>NW_019154111.1:21802686-22165853 GCF_002288905.1 Enhydra lutris kenyoni
CCGGCATCAGGGAAATACAAATCAAAACCACAATGAGATATCACCTCACACCAGTCAGAATGGCTAAAATTAACAAGTCAGGAAATGACAGATGCTGGCGAGGATGCGGAGAAAGGGAACCCTCCTACGCTGCTGGTGGGAATGCAAGCTGGTGCAGCCACTCTGGAAAACAGCATGGAGGTTCCTCAGAAGGTTGAAAATAGAACTACCCTATGACCCAGCAATTGCACTACTGGGTATTTACCCTAAAGATACAAACGTAGTGATCCGAAGGGGCGTCTGCACCCAAACGCTTATAGCAGCAATGTTTACAATAGCCAAACTATGTAAAGAACCTAGATGTCCATCAACAGATGAATGGATAAAGAATACGTGATATAGATATATATATAATGGAATACTATGCAGCCATCAAAAGAAATGAAATCTTGCCATTTGTGACAATGTGGATGGAACTAGAGGGTATTATGCTTAGCAAAATAAGTCAATCGGAGAAAGACAACTATCATATGATCTCCATGATATGAGGAAGTAGAGATGCAACATGGGGGTTTGGGGGGGGTAGGAAAAGAATAAATGAAACAAGATGGGATCGGGAGGGAGACAAACCATAAGAGACTCTTAATGTCACAAAACAAACTGAGGGTGGCCGGGGGAAGGGGGGTAGGGAGAGTGTGGTTGGGCTATGGACATTGGGGAGGGTATGTGCTATGGTGAGTGTTGTGAAATGTGTAAACATGGCGATTCACAGACCTGTACCCCTGGGGCTAATAATACATTATATGTTTATAAAAAAATAAAAAAATTTAAAAAATACAACAAAAAAGAGTCCCCTATCATATTTCCCCACAGTCCATGTACATTGCTCCCATAAGAAGTCTTCAATTCAAATTTCAGTATTATACCCAGTGTCATAGACTTAAAAAAAAAAAAAGTATTAAAAAAAAATCAGGTCTTAAGGATGACAGACATTTCCTTACCTATTCTTCCACTCCCGTTGCTGTGGAAAGCTTTGGAATAAATAGTAGTATTGTCTGTGTTAAAAGAACTCCCTTTAAAAGGCCTCTGAAATATTTTTTTTTTCCAAAATGACTCTAGGATGGTCCAGTAATGTGTAGTAATTTCCACATTTCTAAGCTGTACTGTCATGAAATGGAAAATGAAGACAGTTCACAATTGCTGTTCTCTTTTCCCTTTCTAAATCTACTGCATATAAGGTGACTATGAGCCAGTAATAAATATTTAGATAAATAAATAAGGAGCACTCATAGCAAAAATAAAAGAAGGGAATATTTAAAAATTTTATTGAGAGCGGAACTAAAATCACAAAAATGATTCTGATTGAATGAGTACTTCATTTTGTTTTGTTTGAAAGAAGGTGTGTGCCAGCAATGAACATGAGAACTACAGTAACAAAAAACTGATGAGTAAAAAGGTAAATGAAACAATGAACAACTGTAAAGATGAAGGAGATGGCAATCTCAATGGAGATTGGGCTGACAACAAATACCTGTCCATGAGCTATTCACCTAGAAGAAAAAAGTCACATTTTTTCCCTAAGAGTTTAGGAAGAGAAATGTGGAGTTTAGGAAGGAAATGGTGGAGGCAGAAGCTGTACTACAATGTCCTCACACTTTCTCAGCTTAGGAAGGGGAAGGAGGCCAAGCAGAGAATGTGCTTATCACAACTGACCATCAAATCCGTCCAGAGATGGTAGATGCTAGGTAGTGTGATATGTAGAGTGCATTGCTCATCATATACTGGAGAGAAACCACCCTCCATCAAACTATTTCCCCCAATGACCTAAAATCCTTCCATCAGAAAATTAATATTTTAAATTGAAGAATCTCCAGCACACACATGAATTATTTTTTTAATCTGGCATGTTACAGAGGGGTGTTAAGTCTTTGTTACAGACCTGATTATCAGTTACCTATAGGAACTAAATGCTTTTGTGAGTGCTGATTTCACTTCATATTGTTTTATCCATATTGTTGCAAATAGTGTCTAGTAGTAACTCAAAGTACCAGGTCTTTCCTCTGCATTCCGGGAACCTAGTGCTACATCAGACATAATGGCTATTTAAATAGTTACATTTTACTAAGAAATTAATTACTAATTAAGAACTAATTTAAGAAAAATTTACAGTCCTGCCTTAGAAAGTACTAAGTCCAAGGATTCTTTTCCAAAGTTTACTCCCCACTCAATTCTGTATAGCCTATATTAACCACTGCTAAGTACAAAAATGGGTAAAAGAAAATATCAACTAATTGTCTTTCCCTCCTAGTATTCCCTCTGAAATAAACCTAGAGTAGGATTCCAGGTTACTAAATCTGTTTTCAAGTCCATTTCCATTTAGGATGATCCATATTTTATCACACACCAATATTCTTTTTAAGGAATACATCTGGAACCTCTCTTCCCAAAATTACACTTTAAGTCTCTATAGATTGCCAGGGCAACCCAATTCTTTTTCAATAAAATCCTATGAAGGACAAGGATGTGTTATACATCAAACTAAGCACCAAAAATGACCCAGTAAATCCCCACGGGTTATATACATTAAAAAAAGGCAGGGGCGGGGTGGGGGGGAGAAGAAACAGAATATGAATTTGAAAGAACACAGAATTAAGAGTCAAGGCACCTGATTCATAATCTCAATTCTGCTGTAACCAGCTATGTGACTTGGACAAAACCTTCTACATTTCCTATATTCTGTGATTTTAACAAACGTACTTGAATTTTTTAAAAATATAACTTAAAAACCATTAAACTTCTGCAAAATTCTTTTTCTTTCCTAGCTAGCTGAGTCATGTTAAAAGATAAAAGTGAGGCACATTAAAACTTCAAATAGGGCAGCACCAAAATTAAAGTGGTTAACAAGTGCTCCACCAATAGGAGCTAATGAAGAGCTTTTCACAGAAAAGATGAGGAAGCAAAGCAAGGAAATTATTTGATGGGCTACAGCATAAGCAGTCACCTTACTTAGGAAGGCTTAGTTGGCTGTTTGTGATTGGTTGTTCTTAAGTCTCATTTTCTTGGATTCAAGTGTATTGACTCTGGCTCAGCTTCTGGTTTGCCAGACTACTACCAGGGCATTAAAGTCGCCTCATCCAATAACCTCCAAGTTTAATTCTTTAACAGTCATAATAAAATCAGCTTTGTTTTGGGTTTTGGGGTGTGTGTGTATGTATGTGTGTAAGCATTACAGTTCTTCCTCAAAGGTCACTGGTTAATTAACAGCTAGCAGTGTTTAAAAAAATAAAAATCTATACATTTTTTTAAAATAATATGTTTAAAAGTTAAGTGACATAATTTCACATTTGAAAATTTATTACTTCAGAATTCAAAAAAGTAAAACCAGAAGAGGTTTTCCACTTGTATTCTGGAGAGAAATGTGACTGTATCTCTTTATAGTGAAGTTCCTTTGCTTGCTAGTAACGTTAACAGAAGAATTAATTTTAGACAACAGTATAGGGGCACCTAGTGGATCAGTCGGTTGAGTTTCTGCCTTTGGCTCAGGTCATGATCTCAGGGTCCTGGGATCAAGCCCTATGTCCCCTCACCCCTGCTCAGCAGGGAGCCTGTTACTCCATCTCCCCCCTACTCATTCTCTCTCTTAAATAAATAAAATCTTCAAAAAAAAAAAAAAAGACAACAGTATTTTCAAGAAAATTTCATATTAAAATCTTTAACACATACATTACTGAATACATTACTAATGGGTTTCACCCTGAATTTGAAAAATCCAGATTTACTAATAATAATTATAAAGCCAAAAATAAACATGAAAGAATATTATTTTAAGGTATTTGCTTTTCTTGCTTTAGTCATAGCTACAAATAATAGCCACAATTAAATGAGTTCTAATGAGATACAGAACTAGCATGTGCAAAAATATGTATATACTTATATAACTATACAGGTACAGGTACAGGTACACACAGAGAACACAAACATATATAATTACATTTTCTGTGTGTAGGAAAAAATAGAAATATCTGACAAAAAAGGAAAAAGTTAAAACTGATCAAATTCTCCATAAAAAGTGATAATTTTTATAAGATGTTATAAAGGAAACATGAAAATTTAACATTAGGGTAAGTGCTGAGTGTCCATATTTTTTGCAATGTACTATTTTGGAGTCATTTATTATACAGTAAAAATCAACCAGTAAATGTACTGCTACTCCCTCTCAGTGACTTTCTGAAAAATGTAATGAATGCTTAAGATGAGAGCTTAAAAATTCTGGTTGCAGTTGACCTATGGAAATGTTACAAACACTTGACTTTGGCGTTCAATTTTCCACAGCCTATAAAAAAATGGCCTTATATCTCTGATTGTTACTCTATATTATTTGAGAATTAGGAATCATTTTGAAAAGTCATAGGAAGCTAGAAGTGCTAAGCTTACTGAATTATATACTTACTGTATGGTTGACATGGGAACAAGGCAGTGAAGTCTGAATCTGATGAAAATGTCAGTCATAGGACACCTTGTTCCTATTCTAAAATTAGTCTTCATTTCCTAAACTCTTCAATTATTTATGACCATCTTTAAAAATTACCAAATTAACTTCCTGAATCATCTTACAACCCTTTTCCTGAACTGTGTTTTCTATTGTGACAATTAGAAGAAACCATGCTTTGATCTGATTACAATTGCTAAATAGTTTGTTCAGACTTTATTCTCATTATTTTAAATTACATTTGCTATTTTCTTCCATTGAATTGATTCTTCAATTCAGAGCATCCTTTCCTAGTGACACTCAGTTCCAAATCAAATAATACATGACTACCAAATTGGGCCCATTAAAAAAATAACTTTTTCCTATGTAAAGCTAAAAAAAAAGTATTGAGCACATATAAATTTATTATAATTATAAGATGGATAAAATATATCCTAAGCTATGGACATGCAGAAGTGTTCTAAGGACACTAATTCTCTGAATATATTAAAAGTGATCACATGAATTATGATTTTTTTATATAATCATCTTAAACTTAGTAACATCTCAAAAATAAGAGAGTAAGACTTTCACTTCCAGCTATGAAGGAAGTGACTTTTATCAGACTAAATATCTGCCCAAGAATAAATACAAAAGCTGAATAAAACAGAAAGATGAACATAAAATTTGTACCAAAAGTAAGATTTTTAAGACATTAGAGAGCAATCCAAGATGCCAGAATTTGGAAGGCCAAGACACTAAAGAGAAGCAAAGTGTTGAGAAATACTCTGAAGATTTGGCATGCAAAGCACAGACTTAATTTTCACTGCTTTATATCAGATGGTGTTTTTACAGCAGAAAGTAGCATAGTAGATGTACTTAAGACAGTTATAAAGGTTTTAAAAATGCCTATTTTTTCAAATAAAGCCTTTTGGAAAATAATACTTTTTTCATAGAATGCATTATAGGCATCTTTTAAGAATGTATTATTTTACTGTTGGGAGAAAACAACATGAAATCTACAGATTAGATCAAATTAATTTTTACAATTAGAAAGTTCATGGTCTTAAATCCAGGGAAAATCCTATTTGGGTAAAACTTTAAATTTTTACTTTTTGGAGAAATCTGATTTCCTGTATCAAATATGAACTAATCTAAGAATTTGACATTTTGAGTTTCCCCACAATTGTACCAATTTTATGAGACTGGAAAACTGGGATGCTATCTCTCTAGTATTTTTCCTTAAACTAAAATGCCCTGATTTATTTTGTTTTGTGTTCTCATATATAATAGCACAGTATATTTATACATGAACATATTCACACAGAAAATATATGAGCTACATTTGTATGCATTTCTCTCTAAAGAGTTCCCCCTTTAAAAGATCATCCCCCAAGATTTATATGTGCAAAGAAGAAATAAATTGTTGTAATACAGAAAACTACCAATGCACTTTTCCAAAGTTAAATGATTTCTCATACAAATAAGAGAAACTACAATATGTAAAAGAACAATAGAAAGTTCTAAACATACACTATACATATTAAAATAGATCTAAAAAGAAAGTTTACTGTTAGTTATATGTCAGCTTCTTCTGGAGTAAGAAGAAAGGTCAAATTCTGAAGCCCATAGAATCCATTAAGTATAGACAATAAAATAAATGATGAAGATGGTAATATACATCATAAATTTGCAGAGTGTAATTGTGGTAATATTAACTGGTCTACACATAAATATACACATATACATACATATAATATACATAAAAATACATACATATATATATATTTTTTTCTTTTTACCTTTTGATCTCCTTTATCCATTTCTCCCACCCACCACCACATGCTTCTGTTTCTGTTCAGTTAGGTGTGAGTTTTTTATTGTTGTTTTTGTTTTTTGTCTTTTTTTGTTTTTTAGGGTCCACATATAAGAGAGATCATATGATATTTATCTTTCTCTGGCTGCCTTAGCTCACTTAGCATAATGCCTTCAAGGTCCATCCATGTTGTCACAAATGCCAAGATTTCATTCTTTTTAATAGGTGAATAGCATTCCACTGTGTGTGTGTGTGTGTGTGTGAGTATGTGTGTGTGTGTGTCACAATTTCTTTATCCATTCATCCACTGATGGGCATTTAGGTTACTTCCATAACTTGGCTATTGTAAATCGAGTTTCAATGAACACAGGGTGTATACATCTTTTGGCTCAGTGTTTTCATTTTCTTAAGATAAATACCCAGAAGTAGAATTGCTGGATCATATGGATTTTAATCTTCAATTTTTTGAAGGACCTCCATATTGTCTTCCATACTGGATGTTATAGTTTTTCCTAGCCTCTCATCAGTTTGTGGGTTTCTCAAACAGACACAACAGTTAGTTGAGAAACATTCATAATGAAAATGTCAGTACTCCTTCCCTGTATGATGAAGGCAGAACATTACTGAACTGACACCATAAAAACAAAGATAAGCAGAGAAGCTTGGGAGCTACTGCTCAGACCCAAATCAAGATTTGACTTTCTCATTGGAGGAAGTAGGGCATCGGGCTGCTTCACAGAACTGTGGAATTTGCACACTGTACAAAAGCAACCTGTTAATGGAATATGGAGAGCAAAAACTCAGCTTGGTTCCATCTGACAAGCAGTACACCTTACTGCAGAACTGGGTCCAAAAAGAACAAAGACCATTCTGTGAGGTCATATTTATCTTTCTGAGTCATCAGCCCACAGGCTCCTTGGAGCCTAACAGGTGACCATGGTAAGATGGATACTCACTGTCACAAAGAGAGCACACTGAATGAGGCAGACAATAAAAATATTAGAAAGCACTCAAATTCATTAGACATCACCAACAATTCAAAAGGCAATCCAATTGTTTACAATCCCTCTCTGGATACAGCCAGAGGATGGTGTGGTAGCAGAGAAAGGAATGGCACCATTAGCCTGTGCTCTGTCAGAGGGCACAGTATTAAACTGCTAAAATTGCAGAAGAATGCTTGACACTTTCCCAAAGTCTATGAGGCAACCAGTGTAAAGTACCTAGCTGTACTGGGGAGAAGAGAACTGTAGGATAAGCACAATGGCAGGCCATGAGAATGTGCTGTGCTCATCTCCAACTAACAGGAGTTATTTGACCAAGGCCCCCAGCTGCTACACTCTGAAATCCATTGCTACATTTATGCCAAGATCATGCTTCTTAAGTGCTGCTCCCAGCAGGCAGTGAGCACAGCAGTGACAATAAGGCAGAGCAGCCCCAAAGACATAGGGTTCCTCTGATGACTGACTTTTTAGCTTGAGGCTTTCTAATTATTGTGGTGAACCTTCCTTAAACTTCATAGCAGTTTGGAAAGTCTCCACCCAATTTCATTTTCCTTCTCCTTCTCTCTGGGTTAGACAGGTATCCAAGTCTGATGGCACCTCCAGCCTTGCCCACTGCAATCCTCATTTTCATGGGCATTTCCCTTAAAAACCCTTGCAAGTTTAATCCCATTTTACTGTCTACTTCTTAGGATATCCAGACTAATGCACATCTTCAAAGTAATATTTTAATAGACTACTCTTTTATACATGGTTTGTGGTATATCTTGTGTGTGAACTCTGTCAGTTGATAAATGTAGATACAGTCACATGCATATATAATTCTCATTGCTCCAACTACAAACTTGTGTGGCTATTGGAAATTTGGCCTTTGTTACAAAACACAATATATTTGTGTGACTGTGTTAACAAGTCAGAACTGACTTCACTGTCCCAAACAGTAGTGACAGAGCTCTTGAAGGATTTTTCAAATCTGGAAATGTAGTTCCATCCCCTTTGCTGTCACTGTCATGGAAATGATTGTTGGCGAAGCTGGAAATCCATTACACTCAAATTTGATTAAAGTGGCACTTACAACATTACCACCACTACTGTGGCTGTAGCTGATAAAGCTGGAAATTATTCCTGTTAAAAATTAAGGACAGTGACTTCTGGGTATCTACCCCAAATAATTCAAAGTAGAAATTCAAACATATATTTGTATGTCCAGTGTTCATAATAGCAATAATCATAATGGCTAAAAGGTAGACACAACTCAAGTGTCTTTCAAGGGATGACCTGATAAAATTTAATAGATAGTACATACAATGGAACATTATTCAGCCTTAAAGAGGAAGGAAATTGACACATGCTTTAGCATAGATGAATCTCAAAGACATTATGCAAAAATCAAAAAAGCCAGTCACAAAAAGACAATTCTTATATGACTTCACTTACATAAGGTACTTAGAGTGGTCAAATTCACAGAGATAGAAAGTAAAATGGTGGCTGCCAGGGTCTGGGGGAAGAGGAATGGGGGGAGAGGGGAGCAGGGTTTGTGTTTAAAGAGTATAAAGTTTGGAGAAAATGAAAAAGTTCTGGAGATGGATAGCAGTGATTGCACAATAGTGTGAATATATTTAATGCCACTGAACTGTCCCACTTAAAAATAAAGTGTTAAATTTTTTATGTATATTTTACCACAGTTAAAAAATATATATATAGGACATGCTTTCTGTGTTATGTTCAAAAGATTTAAAGAGGGAGTCCCTGTTTCTTGAGATCCAAGTGACTTTGGTGATTAGTGACACAGTACTAGTTGGCCCAGGCTGGAAACACAGAGCCCAGGCTGTAATAATCCTGTGGAAAGGGGCAGTTGCTGCAGAGAAGTCTGTTTTCTTTGGCTACAGTGTCTCAATCACTACCGCACCACAGTCTTGGCAAAGACCTCCCATGCTTCTAAGAACTATAGCTTTTATTTTATTTTCTTTCTTTTTCTTTCTTTTTTTTTTTTTTTTTTTTTTTCTTCCTACACTCAGCAGTATAGCTGAGTCAGGACAAGTCCAGCATCAGTCACTCAACTCTATGTACAAATTACATTCCTCTGAAAACAAAGCCCCATGGCTAGATCTAGGCTCATTTCACCAGACTCCATCTGTTTTTCTTTATTAGGGGGGAGCAGTCAGGTATGTAAGCCATAATATTGTTTAAACCTTAGGATAGATGGAATCAATCTTTTTTTTCCCCCTCAGAGTACCGTATCTTCTATGCACATTAGGAAATGCAAATGGATACTAAGATTAGAGGATTACCCAAGTCCACTTGCTAGAAATATCTACTTCTCACTGTAAAGCTTCATACCAGAGATCTCTGATTCCTAGCTCACTGAGTTTTAAAATAAAAGAACTCCCCAAGTATTCCTTAATCAGAATGCTATGTAATTAAAACTATAGCAAGTGCCCAAAATAGAGAAATTCAGGTACAAATTATTTGTTACAGAAAACTATTTAACAAGATTTATTTTTGTGTATTTTCTGGTTTCACACCTTTTACCTATTCTTCTTTATCCTTCCTATCCATTCATCCACTGGCCAATGAAGTAGCTTCATACTCCCCCTATAAGAAGCATTCTAGTATCTCTCAATTTTTCAGGGTAAGAATTAACATCCATACTACTAAGATTAATAGAGAATATAAACAACATTAACTTCATCTCCTAGATATTCTCAAATACAGAATGTCTACTAAAAACCAATAAAATTATAACAATTATTCTTTCAAAGATTTTTATTTATTTGTTTGACAGAGAGAGAGAGAGAGAGATCACAAGTAGGCATAGAGGCGGGGGAGGGGGGGAAGCAGGATCCCTGCTGAGCAGAGAGCCTGATGTGGGGCTCCATTCCAGGAACCTGAGACCATGACCTGAGCTGAAGGCAGAGGCTTAACCCACTGAGCCATCCAGGTGCCCCAAAATTATATCAATTCTTACACTGAATCATTTCAGATGCACACTTATACCACTGCTGATGTGTTTGCCATATAACCACTATTCTCAATACATAGCAGGGCTGGAGATTTATTAGACAATTCCCAGTGCTGATAGGATATGCTGAGTTCAGCAGTGAGACTAAACAAAAGTAATATAATACAGGGGCAGTAGTTTTTCTATACAAAACATCCACACATATTTTCCTCTCCTATAATATGCTTCTAAAAATTATTTTCCTTAGACAAAGAATTCTGCCGTATGCTACTAAAGTCCCTCTAAGTGTATAAAAATGAAAAGCATGTATTCATTAATAAAAAGCAGCACACCATGACATTACTCTCTTCTGGCTTTAACTCATGTGTGTGTGTGTGTGTGTGTGTGTGTGTGTGTGTGTGTGTGTGTGTGTGTGTGTAAGGGGTTCCTACTTCACAAAGTTGAAAACTGAATATACATGGGATTTGCTGAATGTGGGTAAACTATTTCAGAGCAAAACACAAAGAGCATGTCCACTCTAAATTCTAGTTTCCTTTGATTTGGCCAGTTAATTATTCACACAGCAGCTATATTAATGATTACATCTAAGAAAGATGTTAGTAGAAATCCACATCCAGGTAAAATGCCAAATACAATTTCTCAACCATGTCCTCTTAGGTGCTAGAGCTAGTGCTGGAAGCTATGGTGGACCAAGAGAATTTAATTCCTTTGGTGTGTAATTCATACTTTAAAGTGACATAATAGAGCTTATTTTTTTTAAATCTACATATTATTAAATCATTTGCAAAATGTACTTCATTAAAATTTATAGATAATATTAAAATAAAAGCAAATGTCAAAGTACCTGGATTTTACAAGCCACATATAATTTATCCCACATTTCCTACATAAATCAAATTCAGAGTAAATGCTTAAGAGGCTGTTTAAATGAGTGATTACTCTACCTCCCCTACACAAAGATCCTAAAATCTAATTGCCTGTAAGTCCTGGGAAAAACATTTCTCTCAGTTACCTAGAACTGGCATCTACAAATCTATCTTAAAGATATTAGCCATCCTAAGTGAAAAAGATCCAGAAACAATCCAATATTCCCCTATCTTTCAATTACAATACATTGTGGTTTTACAGAGAATATAACTTCTGAGTAAAGAAATTTATATACAGTAAGTTTTTCAACAGTATAAAAATAAACAAACAAAATATATAGCCTACCTATTATACATTTAAATAAAAACTATTTTACAACCTAGATGCAAAATTTATCTAAAGATTTATTTTTATAAATGGAAAGCCTAATTCATTATTTTGGTAAATCTATTTTATACTTAGATCATGCTACAAACATGAAGGAGCACAAGTGTGTGTGTGTGCTTATACATAGATCCATATACACAAACGTTTACATATATATATATGTCGCTATCATTCAAATGAACATAAACAGAGATACAATAAATTTCCATAAAAATATTAAATACTTGACAGTGTAAGACTGTGATATGATAATATGTGGCTGGGAAGCTACACTGTCTTACTTTTTAGGTTTGCAAATTGTGCGTTCACTTTCTTGCTTCACCACTGACACCTCTGTCCACACTCCCCTAGGTTTCAAAACTCTTCTCACAAAGCCCATTTCTTCTGAAAGGTTATCTCCACCTTCTCTAGTGAAAAGTTCTCTTCATCATAGCTTCTTATTCATCTGAGCATCTGCCTGTCCAAATATCCAGCTCAAAGGTCTTGTATTAATTTTCTGGTTAAACAGGACAAAACTGTGACTGGGTAGACTCTTTCCATGTTAAGCACAGGCTTCTTTATGATCAACATTTCACAAGGTAGGAAGAGAAACTTCTCTCTTGGAACCAACAAAAAGAAAAACACTTTTTTTTTTCTTTTGCATTTTTGTTTTTTCTGGTTTGTTTTTGTTTCCTGTATCTGACAACTCCAAACTAGATATTACAGGTAATTTATATAATACTTTTTTAACAATAGCTTAAATTTACTGATTAAGTTTCTCCATGTCAATAAGAAAAAAACAATTTAGGTTTAAACAATGAAGCAGCTGCTCAAGGTTCAACTGTTACTATTTTTGGCTTGCCCGAAATCTAAGCTTTAGGAACTCCTGAACCCTTTTTTAACCTGCCTTGAGGAGAGAAAAAACAAACACACACTTTGTACAGCTTTTGGCAAAGATAGCCTTAATATTCCCTAAACTTCACTAAATTTTAGACTGGCTTCTTTTCTAAGGATAGACCCCAGACCTTCCTTTTCTTAGAGCATTTACTTTAGAAAACTTTTAATTATCAATTCTTTCTTTGCCTATTTGTGATGTAAATATTCTCTCAGCTTCTTACCAGTTTCACAACCCAGAAATGTCTTTCTCAAGGATCTGGGCCAACCGTTTGAAATGCAACCATCATGAAAAAAGGCCTCTATCTCCAGGTATCTAAGAGGGCAGGAGTCTTACTTCCATAAACTTCAATCAGCAAACACATATGGCCTAAAACATTCATCAATCCTCCACTAATTTCCTCCTATACTCTTCCATTAGCTCACCCCAGTGCTTAAAATCTCTCCTGTTTTTTGTTTTAATGAAGTCCAAGTTCTCCCCTTTATTGCAACAGTCTTGAATAATGTCATCCTTGCCTGCTTAACTCCATCTGGTACAAATTTTCTTTGACATTATAAACTAGCTTCTTTTTAGAAAGTCTTTTATTTTCAAAGGAATGATGGAATATGGACAGGCATCTATTATATATAGTTCTCATACATACTATTTAATCCAAATAAATTATATAACAACAGATCATGTTATAGATAAAAGAAGTAAGACATTTAGAGACAGTTATTCAGAGTTGGAAAATAGTATTACTGGAATACAAATACAGTCACTGAAGGTAAATAAAACCTAGATTTGCTCTTATCCTGCATTTAAGCATAGTTGGGTCTTTTATCCGGGGGGGAGGGGGGTGCTGAAGGCTAAAGGCCTGGACAGGAATACTCCAGGCAAGGCTGGCAGGTAATTTTATGACTTTCCTCTAAGCTTTGGTGAGCCTGCAGACATCATAAAACAATGGCACTATAAAACATAAATCCAGTATGGCCTAGTTGTTCTATGGCAAAAACAGTCAAAAACTTCTAATGATGAATAATTTTAAAGGCTTAAAACCAGAGTATCAACACAGTGCTAAATTTTATTTCTTTCTTCCATCTTAACTGGATTAGGTTTAGCCAAAAAACAAAAACAAAAACCACTGAACACCAGGAGACAATGGAAATCAAATGGTCTTACCAAGTGTGGTTGGAGACTTCTATTTAATAGAACCAAGGACGCCCAAAGAATAAGTTTAAATCCAATCTTGCAAACAACTTTAATAGCAAGTGGACAAGATAGTGAGGGCAAAGATTATAGAATTGAAAAGTTAGGAGTTTTCAGCACAAAATCACAGACTTCTTAATGCTACATAAGGCACTTTCTGACAGACTGTTTTTGAAATAGATTATTCTGACAGTTATTATGGTTGTTTCCAACCAGGAATAAATTAAGTTAAATATTTATCTAGCAATACAAATAAAAACTTTTTGTGAAGCAATGCTTACTTAATACGAAATAAGACATACACTAAACAGAAATTTGGAAGTATCATTTTAAATTGAAGGCTTTTTAAAATTGTTTTTAAAAAGAGTATTTAAATTTTTTGTATACCCTAATGAGATTATATTCCAGGTATTAAAAAACTGCAGGAGTCATCCAGGACAGACACTTCATTTTAAATAAACTAAGGCTCAGATGCATCATCTAAGCCACAGACCAAGTTAATAACAGAATACACCTCTACACTTCTTTTTTTTTTTAAATAATTTGTATTTTTATTTATTTATTTGAGACAGAGAGAGAGTGGGGAGGAGGGTCAGAGAGAGAGGAGAAGGAGACTCTCCGCTGGTCAGGGAGCCCAATATGGGGCTCGATCCCAGGACCCTGAGATCATGACCTGAGCCAAAGGCAGGTGCTTAACTGACTGAGCCACCCAGGTGCCCCACCTCTACACTTCTGACAAGAGCATCCTGACTCCCACACTGGTATTTTTTTTCCCCCATCCTATATTGCATCCTATCCATGTGCTAATATAAGTAGGATTTATATTGTGAATATTGTTACAAAGCAATATTATGTATTATTTATAAATTACATGGTATATTAGAGTATTTTACAATACTGAATAATATCTGAAATTAGGACAACTAATATCAAATACACTAGGAAGTACTACCCTTACATAGCATAGATTTGAAAGAAAAATATGCTCATGTGTTTTACAAATTATAATACATTCTAAGGGATAAATTTATCACAAAATCCACAGATTATTTGAATGTTATCTGCATGTATTATCTTTCCAAAAAGTAAAATCCCTGAAGTTAATTTTTGAAAATCATGACATTTCTTTATTAATCAACAGCTAAAAACCTCTTGTGTACTATATTATGTTCTGTGTGAATATGTAAATTAAATTTTAAATTAATCTGAAAAACAAATATTTCCAAATACCATGAATCAACAAATTTGTGAAACACAGATGCCATCTGTTATGCAGAATATTAAACATGCATTCATTTTTTAAAATTACTTTGCTGCTAACAAACTGCATGTCTACAGAAAAGTATGTATCTTGGTCTGACTCCTGAACTCCAGTTTTCATAAAAGTTTCAGGGATAAAAATCACTACGAAAAGCTCTTAGAGACTTACATTAGTCTAGAAGAAGTAAACCTTTCCTAAATAGAGCTTCAGGGAGAAAATTCAGTATAATTATTTTTATTGACTTTTGAAATTAGTTTGCTGCCCTTATTGGGCTTACAATCCAGCTAAATTAGCATTATTTAGATAAGGCAGATTGAAAGCAAAATATATTAATGAAATTCAGTAAAGCAAGGATTCTTTAAATTTGCATTGTTAAATTCAATTTTCAACCAAAATTCTGAGATAAAATTTTGTAAAGAGAATTAAAAACCTTGAAAAGACTAGAAAACTCTAAAAAAAAAAAAAAGTAAACTGGTCAGTAAATGTTTGCATGACAGCTGCTCTAAAATATCTTAACTGAAACAGAAAAGTGAATTTGAATGAAACAATAAGGCGAACATACAGACACACAGCAATGTTTTCATCTGATTCAAACAGAACGCCCTATCCCAAAAGATAACAGTCCTTGCTTTTGAAGAAAAAATGGATTTTTAAGTTTCAGAATTGAAACTTATATATGCTATAAAATTTGAGGGAGACTAGTCACATAAACTTGGTAGAAATTTTGTCTAGTTTGGAAACACTATCAAAATTCTTAATATGACCATCTGATTCAAGTTAGCAGTTCTACTTATAGTGATATACATAAATATATGAAAGAAAATATTTGGAGGATTATTTAAAAGTCAGGTGTACACAGAGTTTATGAAAATGTTACTTTTGTGGTGAAAATTTTGAATGACCTTAAGATCTTATAACATAAGACTATTATAATTATGACACATCCATTCATACAGTATAATATTAAAAATTTATACTGTACAAAAACACATCATGACATGGAACTGTTTCATAGCAGATTGTACAATGAAAAATCAAGTTTTAAAACACTTACAGAACATGGCCGCATATTATACACATACACACACAGTCTAAAAGAATATATACAAATATTTCAACAAATGCATGTCAAGGTTATACTATTAAAGATGATCTTTTTCATTTCTTTTTCCATTTCTTTATGGTGGTTAAACACACATTACATGAAGTTTACTATCTGTTAAGTATACAGTTTTCAGTGTACAGTTCAGTTGTATTATATTTATATTGTTGTATAACCATCACCACTATCCATCTCCAGAGATCTTTTCATTTTGCAAAACCGAAACTTTGTACCCATTAAACAATAAATCCCCATTACTCCATCCCTACAGGCCCTGGCAACCATCACTCTATTTTTCTTTTATTTTTCTTAACTTTCCCTTGCCCAATTTTTCAAAAGAAAAGGGGCAGAAACAATGCAGTGAAGAATAATGCTGCATAAATCATGAGCCCTGAGATATAAGACTGGCCAGTAAGCAGCAGTGCACAGACTTATTTTCATATTAAAAATGTTAACATTCAGGATAAAAGGAGAAGTTGATCTCACCTTGAAATATTGAGATATTATTAATGGTCATTTAATGTTTTCTAATATTTTACCATTACAATGAAATCTGTAATGAACATTTTTGTACATTAATGTTTGCTTTCATTTGAGCTTATCTTCTTAGAAACTACTCTAGAATGTGGAATATCCAGATCAAAGACTAGAGAGATGATTTTAATGGCACAGTTGTTGATATAAATAAGCTTTATTAGTTGAAAAAAAAGCTCATCTCCCTAAAAACTGATTGTACTACATATATTTCATTAGAAATTTGATAGCAAAGATTTCTTAAAAGTCTAATTCAAGGAACACCTGGATGGCTTAGTCAGTTAGGCATCTGACTCTCAGTGTCAGTTGAGGTATTGATCTCAGGGCAGTGAGTTCAAGCTCCGTGTTGGGTTTCACACTGGCCCTGGAGACTTCTATAAATTTATAAATAAATAAATAAATCTATCTATCTAAATCAAAAGTAAACTGGGTTCTCCTATGATGTCATAACTAAAGTGGATATCCTATGCATCCTTTAAAATATCTAGCTTTCAAAATATTTCCCAAATGCAAAAATATTAAATATAAAGCATAAATGTAAAATTTGAGTCAGAGGATTTATTTTGAAGAATATGATCCCCCACATTTTCTTCTTCTCAATGTCATTTTTAGAATACCAGGCATTCCTATAAAGAACATAGTGTTTTAACTGCTTCTTAGTGATGTTTACAGTTTCATCAAGAAAGAGACAATTGCCCATCTTTATATATCTTTCTATATTGCCCAACTTTATATATATGCCTATATATAGGCAGTTCCAATGATTTCATTTTAATCAGTTTCCTTATTTTTACAGCAGAAGAGCATACTGCTTATCATTACCTGGAAATACACAAAATACAAAGTAAGAAGCAGAGACAATTTTCTAATAAAAATAGGATAGTCTTTAAAAATTTACTCATTATCTGCTGATTTAAATATAGTAAGAATCTACTCATTCGAAAACTTCTGATTTCATCAGGTCTGAGATTGCAGTGTGATTAGTCAACACACTCGATTTACATTAAGTGCTCTATACATTTTCTCACCTGTTATAACTTCTTAAACAGAATATTTTCCCCCTAAGTGTTCAAGATATAAATTGAATAATAGGCCTAAAGATACTCATGTTAATCACATCACATCTGGGGCGCCTGGGTGGCTCAGTGGGTTAAAGCCTCTGCCTTTAGCTCAGGTCATGGTCTCAGGGTTCTGGGGTCGAGCCCCGCATCAGGCTCTTTGCCCAGCAGGGAGCCTGCTTCCTTTCCTGCCTCTCTGCCTACTTGTGATCTCTGTCTGTCAAATAAATAAATAAAAATTTATTTGTGGAGCATAACAAATAACATGGAAGACATAGGGAGATGGAGAGGAGAAGGGAGTTGAGGGAAATTGGAAGGGGAGGTGAACCATGAGAGACTATGGACTCTGAAAAACAATCTGAGGGTTTTGAAGGGGCGGGGGTTGGGAGGTTGGGGGAGTCAGGTGGTGGGTATTACTGAGGGCACGTATTGCATGGAGCACTGGGTGTGGTGCAAAAACAATGAATTCTGTTACACTGAAAAGAAATTTTAAA
The DNA here is from genome assembly GCF_002288905.1 of Enhydra lutris kenyoni. Classification (NCBI taxonomy): domain Eukaryota; kingdom Metazoa; phylum Chordata; class Mammalia; order Carnivora; family Mustelidae; genus Enhydra; species Enhydra lutris. Next base: position 21,820,675 of record NW_019154111.1, read on the forward strand.
AAGTCTTTAAAAAAAATCACATCACATCTAACACATTTAATTTTTTAAAAATCTAACTGACTTCAGTATTTTTATTATTTCTATATGGATAGATTGCAGTTATTTCTGAATAGTTCTGACAATACTTTCTGGAAATTATTAGATCTTTGCTTCAGATATTGCACGTAACTAAAATATTTCTTGCAGATAAATTTTAAGAAATAAAGAGTTGCAGTTTGAAATATTATTTTAATACTTTTAAGCAAAGCTATAATCAAATATTTTAAAGAAATGGTTACCATTTCATTATTTTTCAAAATATTATACATATAATTCTGTGTAAAATATGAAATAAAAATCTGAAGATACTAACCAATTACACAAAAAACTTATTAAAAGAAAAATATTTTAATTTTGCTATCACACAAATAGTTATACGTATTCTAGAATTTATTCTTAGTATATAACAAAAGTAAAAATTAAAGGCAGGAAAGGTAAATTTTATCCCCACTTCATTGATACAGAAGACTAAAGAGAAGGGCTAATTAAAGCTGTCCACGTGCACAAACAAAATGAAAATAAATCACATGGCAACTGTAAAATCATACTTATTCTCATATCCTGCTATTTTTTTCTTAAAAAAGGAAGTTACGGAGAAACAAAAGGATAAAAGGATTTAACATGCTAGATATGGACTAAGAATGCAATTTGGAAGGCAAATAACCACAGAAACCGATTCATTTGAAGTATACGTATGTTAACAAGACCAAGGATTCTACAAAACAATTTTTCAAAAATAGGACTACAAATATTAGAATGAGATTTTTAAAAAGGGGGGGGATGGCTAAGGTAAAGAAAGCACTGGTGGTCCAAAATAATACCATCAGAGAAAATAAACTAGACATGTTAGAAAACAGATCTTGTTGAAATTCAAATTAATTGAAAGACTGAAAGTAAGCATTGTGAATGTGCAGAAAAAGTGAAAATAGAAATTAGAGAGGTAAAAAATACAGAAGGCAATGAAATGTGATTAGTAGAGACAATTAGTGTCCCTGAAGAAGAAAATCTTACAATAAAGGAAATTTTATAAGAATGAAAAATCTAATACAGGACAATTGCATGTAATTTAAGGAAAAATTGAATCTGCAGATTGAAAGGGTCCTACTCCACCCAGAAATATTAATACAGAGTATCATCAAGGTATTTCTTGGTTAAATTATTTAACCTTAAATATAAAAGGAGAATATTTCAGGTAACAAGAGAGAAAAAACAAATCATCTAAAACAAAGGATGTGACCAGACTGGCTTCAGACTTCTCAGTAAAACTCAATTACAGACTGCAATAAAAAAAAGTTAACATTTTAAGGGAAAAAAAAAAAACATGAAACAAGAATACTATAACCAATCAAGTTATTGTTCAACATAAAAACAAAAGACAATTCAGTCTTTCCTATAAAAACTTACCTGACCACAAATACCAACAAAACAGAGATTAATTAGTAAGTTACAAAATGAATCTTCATGTAAGAAACTATGAAAAAATTAAAATGTTGGTAACAAAACCTATGATGTGAGGAGATGCGTAAAAGAGAATATGTGTTAATTACTTCTTAATGATTTTCATAATCTTTTAATTAGCACAATATTTTTGGTTTTAGTAACTGTTGTGGGAAAAGGAAATTCTCTGAACTCTAGCAATCTCTGCAATTCCCCTTTATTTTCTCTAAATTAATTAAAATACTTTAATTTTAAAATATTACCCATTGTATAATTTCATTCTAAAAGAGTTATTTCTACCTATTTAGTCATCTTTCTCTTTAGCTACCCATCATCCATTATTAGATCTGCATGTATGCCTAAAAGGTCTTGATAATGTTTGCCAATCATTAATGCTGGTTACTTACAGATGGATGATGAGATTTCCTGCATTTTATTTTTTAATTGCATGTTTCCATATTCCTTGCATTATTTAAAATACATTTAATAATATTTTCAAAACTGAAAACAATTCTTTATGTCATAACTATAACTAACATAACCAGTAAATATTAAAATAGTAACACACATTGATATGTATGATCCTATCTGTGTTCACACAAAATAAAAATGGGCATGACTGACTGGAGAGATTTCCAAGAAACTGACTACCTTAGAGAATGGAATAGGAAAAAGAAAAAAAAAAATTTAGCAGCCTTTTTTTTAGTGTGGTTTTATGTTCACAAAGACTATCTGTTCTCTTCTAGATTGCCTTTACCCCCTTGTCAAATCAGTTGACGATATTTGTGTAGGTCTATTTCCAGGCTCTCTATTCCTTCTATAGAAGAGGAAGGTTTTTAAGTTTCCACTTTATATACTTCTGTATGTTACTTTTCTAAATAAAATAATCTTCCTTCAAAATAATCTTCTTTCACTGGAAGGAATTTCACCTAATTTTTTAAAGTATTTATCCTTGGGTGATAGAAGTACAGATATTTTTTTCTATGTGCTTGTCTGTTTTTTTTAATGCACTAGGTATATATTATTTGGTCATCAGAATAATAATTAAAAACTTCATAATGACTATCTTTTAAGGAAGCAAAAGATTTTTTAAAAAAAGGAAAATGAAAGATCCTTTTTGAAAAATTTTAAAAGATTTTCTTTATTTATTTGAGAAACTTCACATGCCCACATGTAGAATTGGTGCTGTGGGTGAGCAAAGCCCGATGATGTGGGACTCATTCCCAGGACCCCGGAATCACGACCTGAGCTGAAGGCAGATGCTTAGCCAACTGAGTCATCCAGGTACCCCAAAAATGAAAAGATTTTTTAAAAGATTTCATTTATTTATTTGACAGACAGAGATCACAAGTAAGCAGAGAGGCAGGCAGAGAGAGAGGGAAGCAGGCTCCCTGCTGAGCAGAGAGCCAAATGCAGGGTTTGATCCCAGGACCCTGAGATCACGACCTGACCTGAAGGCAGAGGCTTAACCCACTGAGCCACCCAGGCACCCCAAAATGAAAGATCTTTAAAGGAGAATAAGTAGTCTAAATTATCTCCACTTGTATAAAAAGCCCTAGCAGTGTTAGAATGGTGAGTATGAGCAGTCAAGAGTAAAAGCAAGATGAAGATGGGAGTCCATGAAAGGGTGGCAGCTGGGCAAGGTCTCTCAGAGCTCAAATAGGGTGAAAGGTATGTCCATGATGGAGGTCACCTAACATGGATCCCCATGGAAGACTGCCCAGTATACAGTATCAGAGTTCTGACAGGGTAAGAAGAGCTCCATACAGGAGTATGGCCTGAGGGAAAGCCTGAACAGGCTAAGACATGCATCTCCATCATGAGGGATGCCTGACTCAGTGACAGAGCAATAGAAGGGTAAAGAGGGCATCTGTGATCCCATGGGGTGGGGTGACCCAGCACAGAGTAAGAACACAAGTAGAAGAAGGGGTTACTCACATGAGGAAGTTGTTCAATCTGGCATGTAGTGGCAGAACATGAGCCTAATAGTGAACATTTTACATGTGGACTGACACAGAATGTCAGAACCCAAGCAGGTGTGTGAGGTCACCATGTGGGAAGGTGCCTGGATGAGCAGACTGAAGAAGGAGGACCTCTGTGGGGTAAAGGTATGTAACACATGATACAGAATCTGGAGTCTTTAGAGAGCTAAGTAGGGCATCTACATGGAGAGTTGCCAGGCATGAGTTTCAGAGCCTGAGCAGTTGGTGGAGGGTAACAACATAGGGAAAGATAAGTATGAGAAGCCTGGCTTGGGAAATTGGAGCCTGAATGTGGTGTGGAGGGCTGGATGCCAAAGATAAAGCAAAGTAATAAGGAAGTTACATGGAGGGCAGTCTGATATTGGGAGTGTAAGGATGGGGGAAAAGATAGGGCCCATAACCACAGATGGATGAAAAGAATAACCACATAAGAGGAAGGTATCCCAACCTGAAATGACAGAACCCAATTTGGGTAAGAAAGACATCTACTGATGTACATTTAAATGCCCTAGGTGGGCAGGTCTTCCCTATGTGGATTGGTGGGTGGTTCTAATCAAACTGTTTAAGTCAATGAGGTAGGGAGGGTGGCCATATAGGGAGTAACCATACAATGGGTGTCAGGCAATGTGGGTGAGGTGCACAATCACTTGGCGGCAAATTGTGAGAGGCACACTGCAGAAATAAAACTTGAGTTTCACTAGCAGGAAGAAAACAACTGGACATAATATAGGAGGCCAATGAGAAGGTGCAAAACTGAGCTGCTGTGGGGCAATCAGAGAAGAGGAGGGATCTGGAAGCCAGGAAGGGAGGAAAGAACGACAGCTCCAGGAACTGTGAATGAAATGCCATGTGCTATTTGATATCCCCCTGTCCCTTACTCTATTATTCAGAAATTATTATTCAATAAATAATCCAAAATTCTCAGTGGTTTACAAAAGCAAATATTCATTTCTTCCTCCTGAGTCTACAGATGTTGAGTGTGGCCAAGCTGAGCCTGGCTGGGTTCCTAGGGTCAGCTGGGCTTACATTCACATATGTCATAGCTGTGACTCATAATGGGATGCAGTCTAAAGATGACATGCTACCTGAGGATGCTCTTTAGATGGCAAATGGCATGTGTATAAGACAACTGGCCTTTGCAAGTTATCTGGCTAAACCAAATCAGTGGGATAGGGAAGTAAACTCTACCAAACAGGGAACAGGATAGCAGAAATGAATACTGGCTAAACAAATAATCCCACCACACAAACCTTCAGTAAAACTGGAAACATAATGCTTACTAATTTGGTGAATCAAAAAAATACACTGAGTTTTGCAATAATATCTGTATAGAACTGAAAGTACAAGGCTAATTGAATCAGAACAACAAAAACCTGGATTATACATTCATTTCTCCCACATAAAGAGGAAAGTAAATGAGCTCACATTTTGTTAATCAACACCCATTTATTAGATTCTGTTCTAAGTAATTTAATTTAAATGTCTCATTTTTTTTTTCACACCAGTCAAGAGGTTAAGTACAACTATTCTCATTTTTAGTGGGGGTTATAAACATAGAAAGGTTAAGATTCTTTCTCATATTCCAGTAATTCATGTGTTAAAATTTTATTTATTTTTTTAAAGATTTTATTTATTTATTTGACACAGAGAGAGAAATCACAAGTAGGCAGAGAGGGAGGCAGAGATAGAGGGGGAAGCAAGCTCCCTGCTGAGCAGAGAGCCCGATGTGGGGCTCCATCCCAGGACCCTGGGATCATGACCTGAGCCGAAGGCAGAGGCTTTAACCCACCGAGCCACCCAGGCGCCCCACATGTGTTAAAATTTTAATTCAGGAAGAACATATCATTAAGGAAATTAAAAGGACCAAGTCTTCTAGTTCTGTTTCCTTAAATTCTATATTTGTTTATTGGCATTCATTAATCACAGGGCTGAACTAACAGCCAAAGAAAGTTGTTCACATCTTTCCTATGATCCAGCTTTCACAAGTGCATAAAAATCATGCTACAAACCTTCCAGTCACAAACTCCAACATCTGTGTTCCACTTGTTGGCTAATAGGTGATGTCACCACCTAAGAACTTCCAGTTACTATAGTAATAAAAACTCTGGCATAGGCTTTTCCCTCAGACCTGTCTGCTTGCTGACCAACTCTGGTATTCTCCCAGGATGTGACTTGCCCCCTTCTCAGGGGAAATGTAAGTAATAAAAATCTTTCAGTGGTATTAATTTCTCCATGTTGGCATGCATTCACCTCTATAAATTAAAAATCCCTGGGTTCACTTTAACATATTAAGAGGCATTAAGACCCCTATAAATCTTTTTTGTGCTCTCTTTCTAGGATGCCTAAGAGGTCCCCATGGTTTACATTCTCTCATGGTGCAATGAATAACAAACCCAACTTGTTCATCTACAAATGTGTTCCTGGTGGTCTTCAGCTGGAGGGCATTGATTCTGCCAAAAGATAAAGAATCAAGGCTGGAAGGGATAAGTGTTTCATCAAGGTCACACAATTAGTCTGTAACAGAAAGTGATTAGAATCTAGCCTTCCTGACACCCATCAATATATATTTTATTATATCTTGTGGATTAGGATTGAAATCTACCACAGTTCTCAAAAATATACACTTATTATTTAAAATTAGACCTCATGTTTTAACTCTTTCAAACTGAAATTTACTTTCCCTGGAACAATCAGTCTCCTCCAGGAACCTTGCTCTGCAACTTAACTAAGCATCTCACCTTTGTGGTCAAATGCTGCAATCTGTCATTAACAATAACTGCACTCTCTCTCTAATCTCATCTGAACTCCAACTCCCACATGTCCAGCGTACTTTGTCTACTCACAAAACACCAAAAATCCTTCCAAACAATCCCCACCTGCCTTTCATAAATCTTACTATTTTTTCACGGACCTTTACCCATACCCTACCCATACCATCACCTCCCTACTTTCTTGGTTAAAGTTTATGATCAATTCTTAATATTTTACCCCCCTTCTCCTTTTCTTACTTGCTGGTTAAACCACAGCCTTATTTAAAATTACCCACTTGAGACACTAATGTGACTGAAGAAAATGACACACTGTCTGTTCTCACTTTCAGTTCACAGAAGACACTTCAAGTAAGTTCTTAATATTGAACAGCAATGATAAACTAGTTCTTTGGTCCATTCCCACTCTCATTCTCCTTAACCATTTCATGTTTTCCTTCTCTCAAAACCTCCTCAAACTCGCCTGCAGCTGGTGTCCTTGTTCTCTGATTCATTGAGAAAAAAGACACAATAAAATTCCACAGGCTACCAGCACATCTACCCACTTATTTATACCTTGCCAAAAATGTTTTGCTTTCTTTCCAGTTATTGTAGATGAAATTTTCATCTTTTTAGCAAAGGCTTAGCCTCTCCTCTTGGCACTAAAGCCCATTCTCTCCAGCTAATTCATAGCATGGATCCAGCAATCCCCTCGACCTCAACTCATGATCATCAATTTTCTTTTTCTGCTGCATAATGGAAATTAGCATAAATCCATACTAATGTTTTCTCATCAGAACAGCATTGTGACATACTCCCTCCAGTAACAACCACCTTATATCTTTTATTTGCTTTACAGTAACATTTTTTTTGAATTATTGCCTATGATATCTGCCTCCAGTTTCTTCCTCTTCATTCTCAATGCAATTGCCCGCATCCTTTTGCACTTGACTAACATCATTCTCACTATTCTCCAGCAAGATCTACATTTTGTGAAATCCAATAATCATTTATCAATCTTAGTATTAATATAGCAATATTTGTAACAAGTGATCATTTCATGATCCCTGAAACACTTTCCTTCACTAGTGCTCCAAGACGCTGCAACTGTCCTACTGATCTGGTTACACCTTCTCAGTCAACTTTGCTAGTTCCACATCATTTCCAGTGTTAAAGTGTTCCAGATCACTCCATTTACACTTTCACTTTTCTTTTTCAAAATTGGAGTCATTTTTGAATCCTAGCATAGTACACATTCAAAGTAAAAGCAAATCCTGGCAGTACTAACTTTTAAAAAAAATACCTAGGCTATTGTGCCTAGAATTTTTTTAATCTATATTCATTTCTGGGTGATTTCATTCAAAATTTACATATTACCTATATATTACTGAATTCCAAATAGAGAGTTTCAGACTGGTCCCCTCTTCTGACCCCCAAGGTGAATCAGGAATCTAGCTGCCTATTTGATACTTACCTTTGATTGTCTAGATGCATCTCACCTTCAGCATGTCCAAATCGACCTCCTGACACTCAAACACAGACTGGCTCTCTACACTGCCTTCTTGATCTTAGTACAGATTAGCCCATTCTTATACACAGTTCAAAACACTCATGTTCTTTAATTCTTTCTCAAAGGCCTATAATAGTTAATGTTCATTTTACTACTTCCAACTGTATCCAAAATTTGATCATTGCTATGAGCTTATTCCAGGCCACTATTCTCTCCAATCTACATTATTTTATTATAATATCTTACATTATATTTTGAGTAGTTTTTCTGATCTTCCTTTCACCTGAAACCTTAGATATATGAAAGGGTCATTTCCTCCTAAAGTTTGTGAGCTGCCTCACTTATACCATAATCTCTTTCAGCATTATATAATGTTATTTTGGGTTCTTATTTCTTATCTAAATTACAACTATATCCCTTCAATTCTCTCCATGGCTCCAATATAATTATCCTCTAATCCATTCCACCACATTACTGCCAGCATAACCTTTGTAAACCAATAATCACTTTATTGCTTAAAACTATCCAATGGATTTCTACTTCTTACAAATTAGATCCTTAGCACCTCAGAGTCCCAAATAGAGATTCCCAGCACTGTCCACGATGAAGTTTCAGACTTGTATCAGACCAAATCTTTTGCCAAAAACAACTATGAAAGCTGATCAGTATAACTGAGTGACCATCTTCAGACACTGCAGCACAAGCAACTCAAGTAAGACTTGAGGTGCTAATATTACTGAAGGTAGGCAATTTCCGAAGAGTCCCATATTCAACCCAGCAGAAAAGGGAAGTGCAATTTAAGTATAAAGCAGAAGTCTCACTAGACAGAGGAGAAAGAAGTTGGACTTCAGCTCTACTAAAGGTGATAGAATTTGAAAAACAACATCTTGGTGATGAGAAAGCCATAGAAACCTGAATTCTCAAATTCTACATGCAATTTTCTCTTATGTATCAACTGACTCCTAAGCTCACATGTACAGGATGAGACATAAAGACAATACAGATCAGTGTGAACTGACAAAACACATCAGTGGAGAGGATAAATAGATGAGCAACAATTAAATAGGTGAACAACTTCACAACAACTTCACATGCTATTCTTTCTGATTGAAATATAATTCAACCTAATACTTAAGGGCTATAGGCTGTGTTCAAACCATACCAAAATGGATAAGTAAAGAACTAAAACTCTCATTAGAGCATGTAGAAGGACACTGCTCAGGAATAAGAGCAACACTTTAAGGATATGTGCTAATAGATCAGCCCTTACAAAGTCAAACATCAAAACCCAACAATAACAAAGTGATTGGTTGGTTATCCCTGTGTCTTCCAATAGAAAAAATAATTCTACTAGGAAGAACATTACTTGTAACCTCATCCAGAATCTCTGTAATTGTTATATACACAACTTGTGAAACTCCATAAAAATTTTCACTACAAAGAGGAAGGCGGAATGGGAGGGTAGAGGGAAAGGGGAGAATGGGGAAGGGAAGAAGAGGCAACGGGGAAGGCAAGGGAAGGGAGAGAACTTAGTACCCCCCCCACCACACACACACCTACAAATAGAAACAGAATCTTATTGACCAGATGAATGTTATTGTAGATGGGGGGGGGGGGGACGCCACGGTAATGCTTTTTTATTTCTGTTTGGCTGGACAGTATACTTCACTGCCACCTCATAGGTTACCGTTTGGGAGTACCAGCTGCCACACTTTCTGAAACCAAGGCATGGACCCGAATCCTGCTAATTTCGGAAACAAATACTAGGGTTTTAGAAGAGTATGCTCCGGGACTCAGGCTTCTGCCATTAAGTGAGGTAAGAAGTATATCAAAACAATGAAAACAAATTCATGAGGTACCTTAAGTTGTCCGCAGAACGAGGCTACATGGCCCTGGGTCCCTGGATTGATGCAGATCCTATCTTGAAAAAAGTCGGCTTTTTCACGGGCGACAGTGTTTCCTGGCATGCTTCACTAATTGTTCCTGGAATGGGACGAACACACAGCTGTGCGTGGGATACTTCTGAAGTTGGGAGTGGGACACAGTGGGTGGAAAGTGTGGAGCACACGCCTGGTTTCCCACAGCCAATGAGCTACAGTGCGCATGCCCAAAACAAAGGTGTCCGCAATGCGCATGTGCAGCGGAATTTCGCGAGCTGCTTGACGGCAATTACCTCTGCGTTAGGAAATGTGAGGCAGAAGAGCTTTAGGCTTGAGGCCTGCCTGAGTGGCCTAGCGCGGGAGTGCAGTAGGGAGCAACGAGAAGAAGGGAAAGAGGTCGGGAGCGTGTGGATTCATCCAAAGATGCTCAGTCCCCTCCCTAGGACGATGAAAATAGTCTTTTTTCCTGTAGAAGGAAAGGTGAGTGGCGCTGTGGCTCTTCCTCATGTCAGAGGGGAGGCCTTGCGGGTAGGGGTATGAATAGTGACAGCCCCGTATTCTGGGAACAGAACTCGGAAAATATGCGCCGGTGCCCTGTGGAGAACATGACGAAAGTGATGGACATAGTCTTTTGAAAGGGCTCCATCCTCTCAACAAAAAAGTCATAAAGAAGGTAATAGGGTCCAGGTGACCGGAAACTGATAAGGGATGGCTTCAGACAGGTGGGGACAGATTCTGAGAATGGTGGTGTGTGTGCTTCTGCCTCCATTTCACTTCTGCCTGGAGCTGGACATGGTTTTCTGCCTCCCCTTTGAAGCCTGGTGTTCCTCCCTTCTAAGGCTCTTCAGCAACCAGCTGGACAGCCCTTTGTTACGTTGTCCTCAGAGAAAATAGCTTTTTGTTGCCAGTTTTAAATCAGAAAATAGAAACAAGTTATCCAACAATAATAAAACTCCGTCAAGAAAATCAATTAGCTATAATTGTTATATGATAGTTTAGTCACATCTTTAATGTGGCCTCGCTGAAATTAGAATTTAGTTAGAATAAAAATAAAATTAACTACTTAATGCTTAAAAGAATGCTTAAAATGCATTCTTTTAAATTTGCCCAACAGCTTTAATATTGGAACATTACTGGGGAAAAACAGGCAATACAAGAACATATCTGTAATATTTCAACTTCAATGTCTGGGAAGGCTTTTTAATAAAATTCAAATGACATGCACACATGTACGCTCACAGCATAGCAAAGGACTAGAACATATTTCCTTTTATGCTATCTCAGACTAAGAATTAGTGTCATCTAGTGATCACAATTAGTGATACTTTTCCATCATCACTACAGTTCCATTATAGCCAGGGATAGGAAATCACTGTTTATAAAATCTTTACTCAATAGAAGTAAAATTTTAGTGAAATCTCTATATATAATCTTAGAAATATGTAGGTGTACTTGAAATAGCAAAACGTTCCTAAGAATCATTAAAAAGGAAAACAATAAGTGAAATATTTCACTGTGATTCCCCAGTGGAATCACTCACTCTCAAAATGTGATCTCTTCCCACACTAACCTTCAACTGACTTAAAGTCAATGAGACTATCAACCAAATTTTTATTTTAATGAAATTACTTAAAGTGACCATCGGGAATAACATAGTTGTAATGATAGAACATTTTAGGGGAAAAAACTGATAGAATTTCCCTTATGAATAATAAGATATTTCCTAGAATTTCATTAATTAAAATACAGTCTAATTGCGATAAGAACCACAAATATTAATGAAATAGAATAAAAAAGTTACTTTAGCGGGCTTTAATGTTACCTGGTTATTACCATGGTTCTGTGTTCCTTTCATACTCCCAGCCTTGTGGGTCACTATTCCATATCTCCTCTATGGTTCAACAATTCATCCACCTGTCTCCTAGTCAACTGATAACTTGCTTTCTATTTCATTGAAAGAAAAAAACAAAAGGCAAACAAACAAACAAAAAAGGCAACTAGAAAAGAATTTGCATGAGTTCTCAAGATCACATTTGTACATTTGGATGAACCTTGCTTCTCTCCTATTACTGTGAAATGTTCTACCTCCCATATAGTTCAGCCCTTCCTCTTAGAAAACAGATCTCACCACTTGCCTTTTTAAGGATATTGTTCAATTAATTCTTCCTTGTAGCCCTTTCATTATTACATTTTCCTCTTTATTGAATTGTGCTGTCATTTATCATATACTTAAAAATGTGTTTAACTCCACTTCTCTCTTCAGTTACTGCCCACATCAGCTATCCCTTAATTCAAAACTCATTGGAAAAGTTATATAGAATGACTGCCCTCTGTCCTCTCACATTTCTTCAGCAGTTCTATCAGTCTTTTATTGCCTGCACTTCAGCAAACACCATTCTTTATCCCTTCCATACACCATTATTTAGACTTTTAGGCAAAGTCTAAAGATGAACTTTTTTAGCCAGCTTACCCTCTTGTACTCAGAATAGCTACAATGTATTTAATACAAACCCTGTCCTGGAGGTATAATAATCCTTTTTTTAAAGATTTTATTTATTTATTTATTTATTTTAGAGAGAGAGTGTGAGAAGGAGAGGAGAGCAGAGGAAGAGGGAGAGGGACAAGCAGACTGTGCATTGAGCATGGAGCCCAACATGCACAGCTTGATCCCAAGAATCGAGATCATGGCATGAGCCAAAACCAAGAGTCAACTGAGTCTCAACTGACTGAGCTCAACTGACTGAACCCCTCTGGAAATGTAATAATTCTAAAATGTATAGATGTATACTTAACTAATCGTAAGGCATTATAGATTGTAAGACATTCCATTACTTAAAGTACTAATATGAAATTTTAAAACATTGGTAATTATAAGAAATCGTCAATTATATGTTACATCTCAACACTAGAGATAGTAAAATGAAAAAAAAAATGTGCCTAGAATTATTACAGTATTATGTCTAATCCCTAAACAAGTATGTTAAGTAGGAGTAATTGTCTTTGCTGTATTTAACTTAACATTTTTGTTAAATAGCAGTAATAGTACTCAAATGCTGATGGTAATATTATTAGTTAATATTTATTGAACACTTAATTTAACAAGAAGCTATTCAAAGCTGTTTTAATGGATTCTTTTTTTTTTTTAATTTATTTATTTGAGAGAGAGAGAGAGAGCATGAGAGAGCACAAGCAGTGGGAGGGGCAAAGAGAGAGGGAGAAAAAGACTCCCTGCTGTGTAGGGCACCAGACTCAGAGTTGGATCCCAGGACCCAGGGATCATGACCTGAGCCAAAGTCAGATGCCTAACCCACTGAGCCACCTAGGCACCCCAGAGCAGTTTTCACAGATTCTTATTTAGTCTTCAAACCTGGGTCCTTTGAGGTAGTTATTAGTATCATCTTCATTATACTGATAAGGAAACCAAAGTACTGAAAGGAGAAAGAATATCTTCTGATTGGTAGTTAAACTAGAATCTAAACCCAGCTGGGTGTTACTCACACATTGTTCTGTCATCATAATGAATGCATTAGTTTGCTAGATCTGCCATGAGAAAATACTACAAAATTACACAAAACAGATTGCCTCACACTTCTGGAGGCTAGATTCTGAGGTCAAGGAGTTGGCAGGGTGGGTTATTTCTGATGGCTGTGAAAAAGAATGTGTTCATGCCTCGTGTCTAGCTTCTGATGGTTTGCTGGCAATCTTTGGTGTTTGTTGACTTCTCCTTCCTTCATCACACCAATCTCTACCTTTATGTACATGTTGTGTTCTCCCTCTATGTGTATATATTTGTCCATATTTCCCCTTTTCATAAGGATAACAGTTATACTGTATTAGATGCTTCTCCTACTCCAGCAAACTTCATTTTGATTTACTATATTTGCAAAGACCACCTTTCCAAATATGGTCATAGTCTAAAGTAAAAGGGTAAGGACTTCAACATACAAATTTTGAGGAGACATCAATTAGTGCTAAGAGATATTTAAATTTCATCAGATAAAAATAATTATCTTAAGGTTTAAGAGTATATTTCTTTGATGACCTAAGAGTAAGACAGTGTTTGAGGTTTACAATCAATTGATTGTTTCTTTTAAGTTGTGAAGTAATGCACTAGAAGACCCTCAAAAGTCCCCTCCCTTCATGAGTTTTGTTTGTCTGCCAGTAGCCATCTAGCTGTGGTGATGCTCCTAGCAGAGAAAAACGCTGCTAACTGGACTTAGGCACAGTGATAATAAGACAGGTAGTAAGCCACCTGTGCTCCAGTGTAAAATGAACTTGATTTATTTCCTGGAATAAAAGTGAATTTATCCCATTTAAATATCACCAGTTGATGAAAACTTTGGAATAGGTACTCTTTATTTCCAGAATTTACTATCTAGTTTTATATAATACATTCACAGGCAGTACAGTGCCAGGAAGAAAAATGTAAGGCTCTCCTGCTAAAACATGATACAGACCAAAATTTTTGTGATAACAAAAGAAACATTTCCCTTCATTTTGCTACCTATAACCAAAATATATAAATATCTATAAACAATCATATACTAACAAATTAGACAACCTAGAAGAAATGGATAAACTCCTAGAAACATATGATCTTCCATGACTGAATCATGAAGAAATAGAAAATGTGAACAGAACAATTGCTAGTAATTAAATTAATTTATTAATTAATATAAATTACTTAATATAAAATTAATTAAATCAGTAATCAAAAAACTCCCCAATAAACAAAAAGTCCAGGTCCAGATGGCTTCATAGGTGAATTCTACCGAACACTTAAATAGGAATTATTCCCAAAAAATTAAAGAGAAAGAGTACTGCCAAACTCATTTTATGAAGCCAACATTACCCTGATACCAAATCCAGACAAAGACACTATAAAAAAGGAAAATTACAGACTAATATCCCTGATGAACATAAATCCAAAAGTCCCCAACAAAATTTTAGCGAATCAAATTCAACAGTACATTCAAAGGTTCATACACTGTGACCCAGTAGGATTCATTCCAGAGATGCAAGCATGATTTAATATCTTTAAATCATCAGAGTGATATACAATAACAAAATGAAAGATAGAAATTATACAGTCATCTCAATAGACGCAGAAAAACCATTTGACAAAATTTAGCATCCATGTATGATAAAAGCTCTCAACAAAATGGATACAGAGGGAATGCACCTCAACATAATAAAGGCCATATATGACAAACCCACAGCTAATATCATACTCAGTCCTGGAAACCTGAAAGCTTTTCTTCTAAGATCAAGAACGGAACAAGGATGCCCATTCTTGCTATTTTTATTTCACATAATATTGGAAGTGCTGGCCACAGCAATTACACAAGGAAAAGAAGTAAAAAGCATTCAAATTGGAAAGGAAAGTAAAACTGTCACTATTTGCAGATGACACGATGATATATATGGAAAACCCTAAAGACTCCACCAAAAAATGTTAGAACTAATAAATGAATTCTGTAAAATTGCAGGATACAAAATTGATATACAGAAATCTGTTGTATGTTTCTATATACTACTAACAAATTATCAGAAGGAAAAATTAAGAAAACAGTCCCATTTGTAATTGTATCAAAAGAATAAAATAGGATTAAATTTAACCAAGGAGGTGAAAGACCTGTACTCTGATATTATAAGACATTCTGATGAAAACAGTTGAAGATGATACAAGTAAACTGAAAGATATACTGTGCTCCTGGATTGGAAGAATTAATATTATTAAAATGTCTGTACTATTAGCAATCTACAGATTCAGTGCAATCTCTATCAAAATACTAATGGTGTTTTTCACAAAACTGGAAGAAGTAATCCTAAAATTTATCTGGAACCACAAAACACCTTTAACTGTCAAAGAAGTCCTGAAAAAGAACAAAGCTTAAAGAAGTCACACTGTCTGATTTCAAGCTGTACAACAAATCTGTAGGAATCAAAACAGTATGTTACTGGCACCCCCCCAAAAAAAATGTAGATTAAGGAAACAGAATAGAGAGTCCAGAAGTAAAACCATGCTTATACGGTCAATCTACAGCAAAGAAGACAAGTACATATGATGGGACAGTCTCTTCAATAAATAGTGTTGGGAAATTGGACAGATACATACAAAAGAATGAAACTAGGCGTTTTTTTTTTTAACACCATATTAAAAGATAGGCTCAAAAAAGACTTAAATGTAAGACAAAATCATAACACTCCTAGAGGAAAAGACAGGCATTGACATTGACATTGGTCTTAGCAATACTTTCTTAGATGTCCCCTCAGGCAAGGACAAAAAGAGCAAAATAAACAAATGAAACTGCATCAAACTGAAAAGCTTTTGCATAGTGAAGGAAATCATCAACAAAATGCAACCTAGTGAGTGGGATAAGATACTTGCAAAGGGTATATCTCATAATGGGTTGATATCCAAAACATATAAAGAACTTATACAACTCAACAACAACAACAAACAAAATACCCCAATTAAAAAATGAGTAGTGGACCTAAGTAGACATTTATCCAGAGAAGACATACAGATGGCTGACAAGCTTATGAAAAGATGTTCAACATCACTAACCATCAAGGAAATGAAAATGAAAACCTCAATGAGACGACTTCAAACCTGTCAGAATGGCTATTATCAAAAAGACAAGAAATAATGTGTTGACGAGGGTATGGAGAAAAGGGAAACCTTGTGTACTGTTGGTGGGAATGAAATTTGATATGTCCACTATGGAAAACAACGTAGAGGTTCTTCAAAATGTCAAAAATAGAACTACTATATGATCTAGCAGTTTCACCTCTGAAGATTTAAAAAAACGAAAACACTAATTTGAAAAATATAAGTACCCCTATGATACAGAAGCAATATAAGTGTCAACTGATGTATGAATGGATAAAGAAGATGTGGGGTGTGTATGTATTTGCATGTGTGTGTGTGTGCATGTGTGTATGTGTGTATACATGTATGTATGTGTATATATGTGTGCATGTGTGTGTACACATGCACACATATAACAATATTACTCAGCTATAATGAAGAATGCAATCTTGCAATTTGCAACAACATAGATGGACTTAATAGAATATTATTCTAAGTGAAATAAGTCAGAGAATCTAAAAACAATTCTAAAGAGAATCTAAAAAAATGGAAATAAGATTCATAGACACAGAACAAACTTGGTTGCCAGAGGGGAGGTTGGTTGAGGTATGAGTGAAATAAAGGGCATTAAGGGGTACATACTTCCAGTTATAAAATAAGTCAAGAGATGAAAAGTTAAGGACAGGGAGTATAGTCAATAATATTGTTATAACATTGTATGGTGACAGATAGTGGCTACACTTGTCATGGTGAGCATTGAGAAATGTATAGAATTGTTGAATCATTATGCTATACACCTGAAACTAATATAATGTTATATGTTGTACTTTAATTAAAAATTAAAAAATAATATTACAAATTAAGCCAGCATCACAAAGTACCAATTATTTTATGAATTCAAATAGAGGTTCACCAAAAGTGGCACTTATCCACATGACACTGTTTTCACAGATTGGGATTAAATGAAGGACAAAATCTCAGTTATGGATTCTAATTCTTTGGTAGTCATAATCATTCTTCCTATTTCATATTATATGGAGATACTGACAAAGGTTACAAATTGTCCTTATCTTTAAGTAATGCCTAACCTCTCCTTGACCAATAAAATCCAATTTTAATAGGCCTCCAATCCCAACCAATAATTTCACAACTAATTTTTTTTATTTATGGTGTCTTGGAAGTTAGAAAGCATCAATACAGATTACATTTCCTATTTATGAGTTCTTATAAATTAGGAAGCCATTAGTTTCTCACAAGTTTATTCCTTGAATTTCTACTGCCAAGATCCCAGTCCACAGTTTTTTCTACTTTCTATCACAAGTAAGCATAATAAACGACACTAATTTTTCAGCAGGTATACTGTTTCCCATCTTAATTTCTGTGTATGATATCTAATTATCTGTTCGGTTTGCTTTATCTAGTTTTCTACAACTGTGCTATTGAAGTGATTTGCCATTCTTTCTTTTCTTCCTGAGATGTTATCCCACATATGCATCCAGTAGAGACCAAGTATTTTGACTCAATATGTCTGTCTTCATTAAAGACAAATTCAGGTGGACCTAGTACTATTAATGATATTATTTAAGGTTTTGGCCAGTGTAGTTTATTCACCAAAAATGAAGTAGTCCCAGGGTGCTTGCTTAATGCTTGGAAATTGAATGTATATTTTAGACTTGAAATACTGAGTTCCTCAGAATTAAGTAATATGGATAGTAGAGACCCCAAATATACTCAAGTTTGAGAATGCCAAAGACTTTTCCAAATCAGTGGGTGTTGTCATTTTTAGTAGTGGTGTTGAGACACAAAGGGTCACTCCAAAGCTGATATTTGTTTTACTTTATCAGTGTTCTTTACCTTTCCATCCACAAACACATGGTCTGTAGACATTAAGATACATGGAACTTTGAGCTTGGGCACTGTACAGGTACCATTGAATCCAGCAACTTTCTCAACTGATCATCACCTAGATGAATAGATACAGAGTGACCCCTGGTCTTCTGTGTGCGGTCAGAAGACAACAGCTCCTGCACAGCACCTTCTAAAGTCTGTTGTAATGGATCAACCTATAAAATGAAAATCAAAATGCCATTAGAATTATTCCAAGTGTTTTAGTATATACTATTAGTATCACTGAGACACATAATACAGATATTCCAGATTGAATGCTTCTTAAATTATCCAGAGTCAGAATAAACATCAGATTCACCCAAAGGAGATTGCAAAGACAGATGGCTTCACCTTTATAAATATCTGTAAATATAGCTAATAGCTATTACTCCTTTTCCTCAGATTCTCACAATGTACCAAGGAAATGTTAAAATTTCCTTATTGCATTTTTTTTTTTTTTATTTGACAGACAGATCACAAGTAAGCAGAGAGGCAGGCAGAGAGAGACAGGAGGAGGAGGCAGGCTCCCTGCTGAGCAGAGAGCCCGATGCAGGGCTCCATCCCAGGACCCTGGAATCATGACCTGAGCCGAAGGCAGAGGCTTTAACCACTGAGCCACCCAGGCGCCCCTCCTTATTGCATTTTTTATTTATTTTTTTACCTTTCCTTGAAGTAATCACTTTTCATTCTTATATTTCTCATTTTTAACTTGGACTTTCCCCTTCTTCCAGTTTAGGATTGCCAGATTAAGCCAGAAGACTGCAGAAATACAAGGCTGACCAAAAATCTTTCCCCTCTCACTCATTTCTAGGCTAATGAAATAAGTATATGACTATGGAATAAAAATACAAATAAATTAAGAGTAGGAATCTTTTCTTGACCCGCCATTTCATATTCTTCTTGTTTGCCCTTTAGAAATACTGGTAATGCACTCTTGTTTGACTGGTTCTGTCTCCCTTTGAGACTGCAGTCATTTTCATTGAAGTGATCATGTTTTATTTATCTTTGCAAACCAGAATTTAACTCTGTTTCAGTATTCATAAGTGATCGAATTAATGAATAAATAAATAAGGCTAGATTATGTAGAATGTAGATTCCACGTTCCTAGTGGAATGTAGGAAATTTGCATAAAAGTGGACATAGGATTGATAAGATCTTAGGAAGCTACTTGTAAGATCAATTGTAATTTAGAGAGGAGGTGATAAGAAAATAAAGAATAAATGTTAGGGTTTATTCTCCTCTGTTGAACACTTGCACAAAGGGTGTACCTTTTCTGTTTGCCATATCATATTTTAAAGATTTCTTTTTTTAATCATTAAATAGCAGCTTACTGATTGCTCCTTAATGTTTCTGGTTTCTGAATGTGCAATTCTCCATCCAATGGTAAGAAAATTGTTTAGTGTTAGGGGGTAATGGCTAAAAGGAAGACAAAAGGTACCATATTCTACCTTCAACTGCATCAACTCAACTTGTGAGTTGAACACATTATTTAATTCCTCCTGCCTCAGTCAGCTCAGCTGTAAAATTAGGTGGAAATCTGTAACTAATGGTCCATATGAGTGATTTGATTAAAGATGTCCAAGAAAATTAAATGAAATTGAATTTAAAGTACCTTCTGAGACTGAAATAAACTAATATTTTAGAAATTTTTTTAGGTCTCTATCATTACCAGAAAAGTATTCTATTTCTTTTTTAAGTTCCATGATATTTTAGTAGGATAAAGCCAACTTAAATAGGTTTTTGTTTTTGTTTTTGTTTTTCAGGGAAGATGCTGCCTACATTGTTCTCTAGGAAGCCTCAGATAACATGAACTTAAATATTGCAAATCTAGTAACATTTGCAAATTCACATTGAATTCCCCTGTGATTAGAGCCTCTTTTCCTTATCCCCCTCACCCAACCTCTCCTCTCTTCCCCCTCCTCCTTAGTATCATTGTGTCTGCATCTGGAATGGTTTAATGGGTCTAGGTTGCCCATTTTTTTAAAAGTACCATTTGGACACTTTTCCTGATATGGACATTGAGGCACAAAATAGGTGGAAGGTCTTAGAATGAATTAATAGCAAGGAAAGGAAAGAAAACTTGAACAGCTTAAGTTTTGTATTACTTTCAAAATCTTAGAAAGATAATGATGGTTTAGATTTAGAAGAATGATAAATTGTAAAACTTGAATTTTTGTATGAAGCATATTGTCTGCACCATAACTGACCTTAGAGGGATGACATGAAAACAAATTTCAGCTATTAAAGTGTTTTGAAATCATAAAATGACATATAATGAGATAGAAGACTCAGAAGATACAGATAAAAAAAATAGTTCATAAATTTAAAAAATAGACAATAATGTAAGGTTATATATATTGATTTTATTAAAAAACTAAGAAAGCACTTAATTTTAGCAAGTAGACATTTAAATAAGCCTTTATACTTAGATTTATCATTTCAGGTGGAAATGTAAATCTAGAAAGTTGTAGTTATAAGCAATTCATAGTTCACTGTAGTCATCAAAGTGAACTTAAAAAAATTGACTGTTTAAAATTAAACTTTGACAACATCTTAATATTTGAAAAGTTCACCTGAACTTTATCGGGTCTTTATGCTGATCACACATTGAAGGACACAAAACTATTAAAATAACATTAATTTTAAATGAGGTTTTTGTTCTAATTGACATTTGTTATCATACAGCCTTTCTGAATTTTGTCTAGCTTGCATTTTTAAGCCTTAGGTATTAGTGTATTTCATGACACAGATAGATAGCCATCTGTATAATTTTAACACACATATGAATTTCAATGAAATTTGTCTAGACTGATATAAATGTAGTGAATGTGCAACACTTATTTTATGGTTCCCATGAAAGGGTTATGTAAGCCTTTAGTCCTTTAAAATACTTTATTTAAAAGTATTTACTTTAAAATACTATAATGTGGGGTGCCTGGGTGGCTCAGTTGGTTAAGCGACTGCCCTCAGCTCAGGTCATGATCCTGGAGTCCCTGGATCGAATCCCACATCAGGCTCCCACCTCCACGGGGAGTCTGCTTCTCCCTCTGACCTTCTCCTCGCTCATGCTCTCTCTCACTGTCTCTCTCTCTCTCTCAAATAAATAAATAAAATTAAAAAAATACTATAATGTGATTTAGGGAATATCAACCTGTGGTGTTATAGCTTAGGAAATAACTGACACCAGAAATAATCACTCTAGATTCTACTCTCAGACTAGGATCTAATGAAGTCAAAATTGATAATAAAGTGGAAGCAAAAGAGTCAATCCATGAAAAATGTTCTCTTAATTTTATAACTTTCCCATTGGACTGACACAGACATTTCATATATTATTTGGGGCATAAAAACTTAAGTTCATCTTTAAGAGGAAATATTTTAGAAATGTACTTTTTCTAAATAAATTCTAGTATACCATTCAGCATCCCCTTACAATTCTTAGTAGCCTACTGAATTGTTTTGAACTAAACTTTTTTTTGAGAGGGTAAGCAATCATATTCTGTATTAATAGCTAAAAATGCTCATAACGTTCTATATAACTGACCATAGCTTCCATCTTAAAGCCCCCAGACCTCAGCATGCATGAAAATATAATGAAATTTTCCTCCTGCTTTATCAGTTTCCTTCTCTCCATTCTCAGATATTCTTCTAAATACATCTTTTGTGTTTAGAATTTTGCAATCTTTTCTGTTGTCCTTTCTACATGTTTGTAACTGTCATACTATGATCGTTGACATGGAATATACACCAAATGTTATTTCATTAATCCAGACTCCTCTTACCATAATCAGTTGTCTACTTGACAGTTTTCAACTTCTTACTCTTCTGAAAACAACCAAATTCAGATAGCTCTGGATGTTCATTTCCTTTCCCCTGTTAGGAATTTAGCAAAATTGAGAAGAAGAAGGAGGAGGAGGAGAGGAGGAGGAAGAGGAGAGGAGGAGGAGGAGGAGGAGGAGAGGAGGAGGAGAGGAGGAGGAGGAGGAGGAGGAAAGGAGGAGGAGAGGAGGAGGAGGAGGAGGAGAGGAGGAGAAGGAGGATGAGGAAAACTCTCAGCGATTATTACTTGAAATATTTCTACTGCTTTTTTTCTCCTCTCCTTTAGTGTTTCTCTCTCTCTTTCTCCTCCTCCTCCTCCTCCCTTCCTCTCCTCCTCTCCTCCTCCCCTCCTCCTCTTCCTCCTCTTCCTCCTCCTCTTCCTCCTCCTCCTCCAAAAGTGATGAGCCTAAATATAAATTGAATCACTCCACTTATCAGCTTAAAATTAATGTCTTTCAGTGTACTTAAAAATGGTATTCAGACTTCTTAGCAAGATGTGTTAGACCTTAACATGAAATTTTCTCTCTAACCGTAATTATCATACTCTTCTAGTGACCATTTGGTTTCTTTCGTTTTCTGGAAAAGGCTGTACCCTTTTCTGCCCCAACACCTTTTTCTATCCACTCCCAGTAATGGAAAAGTTGTACTTTTCCAGAATATGTGCTGCCAGCCCCTCTCTGGCTAGTTGCCTGTTTCAAACACAAAGCTCTTTTTTAATCTTCAAAAAGACCTTTTCATAACAATCCTGTAGAAATTAGGCAATCTTACACTTACTGCTTTGATATAATATTTTTGTCAAATCATTACTTTTACTTTTTAATTGATTATAAAATGTATTTTTCATAGTTACTATTTATCAGTGTGTAATATCTTCTCTATTCCTTCATGGAAATGTGGTCTCCATGATTCCTGACACCTTGTCCAATGTTGACTAGTTATATGCTTATGATAAGTATTTGCTAAATGAGTTACTGTAATTTGGACTTTTAAAATTTTGAGTGAGTTTACTTTTTCCAGCTTATTGAGGATAATTAACAAAAATTATATATATATATGTATATATATATGTATATATATTTAGAGCATACAACATGGTTATTTTATATATATGCAAACATTGTGAAATGATTATGACAAGTTAGTACCTTTATCTCCTCACAAGGGTACCTTTGTTTTTTCAGTGAGAACATTTAAGATCAACTTTCTTGGCAAATTTCAAGTATATAATACAATATTATTAACTGTAGTCACCATAGTGTACATTAGGTCTCCAGAACTTATTTTATAATTGAAAGTTTTAACTTTACCACTTTACCACCAGAACTTTAACCACCATTCTTCTATGGTTGTATGAATTTGACATTTTTAAAATTCTACATGTAAGTGAGATCTATCTATAGTGTTTGTCTTTCTGTGTCTGGCTTATTTCACTAGAATGATATCCTCTAGTTTTATCCATGTTACTATAAATGGCAAAATTTACTTACTTTTTGTGCCTGAATAATACTCCTCTGTGTATGTATGTGTGTATCATATTTTTAAAAGAAGTGATATGTGGATGGACAATTTTTGTATTATTTCCCTATCTTGGCTCTTGTGAATAGTGCTACAATGAACATGGTAGTGCAGAGATCTCTTCAAGATCCTCATTTCATTTCTTTGGATATATACCCAGAAGTGGGAATGCTAGGTCATATGGTAGTTCTGTTAATTTTTTGAGGGTTTCCATAATGGCTATACCAATTTGCATTCCCACCAGTAGTGTACCAGGTTTCCCTTTTCTCTACAACTTTGCTAATACTTGTTATCTCTTTCTTTTTAATAATCTAACATGTGTAAGATAAGGTTTTGATTTGCATTTCACTGATTATTAGTGATTTTGAGCACTTTTTCATACTACTGGACATTTTTATGTCTTCTTCGGGAAAATGTTTATTCAAGACATTTTTCCACTTTTAAGTTGGGTTATTTGAATTTTATACTATTGAGTTCTATGAGTTCCTTATATTTTTTTATATTAACCCTGATCAGACATGTTATTTGCAAATATTTTCTTCCATTCCATAGGTTGACTTTTTGTTAGTTTTGTTAGTTTCCTCTGTTGTCTAGAAGCTTTTAGTTTAATGTGGTCCTACTTGTTAATTTTTGCTTTTGGTGTCATATCCAAAAAAATTATCGCTAAGACTAATTTCAGTGAACTTTACAAAGGAACATGAACTGTGTAAACTTAAGCTAAGATTTAAAAGTCATAAAGGTAGGGGGGCACTGGGTGGCTCAGTGGGTCAAAGCCTCTGCCTTCGGCTCAGGTCATGATCCCAGGATCCTGGGATTGAACCCAGCATTGGGCTCTCTGCCCAGCAGGGAGCCTGCTTCCCTTCCTCTCTCTCTGCCTGCCTCTCTGCCTACTTGTGATCTCTGTCTGTCAAATAAATAAATAAAATATTAAAAAAAATAAAAGTAATAAAGGTAATTCCTACTAAGTATTGAGAAGTATTTCATTAGCATAACTTACAGGTAATATTCAAAGCTCTAAAAGAGAGTTCTAAAATTAAACATCAATAACCCTAATAATATATAAACATTTTTAAAGGGGTATTAGGTCTTAGGAAGCTGAAATTTTCTATTTTTCTATTACATATTAAATAATCTGGTTTGAGTACACTGTTAGTAGGGAGAGAAGTAGTTTCTGTGCTAAGCTCTTTATCACTCCACCGTTTTCCTACTAATTTCAGTGTTTATGATCCTAACTCTCTGTTGATTCACAGAGTGACTTTTTTCTTTTCAAATTAATGCTGTTCCTGTATCTTTCCTTTTGTTTCACTAGAAACTGTATTGTGTTCTTGCTATGTGTTTCCAGTTAAACAATCATCATTGTCTGGGTGTTCTCAAGCATTTTTCTGCCATTGTCTTCTGAAGGTAATTCAATTGCTTCTTGGCCAACTTCATGGTTAAAAGAAAAGGAGAGCACATATGCAGCCTAAAATTAAAGTTTGCTTTGTTATTTCCAATTTACCATCCTTCCAGGCTCTTTCTCTCTTTTAGAACTAATAGCAGTTTAAAGGTACCCAGATTAATATTCCATTGAAAATAATACATATTGATAAGAATGATTTCATTCATCTTTAATGAAATAGAACTGTACTGTTGCCTATGATTCAGAAAAATTCTATGTCTTTTTATTTGGTTTCATTCTCCCATCATCTATCCGTTCATTTGTTCTTTGGAGTTTGTCCAGAAGCCTTTTCTTTATCCCCCTGAAGTGTGTACTTATTTAATAATCTTCTGATCATAATGCTTTTGCAGCCTGATTTTCATTGATATTTTCAACTCGATAAGTTTTGGCAAGATAATATGTTTCAGGAAAAAATTATAACAAATGAATACAATGGCTGTAGGTGCTGAGGCTTGTCATCAAGATCATTGCACATATGAAGATGAGACTCAATCATTAAAGAGAAACACTGATGAAGTCCTTCACCAAGGCATGTTTATTAGTATACACAGATATATCATAGCAGCCAACATTGTGTTCATGTTTTCATGAACATGTTTTCAGCCCATATCTAAAGCAGGAAATTGCTCCTCTAATGAAGGAGCCAGTGAGACAATATCCTTTATCCCTTTCATTTTTACAGTGTAAACTTGTCACAAAGGAGCAAAGGACTGATGTTCAGAACCCAGCAAACTGGGTTTAAGAGCAGCATTGTCACAAAGGGTAAACATGGAGACCTTTAGAGACAATTGCAACTAACCTCCTCAGGAGTTGATGAAGACTGTGTACTTCAAATTAACATTGCACAAATTCCAATATGGAGATTGAATTGTTCTGTAAATAGTGATATGTTCCTGGAAGAAAGAGAGTAATATAGGACAGGAAGAATTTCATATAACAAATCAGTCTCAGTAGGATAAGACAGGATGAGAAGAATCACAGTAAGCTCCAGTAAAATCCATTGTCTATCCACAGTACCTAGCAAATGCATCCTTTATGCAAAGGATTATTAAATATATATTTGTTCAGTAGAAAAAATTGGTCCAGAATATACATTGTAAGTCACATTGGATTTTATTCCTAGTGAAGAAAAAATTGGAAATTAATTCAGAATATCCATATTTAATATTTCTTTATGGATATAATGTGGTTATACTATTTGAGCAAGATAATGTATTTGATATTTGTTCTCTAGGGATAGTTCAACCATTCTTAACCTATTGTTTCTTGATTTAAAAAAATCCAGGCATATCTGTATATCAATACCTGGTTTTGATGGATTGCTATAAAGGTTTTGTAGGCAGAATTAATAAAGCATAGTAAACTAAATTTCCTATAGGGTGCTGCCTCAGGTAAGCTGATACCATGTAGGGAAGGTCATGAAGTCCTGTACTAAGTAAGGAGGGTTGTCTTAATCACCATTAGAGAAAATGTTTCTGGTCACAGTATGTTCAGTATGAGCTAAAACTAAAAACTTATTATGAAAATATAAGTCCTGAGATAAGAGTTGATGGCAAGCTGTACTTAGGTTTTTCTGAATTTTATTTTATTCATGTTTCTGTTTCCTTCAAAGACTTGTCTGAATCTGAAACATTTGAATATTTTATTTAGGGTTTGTTTTGCTTCAGGAAAATTTCAGGGTTTCTTTCATTATTTTTACAGAAGAGACTTCAGAAGATCTTATAGCATGAATTTTTAAAGCCATCTTTGGCTTTTTGAGACTTCTTCATAAAGGGTATTGTTTATTTTATGCTATAAAATTGGGCTGAAAAATGTTCTTATCTCTACTAAAAGTACTTCTTTGGAGAATGCCTCAGGAGCAATTTGAATGGTAGTACTGTACCCATCATTTAGCTACATATGCTACACCTTCTATAAGGAGGAACCCAACAGGTTTAGATACTGTGTTTCGGATAACACTGGAATCAGGGAACCTGAGGGAGAAGGTATCCAGTATTGGTTATGGAGAGCGGTGTGAGCAGAGACAGCTGAGTGCTGTAGCTGGGGTCAAAACTAGTGAGACCTAATTGTGTGAGGGAAAGTAGTTATAAGAGCAATGTGATAGATTTGACTGGTTGCTGGCTTTGAGTTATTTTTAGTGGTCTTCATGTAACATTTATTTTACAGTATTTTTAAGGCACTTATATGCTTGTTTTATGTAGAATAGTGACATGTCTGGTATAGATACCACATCTGAATAATTTTCAAATAAATTCTGAGAAGTTATATTCATAGATAAGATTACATATGGTAACATATTCTATAAGGGACCTGGAAAATACAGGTGGTTTATTAATATACATATGTCATGTGGATGAGTATAATATAAAGTGAATATAAAATACATTTTAATTTCACTAGTGAAGATAACAAATTTGAAAATACTACCATTATTGCTCACATCAAGATACATATAAATAAAGCTTTGACCTGAGATAAGCTACTTAAGGGAAAGAAAGTAACTTATCTTTGTATGCGAAACATGTGAATCTCCTTTTCGTGATTTAAAACAAACAAAACTTCTTTGTTTTAGCTACATTTAAACAATCTCTCACATTTTAGTTGTTTCCAATTGCCCAAGGAGCCTTAATACCTCCTTTAGATGGCTTTAAGAGGTATAGTCCAATTCATTTTGAGATGCTTAAGTTTCTAGAGTAAATTCATGTTTCTCATTAGAGATTATGTTGTCATCATGCTATAGCACCCTAAGAATGATTATAGTAGCCTTTTTTTTTCATTTTTTTTCCTAAACATATTTCCCAAATAATACCATTCTATTCCTGTTTTTTCCATCTCATTTTTCCTTAACAGATCATTTCAACTTCCCTGTACTTTTAAAAGCCTGTTAATAAAAACATTTAGTGAAATAACTCACAATGAGATACCACTTCACAACCATTAGGATGGCTGCTATTTAAAAAATAATAACGGTCAGTACAGTTGTGGAGAAATTGGAACCCTTGTACACTCTTTTTGGGAATTTAAAATGGTGTAGCTGCTATAGGAAACTTGTATAGATAGCAGTTCCTCAAAAATTAAAAATAGAATTACTATATGAAACAGCAATTCCACGTTTGCGTATGTATACAAAGTAATTGAAAACTGAGTATTGAATAGATAGTTGTATACCCATGTTCACAGCAGCATTATTCACTATAGCAAAAAGATGGAGGCAGCCAGAATGTCTGTTGACAGATGAATGGATAAACAAAATATGGCATAAACATACATTGGAATATTACTTAGCCTTAAAAATTAAGTTTAGACACATGCTATACCATAGAAAAATGTTGAGGACATTATGCTAAGTGAAGTAAGGCAAACACAAAAGAACAAATGCTGTATGATTCCACTTATATGAGGTGCCAAGAGTAGTCAAACTTAGAGAGACAGAAAACTGAATAATGGTTGTCAGGGAACTAGGGGCGGGGAGAAAGAGGAGTTGTTTAGTGGATTTAGAGTTCCAATTTTGAAAAATGAGGAGTTCTGAGAGTTACTTGCACAACAATATGAATATACTTAGAATTTATACTTAAAAATAATTAAGGTGGACTTTATACTTAAAAATAATTAAGGTGATAAATTTTATGCTTTGTATATAATTTAATAGGTGCTTTGTATATATGCTTAATATATGCTTTGTATATAATTTATATAATTTAAAAGAAAAAATAAATTAGTGAGATTTAAAAAAGTGAACTTCAAATAATTCTGAGAATTACCTAGAATATCTAGTTGTTTATATATCATGACTATATCAGTATGCCAAATTTTGTTTTTTGTTTTTTTTTGTTTTGTTTTTTTTTAAAGATTTATTTATTTATTTGACAAACAGAAACCACAAGGAGGCAGAGAGGCAGGCAGAGAGAGAGAGGAGGAAGCAGGCTCCCCGCTGAGCAGATAGCCTGATGCGGGGCCCGATCCCAACCCTGGGATCATGACCTGGGCCGAAGGCAGAGGCTTTAACCCACTGAGCCACCCAGGCGCCCCAAATTTTATGTTTTTTATTACATAATATTTTCAATAAGACTGGCACTATGCTTTTGTATTAATATATAGTGACTAGCTATCAGCCAAGTTAAAGGTTTCATTTGAAGTTTTTCATTTCTCAGTATTATAATTATTCATCAATGTATAGAATCATTTGCCATTTATGTCCAATAAACATACGTATATATGCAGACACTTTATAGTTAACACAATATAACATACTGTTTGCAACTGAACTTTTTTTTTTTTCATAAGATCTTATTTATTTGACAGAGAACAAGCAGGGCAAGTGGCAGGCAGAGAGAGAAGGAAAAGCAGGCTCTCCGCTGAGCAGAGAGCCCAACATGAGGTTCAATCCCAGAACTCTGGGATCATGACCTGGGTTGAAGGCAGATACTTAACTGACTGAGCCACTGAGGCAACCCTGCAACTATACTATTAAGACTGGTAAAAATAAATATATTGATAAACACGCATATAATTTTTGGAGCATTTTCTGGAAGACAAACATTAATGTAAATTTATTGGCTAATTCTGATTTCACAAAAAATGGTTATTGTATGCATTTGTTCAACTACATTCTCTATGCAATGTCTACATAACACTGTTGTGTAGTACGTGCATAATGTTCTCTATAGAAGTTTTTCAAGAATCAGGAAGGAGAAAGCAGAATCTCAAGTTCTGAAATAAATTACTAAACCTCAAAGGAGATTATGCTGGCCAAGTATATAATCATGCATAGACTCTAAGAAGGGTTGACTGTCTTGAAAGTTGATTTTATTATTGAATAAAGCTTATTGAAACAGAGAAGTCATTTCAGATAGTATAGTTGCTTGGGATATTTCAAAGAAAATGATTTTGTAGTCATTATACAGCAATTTTTTTTTAGGGGTCATCAGATAAGTACTATTCTATCTCTTTTATCTGAATTTTCCTGAAATACTCATATTATTCTTCAGAGAAAGAGAGATATATGTGTTTACTAATAAAACACAGCACGTTACAAAAGCAGAAGGAAAGATAATTCCTTTAAAATATATATAATTTGCTATAATCAATAATTAATTTGTGGCCACAGCTGGATTATAAAATTATTTACAAAAGAGTCTTATTCTATATGGTTTCAGAATGCTAGTTAAACAGAGTACATTGAATACATTATATTTTACATGTAGTGAGAAAGGGGACCTCACATTTGTCATTTAAATAATCAAAATGGCTATAATTTTCAAAGCAAATTGTGGGACAGTGTGTGTGGTTTTGGAATTTCATTGTGGAGAAAAATATTAACTACAGAATTATGTAATTTGTCCTGTGTGGACAGTATTTCCAGCTAATGCTTGTAGAACCAGAGCTCCCCTCTATAAAGAAGTGAATTTATTTTTCTAGAAAATTATCATTAAGATAACTGTCAATAATCTGTTTATATTGGTACCATTGTTATGCTCTACGAAACTGAAGGATGAAATGTCATTAAGGCTATGAAGATATCATCGCCTATAACTGCACTTTCATTCTTCTTAAAATAGATATTTGTTGAATGTCCATAGTGTGTCAAGCACTGTTTTACATTGTGGGACTGTCAACATGAGTAAGGAGAACAAAGAGTGGATGCAGAGAGGACAGCTACATGCTTAGTAACTGGGAAGACTGCTGAAATGCTATTTAAACAGACTTATTTGAAGTAAGTGATGTAGGATCCACTTGAGCACCTTTAGTGGGGGTGTTCCAGACAGAACAAAACCCCTGAGGTAGAGGTAACCTTGTCACGTTTGAGAAATAGTAAGGGAACTAGGAGGGCTAGAGCTGCATGAAAAATTAACACATAATGCATGGCCATGTAAACCATGGCAAAGTCTTTGAATTTTACTCTAAGTGAAAGGGAAAGTCATTGAGATGTTTTGAGAAGAGCAGTGAAATAATGTGAATTAATGTTGTGACAAGATTATTCTGCTTTGTGTATTGATAACATTTTATGTGTTAAGGGCAGAAGAGGAGAAATGGGAGTTTTATAATAGTCTCCTTTCTAGTTCAGAATGGTGACTTGGATTCATGTGTTCGGTGAGAAACTAACTTTATGAGTTTATCAAAAGTGAAGTCAGCAGTGTTTGCTAATAGATTAGATGTATGAAAAGAGGAGGCAAGCTTTGGCCTGAGAAAATGGAAAACTTAAGTTGCCAATTATTGAGATGAAAAAGAAGAGGAGATTTCAGGAGGAAAATCCAGGAATTGGCTTTAGGTATGATATATTTCTGATATAGTATTATATCATCTAATCAAGATGTTAAGTGGACAGTTGCATGTACAATTTTAGGTATCATGAAAAATAGTGGTCCAACCTGAAGATATGCATTTTTTGCTATCAACATACAGATGGTATGTAGGTTTTGAGACCAGATGAGATTACCTAGAGAATTAGCATAAACAGAAAAGAGAAAACATCTAAAACTTGAGCCCTGGTTTCATTCTGAACTTCAGAGATTAGGAAAGTGAAATGGCAATATGCAATTAGGTAAAAGAGAACTAAGAGTTTGTTTTCAGGGCTTCCTGGTACAGTCTGGCACATTGAGTCTTGTAAAAGGATGACTGTCTAGAAGCTAAGTGGCAAATGGAGGCTGAAATCTAACAGGTATCTGACTTGCTAAGCCCTAAGTTCTTGCTCAGAGCTACATCTATCATAAGAAAAGGTGTCTTACAATAATTCAAATATAGTTGTCCTATAAGCTACTAGAATACCTAGTTGTTATAAATGTTAGGTGAAGAGAGTACTTTAAAGCAGATTTAGCACCACTGTCAAATGCTGTGTATCATTAAGTAAAATGATGTTTAGCAATTGACCACTGTACTTGAATACATGTAGGCCAATCATGGAAGCCTTATTTGGGGAAATGAGAAAATTAAAAGAGGATATGGGAAAAATTAATACTTGCAAATGTTTTGGGAAAATTTTTTGCTATTTAAAGGGGAGCAAAGAAAATCACATGATGCCTGAAGGCAGATATGGCATTCAGTAAAGAACGGAATACAATTGTGTATGCTAATGGACAAGGAAAATGTAATATAAATTAGAAGATAGTAATACAACTACTGTCTTTTTGTGCTCAGGAGGAGATGGGACCTGTACAAAATTGGGGCAATTGGCTTTAGAAACAAAGTGAAACATGACACCAAGAAGAGCTTAAGGAAGGCAGAGTTTATGGCTGCAGCTGCAGAAAGGGTAGTGGATATGGTTTGGAGAACCTGTGGATATTATCTTTTGAATGCTTTTATTTTCTCAGAGAAGAAGAAAAGAAGAATCATGAACTTAGTAAAAGGAATTAGGATTTTATAGAGGTTTGGTTAGAGAGTAAAACTTGTAAAAATATTTTCCTGGGGAAGTAGAAAGTGAATACTATAGGTATATTTATGGATCTATATAAAGTTACTGACCGTGAATATGAAATGATACCTATATTCATGGTTTATTTCTTCTCCAAAGCTATATTCATCTGGCTTGATTTAGACAGAATAGGTGGACTGGGATTTAGCCAGGTGAATATAGTGAAGGGTATATGCAGTGGAGTGAGTATAATGATGAACCATTGCATCTAAGCACCTGGGTGGGGGAAAGAGTGAACATCTATTGGAGGCAGGACAATGAAAAGATTGAAAATCTCAGTGGGGTCAAAGACTTTGGAGTTTGAGGTATGAGAAGGAGTAATGCTTGAAATTTATATGGTAGTGGACAAAGACCTGAATGCTGAGAATTGAGATTGCCTTAAGGATGCAGTTCTCACCCTTTTAATTCTGTCCTTATTGAATATGAAGTCACTGTGGAATACACATGTGGAGAACAGAAGAGAGCAATATGACAGGAGGTAGAGATTTGTGAGTGTCAATGTTTAGATGGGCAATGGAGCTATGGGAGCAAATGTGACCAAGATCACATTAGGAAGTACAATTCCAAGGAACACCCTTATCTTGAGATTTCTTTAGAAGGAGAACACTGGGTGGACCTAGAGGGTATATTTGGGATTTATGAAGAAACTGGTACAAGAGTCACGGAGGCCATTTTTTACCAAATGCTTTTACATGAAAAATCAGGCAGAAAATTATCTGTTAGATTAAGATACAAGGAAGTTTGGAGAAACAGTGAAGTGGCTGAGATGAAAATTAGTTTATAGAGTAAAAGAGAAATAGGAAAGAAGAGACTGGAAATGAAAACAACTCAAAAAGTTTGGCTGTGAAGGGACAGAAATAGATGACAAAGTAATTGGCATGAGTTGAGGCTAGGAAGGGCTTTTCTTTAGAGATTAAGAAGATGAACATTTAAAATACTGAAATGATATAATAAGTAAGAAGGGATTTTAAAAAGAGAATAGGGAGAAAAATCCCCAAGGAAAAGGAATAGAATCACATGGCAATCATTCCACATGGCTGAGTGGAATTAGGCAACAGTGCTCTGTGCTCTTAACTAACTACATGACATAACCCTAAACAGGAAATAGAGACCATTAAGGCATTTAAGGCAGAGAAGTCATATGTGACTTTAAAAATATCCATTGAGTAGATATGAGTTTAGAATCAAATGAGAAACTTTCAGAGAAATTTAAAAACAAACAACTTGTTTTGTGGTTGTTAAATTGATTACCCAAATGCACACCAACAAATATTAAACAGACGCAGACATTGCTCAAGGTAATACACTTTTGTTTTATGTCTTCACTAGCAATAATTTGTATTTATTCTTAAAGGGGAGAAAATCATAAATCATAGATCCTGGAGCTTGTGTCAGAATGATATGTGTATTATCCCTATCTTCCTAAATCTTACAAGTTTTATTCCAGTATGCACAGCTGCTAAATCATTATTCTTGCATGAGTAATTGTTGCAGATGTTCATACTGATTAATGGGGAACAGCTATATTTATGGTGGCTTCAGTGTGGCAACTATACAACTATGACTGCTCTTAAGACAAAGGGTACTGTGGTGTGCTACTAGAATATGGGGTTTCTTGTTGACTGTCATTCTTTACTACTTTTGACTTAAAGTGTTTTTTCTCAGTCCTGCTCTCTCCCACCCACTGGCATGACTCTATCCTCATTATACACAGGCGATTTTTTTCTGGAGAGGTTGTTTGCACATTAGACTTAGGTATACCAATATTACAGTTAAATTTGGCTCTCTCTTAATATCAAATTCAATAGCACCAATAAAAGTGATCACTAACAATTGATTCTTTGAGGGCCTATTTTCTCTTCTTCCATTTGCCAACTGTATCCTGTTGGTTGTTAACATTTTTTTTTTAATTGACTGACTAGGAAATAGACCTTTAGAAAAAAATGAACAAATAAATAAGCTTGGTCAAGGAGGCAGCTTAAAATGTCCCACAGAGCAGATTATTTTCATTTGTCAGGTTTTTTGTTTAATTTGAATCCAGTTCTGACTCTTTACCAGTTGTAGGAAGACCACCAGACTCTGGGATCATGACCTGAGCTGAGGACAGATGCTTAACCAACTGAGCCACCCAAGTGCCCAGAGCCACAAACTGTTGTAATACTGAAAACTCTTTGCTCACTTCCACAAGAACCAGTTGTGTCCCTCTGGGAATGATAGCACATTTATTGAGTAAAATAACATAGGTCTCTTGAAACTAAATTTTATGTTCCTTAAATTCCAAGGATGAGTTCTTCAACTGTATGATAATATTTTAAGAATGATAGAGTAGGTTATCTTGGTGATGGGTGTTAAGGAGGGCATGTATTATAATGAGCACTGAGTGTTAAATACAAATAATAAATCATGAAATACTACATCAAAAACTAATGTACTGTATGGTGACTAATATAATAAAAAATGATAATTCAGATACTCTATTAAAGACTATTGATCACATAGTACATCTTGCTGAAATAAATGCCAGAGTGAGATGCAGACCCCTGTATCTTATATTTTTGGGAGGGAGACACTGTGAACACACAAAAAAATTAGGGGCAAAAGAAAGTGGGAACAAATATTGTGGTATGGACACCAGTTTTAGGGGCCTCAGAATGACTCCTCTGTTATTAACTGTGTGCTCTTCAAGTCTATTAGCCTCTTGAACCTCCTTTCCTAATCTTTGCAGTGGGACTAACAGCTACTCTCCAATTTACAGCAGATTTGAATTCAAAGCAGAAATGAGACTATACAGGTGATGACACTTTGAAAGCTGCCAAGCATATGCTGATGTACAGGCCAGAAATACAGGCCTGCTGTAAAGCAGAGAAAGAGCAGCAGGAGATGGAACTATCAGAGCAATGAAACTTTGGAAAGATAAGAGGAACATAAGCTGTGATGTCCCTTGCTCTTCCAGAAGGTCCCAGAGTTGGAGAGCTATGAGCAAAGGTGCTTGTCTTTATGCCAGTCAGAAGGGCACTGGGACCTGGAGGAGAGCCCAGAGTACAGCCTGAACTGCTTTGTGAATAAGGAGGCCTGGAAGGAACTGGATTCATCTCTTCTCCACATGGGAGAGGGAGGGAGGTTGTTGAGAGTATCATGTTGAGAAGTACTTAAGAATATCTGAAGTGATACTTATAGACAAGGAAGAAATAATTTAGTCCAACTATGTTTTGATGGAACAGAGTAAAAAAAAAAAGTAATGCATTTCATAGTGTTAATTAGGAAGCTGAGGAAATAGAAGTGAATTTAGGCTGCGTGTTGCTGGCATCAAAGTTTATAGCAATAACAGCAGCTGCTTCAATCTGTGGGGATCCCTCTTGGGCACAGGATTTTAGCTGGTGTCCCAGTGAGTATTTCCAGCCCAGCAGTTTAATCATTTAATCCAAAGCTGATGCTGAGAGCCTGGCCCATTGCCTTTGATCAACCAACCATTGCTTGGCAGCCCTCATTTGACTTCATTGCCTGTTGGGCACCTTCCTGTGTTATTTACTTTCTGTGTCATGGGCTTGATTTGCTGGCTTACTCTCTCACTCAACATAATCTCTGGACATTATGCCCTTGCCTCAAATAAGGATATCTATAAATTTGGCTGACAACACTTTCAGTTTAGAGATCAAGTGTCTATGAAAGAGGAGGAGACAGGTAATTGTCATCACTAGGTAGCAATTGAACACTTTTAGACAAAGCTAACAGTTCCTTTGGCACCATGTAAAAGTACTGAGAGAAGCTGGCCAGGTAATAATGCAATTCACTGCACCTGAGTAGTTAAGAATTTGATGGTTTGTGAAATACTCCATATTTTCCCCCTGAAACATTAGTTTGTGTCCATAGCCCTTGCTTCTCTATAATTATCTTTTTAAGAAAGAGAAGAAAGTGTTTATTGATGGATGCAGTCACTTGTCTTACAAAACCAAGATTAAAAGAACAGAAAAAAAGAAAATACTTTGAGCATAATAAACAATCTTTCCTAAAAATGTCAATAAGTGAATAGAATAGAGATTAAGAGCAGGATTCTGGAGCTACATTCTAGGTTTGAATCCAGCTCTGCAACTTACTAGCTATGTGAGCTTGCTCAATTACTCAACCTTTGCAACTCTTTTTCCTCATCTGTAAAATAGAGACCATAATAGTACCTATCTCACATAGATTGTTGTAAAGAGAGTTTCTGTTTAATATGAGGATATGAGGATTAAATTGGTTGATATACATACAACTCTCTGAGAAGTACATAATACAGAGTAATTAAGTATTGATTTTTTCTAATATAAATAAATTATACTTAAGTATTGATTTTTTCTAATATAAATAAATTATACCTTTTAGGTGGATAGATATTCTGACACTTTGAACTATGTCAAACTAGTCAAGAAATATCATATTAAGGATAAGCAAGAATATTCCTCTAACAATATCCTGGGATTTTTTTTAAACTTCTTTTTTTTTTTTTTTTTTTTTTTTTATTTGACAGATCACAAGTAGGCAGAGAGGCAGGCAGAGAGAGACAGGAGGAGGCAGGCTCCCTGCTGAGCAGAGAGCCTGATGCGGTACTCGATCCCAGGACCCTGAGATCATGACCTGAGCCGAAGGCAGAGGCTTTAACCACTGAGCCACCCAGGCGCCCTTTTTTAAACTTCTGTTGAGATGTTATATGGCATTATATTTTTCTTCAGGTATAAGGAACATCCCTCTTATTGGAATTACCATATTTTCTGAAAGACTGAGTTGTTGCCAATAGTATTACCATAGCTTTTGTAAATTTAATTTTAAGTGGCATTTACACCTACTGCTGAATGTGTTAAATATCATCCTATATTAGTCACAGGTCTCCAAAGGTATATGTGTATATCTATAGACATACACACATACATCCTATATATTTTTATAGAAAGATCAAGATTTATTTTATGGAAATAGCTCACCTGAGTATAGAGAATGGCAAGTACAAAGGCAAAATCTGGAAGGTTGGCCAGCAGGCTGGAGACGCAGGGAAAGCATTACAGTTTCAGTCTGAAGGAAGTCTACTGGTAGAATTCCCTTTTGCTTGGAGGAGGTCTTTTTCTGAAGTCCTTCAACTGATTGAATGAGGCTCACCCACTTACAGAGAGCAGTCCGCCTTACTCAGTTGGCTTAAATGTTTGTTAATCCCATCCAAAAAAATCCTTTCACAAAAATAACTGTGAAATTTGACCAAATATTTGGTACCATGGCCTAGCCAAGTTGATACATAAAATTGACTATCACACTCCATATACTTCATAAGGAAGTATATTGTAAAAAAACAAAGGATAAGTAACTTTTAATCTTCTTTGAAAAATATGATTTATACATGCAAACTAACTAGAAAAAATATGCAGCAATACAAAATAAAGTGCTGAAATGTATTGAGCCATAAGGACAATAGGAATTAATAGAAGACACATTTCTATTTCTATCTTACATGATTTTGGGGAAATTGCTTAAATGTATGGAAAATTCTACTACTGAAATAACATACATATTTTAGTAGTACAATTTAGTTTTAGTTCCTATAATATAAAAAATGGTTAAGCCATGTTACAGAGTAGTAGAATTTTTTGGCCACACTATCACCTATAGATTCGGATACTGGACCCACCATTTACTAGAGAAGTAGCATAGGCAAATTTAATCAACCTCTCAG
Source organism: Enhydra lutris kenyoni (assembly GCF_002288905.1). Classification (NCBI taxonomy): domain Eukaryota; kingdom Metazoa; phylum Chordata; class Mammalia; order Carnivora; family Mustelidae; genus Enhydra; species Enhydra lutris. The sequence continues at coordinate 21,858,630 of NW_019154111.1, forward strand.
TTTTTCAGTTTCATTATCTGTAAAATAATAATGCATTTGCCACAGGATTTCCATGAAAGTTAACAGAGATAATACATATAACATACTTAGAGTCTGGCCAGTAATATTGTGATGGTGATGATCTTAGTCATTGTATTGCTTTCAAAAATGGAAAGAGAAAATTGAAGTAATGTTTGACTGCCAAAAAAAAGTGCAATATACTTATTTGTAAGATTCAATTGTAATCATTCAAATGGAGTATAAATAATTTCACTCTTTTAATTGATATAAAAGAAAGGAATTCTTTGTAATTACCTCCCAGCACAAGCTATCAAAGGGCATATTCTTTTTTTTTTTTTTTTAAAGATTTTATTTATTTATTTGACAGAGAGAGATCACAAGTAGACAGAGAGGCAGGCAGAGAGAGAAAGAGAGGGAAGCAGGCTCCCTGCTGAGCAGAGAGCCCGATGCGGGACTCGATCCCAGGACCCTGAGATCATGACCTGAGCCGAAGGCAGCGGCTCAACCCACTGAGCCACCCAGGCGCCCCCAAAGGGCATATTCTGTTTTAGGAAAGAAAAACTGAAATAACCAGTGTTCAAAGGAGCTAGATGATTCTTCTTATTCCTCTAAACTTGTCCACAAAATCAGTGGAAAATGTGACATATGGTGGTCATTACTGATTGATGGGATTTTTCCTGAAGTTTAGAATATTCAGAGAGAAAGGAAGAAAACCTTGATTGTATGGAAAAAGTGCCCCTCGACGTCATTATTTTATCAGTATAATACTCATTATAGAAAAAAACAGTATATTTCATGAATCACTCTCAAGTTTTCAAACTTGGAATTGAGTTAGTAATTGTAAAATAAATCGTATAACACTTTCCACTGATTGAACTTTTCCAGCTCTTGGTTATGACTTGTATTTATAACTTGACAAATCATATCAAACAAAATCAGTTGGACACAGTGTATCTACTTTGTTTTGTTTCTGTGTGTATATCTACTTTATTACAGGTGTTCTTTTATTTCATCCAGAAGTTTTTTCAGATGAGCACAATTATACTGTCTTACTACCTTTGTTCCTCCTCTAGTCTGACCATTTATCTTCTTCCTACTTGTTTATTTATTTTTACTTTTAAAAAGTCTGCATTAACTGGTAAAAATTTATGTTTTCTAAAATCTTTTGCATAGTCTTTATTATAGTAGGATTTATTTTCCCTGTAAGAACTAGGATTAATGTTTAAAAAGTCCATTGACAAGATTAGATTTGTGTTAAAAGGTACTTACTTTGAATTGAAATAATGTTCATGTTATTGCACTAATATCCACATGACTGAACAATAATGTTTTTAGACACTGTGGTTCTAACTAGGGAATCTACATTTAAACAAATAGTTTAAAATTCAATTTCTCTGAATGGTTGTGAACTTCTATCATGGTGCATGGTACAAAAAAAAAGTATGTTTTAAAAATAGAAATGAGCTTTTTAATTCTCAAATTAGTATTTAAAAATAAGTGTTCCATTTTATTGTACAAGTTAATAGATTATTATAGGAGAAAGAAGGAAGAAAAGCATTATGCTTGATAAAGATTAAGAGAATTGGAATTTGACATTGTTTGGCAACAATTAAAATATAAAAATTGTATAGTATTAGAAATATTAGATGTTGTTAAATAATTAACTTTATCCAAAGAGAGGTCTGGTCTTTGCCTGTATCCTGGAAGATGATCTCTAAGCCCTTGGAATACCTAAGGAGAATGTCTTTGTTTACCTCGCATCTTTGTGCCACATTAGATAGTTTAACAATATGATTTAGGGTGAGGGCTGGAGACTGAGGTCAAACATGTGGGTGGCCAGCCAAATTTAAGAGAACAAGTCCAAATAAAACTGGACTCCAAGATTCTGATGTAATTGATGAGTTGGAAGTTTTCTATATGCATTGTCACACAGCAGTGATGAGAAATTAGCATTGCCAATGACCCTAATGAGAAAGGACAATTGGAAACTCCACATCTGAAACTTTCCTGGATTCTTCCCCATGCATCTCTTCCACTGGCTTATTTTAGTCTGTATTCTTTTGTTGTAATAAATCCTAATCATGATACAACAGCTCTCAGTGATCTCTGTGAATGCTTTTTTTTTTTTTTAAAGATTTTTATTTATTTATTTGACAGACAGATCACAAGTAGGCAGAGAGGCAGGCAGAGAGAGAGAGGAGGAAGCAGGCTCCCCACCAAGCAGAGAGCCCAAAGCAGGGCTCGATCCCAGGACCCTGGGATCATGACCTGAGCCTAAGGCAGAGGTTTTAAACCACTGACCCACCCAGGTGCCCCAGATCTCTGTGAATTCTTAATTATCAAAACTGAGGGTGGTCTTGGGGAACCCCAGACTGGCAGAAGTGAGGGTAGTCTTGGGGACTGTTGTCTAACTTAACAGATTTTTTTGTGTGTGATTTTCTCTTTCTCACTGTTTAGAACCATGGGGCAGCCGTGAAGTTCAAAATATAATATGCTTTTTTTTAATTTCCTACTAGTACAGATATAGATACTTACTGATGGTCTGTTATCTTGGTGAGCTCTATTTAGTATGCTGCAATATGTTACCAAACATAATACTGCAAGTTGTTTGGTTTCATTTATCTCTCATAAAAGAAATTTAAAATTAAAGGCATGATTTGAATTGTCTGAATCGTATTTACAAAATTTAAGTGGTAAATAAGCGTGAAGAACTCCTTTTTCACAGTGTGTTTTAGTTTTCTTCATGATTTTTAACTTAACAAAATATCTTTCTCCATATATTTGATTCAAGAAAACTTTTTATTTAGTTTTCTGTGTTGACTATTTTCATATTTCATAGCAATTATTTAGAAATAAAAGCCAATTGTTTTCTTCCAGATTTTTCCCATTTTTCTTCCCAGACAGATTTTCTTTTCATCGGCACGTAAGAGGGCTTAAAAATAAAAGCTCCGGGGCACCTGGGCGGCTCAGTAGGTTAAGCCTCTGCCTTCGGCCAGGGTTATGATCTCAGGGTCCTGGGATCGAGCCCCACATCGGGCTCTCTGCTCAACAAGAAGCCCGCTTCCCCCTCTCTCTCTGCCTGCTTCTCTGCCTGCCTCTCTGCCTGCTTGTGATCTCTCTCTCTGTCAAATAAATATTTAAAAATAAATAAATAAATAAAAATAAAAGCTCCTCATCGTAAAAAGGACCGACTTCATGCTAAGTAGATTTTATTCCCTCACATTTGGCTTTTGACAACTAAAACAAACACTTCATTGATTTTATGTAATCTTCTCTCAGACAAGAAAACAATGAGCAAATAACAATGGAAATAGTCTTAAAGTTAGTTTTGTAATAAGAAATAAAAGTAGTAAAACAAGTGGGTTTCTTTTTTATGAACTAATCTATTTCTAGACTTAGTTTTCTTGCATATTAAAAATTGGATAATTTAAAAATTATGCATTTAAAAAATAGAGTTTTTGATATTGTGCTTCTCTGAATTTAGTATCTAAAATAGAGCAGCCATTTATGTTTCAGTTTTGTGTGTGCACTCATGCTTTGTGTTTGTGTCTGTGTGTGTGTGTGTGTGTGTGTAAGTTTTCTAAGGCTGTTACAAATTACCACTAATGTGGGGCACCTGGGTGGCTCAGTCAGTTAAGTACCCAACTTTGGTTCAGGTCATGATCTCAGGGTCAGGGCATGAAGCCCTACCATCAAGCCTCACCCTCAAGCCCAGGACACTGAGCCCCACATCCACCCCCACCTCTAGTTGAGCCTGGTTCTGTGCTCAGTAGGGGGTCTGCTTCTCTTTCTCTCTCTCTCTCTCTCTCTCATTTGCCCCTCCCCCTACTCCTGCGAGCGCTTGCACATTCTCTCTGTCTCTCTCAAATAAATAAAATCTTTAAAAACAAGCAAATTGCCACCCTTGTGGTGGCTTAAACAAATTATCTTACCATTCCAAAGGCCAAGAGTCTGAAATGCCACACTCCCTCCAAAGATACAAGGGGAGAATCCATTCCTCATCTTTAACAGTTTCTGATGGTTGTATCACTCTAATCTTTGCCTCAGTGGATAGATACAGTGCCTTCTCTTTGTATATGTAAAATCTCTCTTTGCCTCTCTCTTATAAAAGTTCATATGATTGCATAGAGTTCACCCAAGTAATCCAGGCCATTTTACCTACCTCAAGATCATTAAATTCACATTATTTATAAAGATCCTTTTTTTCCATAAGGTAGCATTCACTGGTTTCAGGGAATAGGACCTGATTTTTATTTGGGGGAGAGGGGTGCATTTTCAGCATACTGTGGTATATATCCTTATAGCTTTTTGTGCTATTTAGAACTCCAAATTTATATTTAAGTAACAGTATTAAGGCTTTTCTCTGTGTTTATTAGGTGATAAAGTTCTTTTAAATTATGGCTCTGCTTTGTACTTACCCTATTGTTATATGTTCTATATGAACAAAAATATTTCAAGTATAAAATAAAATATGTTTTATTAAGAATTTTTTAGAAGAGATCTATTTATAGAGATAGATGGATAGATCCCCATTATTCAAGGAAGGAAAAACAAAGACCTAGCTAACATTTTCCCTAAAAATCCTAAGTAACACTTAGAAGAAATAAAAGCTTTCATTACAAAAAAAAAAAAAAAAAATCTGAATTTTATCAAATATTCTTTTTTTAATTTTTTCAAATATTCTTTTATCTCAATAAAGTTTCTTTCTCCCTGTCCCAAGACTTACTTTAGAAATATTAAAATTAAGTTAACTTTTGATACTTCCAATTACCTTTTCAGAATTAATGATCAGGGGCGCCTGGGTGGCTCAGTGGGTTAAGCCTCTGCCTTCGGCTCAGGTCATGATCTCAGGGACCTGGGATCGAGTCCCGCATCAGGTTCTCTGCTCGGCAGAGATCCTGCTTCCCTCTCTCTCTCTCTGCCTGCCTCTCCATCTACTTGTGATCTCTCTCTGCCAAATAAATAAATAAAATCTTTAAAAAAAAAAAAAAAAAAGAATTAATGATCAAATCTAACACCTAAAAATCTTAATTGTCTGCTAATGTTTGACTTCAAAAACATTACTAGAACATCCATATTAGTTTATTCTTACATTTCTACCTACAGAGAGACCTCTACTTGTCATATATAAAAGTCAAAATGTACCCAAAAAGAATACATTTGACGTAAGAGAAAAGAGATTTGTTTTCTATCAGTAGGGATTGGGCATTTATTGTTGGGAGATTATACCCTTGTGGTTGAAAATGAAAATGATTTTTGCTTCTAGAACTGATGGGGTATGAGACTAAAAAAATGATAGCTATGCAATAAAATTGCAATGAAAAAATAAGAACAATTAATAACATGATATGGACTGCTCTTTGTCAGTTTACTTCTCTGTATGGCTGATTAGAATGCTGGCTAGGTTTTCATATGAAGATATTGTAAATATTTATAAATTTGTAATGGTAACTGGCATGAGTACTTATGTGGGAAAATGTCTCCTCCCTGAGTGTGCTGATTTAGTTGTTAGTGTGCCTTAGAGGGTAGCTGTGCCTCTTAGTACTCTTCTGAAATACTAAGCAGAAAAAGTGACATTTCAGCCTTTTTTTGCCAGCCATCATGTGGGTTTATAAAGAAATTTTATGTGTCTAGTTATGTGGGGAATGCTTACTCTGGTGGCCATTTTGAATGATTTGCTAAGGAAAACCTAACTTAAGATCTAGATACTTTTGCTCATCAAATCTTCTTATGCAAAAATATATCAGGCTAGAGTGGAGTTATTTTTAAAAAAAATCAAAATTCAAGTGAAGCATTAGAAGCACTATCTAAATGGAATTATAATGCAAAAAGAAAGAACCAAAAGAAATAACTGGACAAGTTTCTAAGGAAAAATCATTTATATCCATGTTGTTGTAAATGCTAGAGAGTATGTAATGTGGATAGAACTAGAGTGTGTTTTGCTAAGCAAAATCAGTCAGAGAAAGACAAATAACATATGATTTCACTTATATGTGGAATTTAAGAAACAAAACAGATGAACATAGGAGAAGGGAAGGGAAAATAAACTAAGATAAAAACAGAGAGAGAGACAAACCATAAGAGACCCTTAACTATATGGAACAAACTGAAGATTGCTGGAGGGCAGGTAGGTGGGCAGATGGGGTAAAAGGGTGATATTCATTAAGGGGAGCACTTATAGTGAGCACTGGGTGTTATATGCAAGTGATGAATCATGAAATTCTGCTCCTCAAACTAATACTATACTGAATTTTAACTAGCTTGAATTTTATAAAATCTTGAAAGAAAAAAAAAATTATTGTACTGGATTTGTTTTGAAGTGCTATTTATTAGATACTGGATTTTAAATAAACGATCTTATTTTATTAATGCCTTTTAAAAGAAGTAATCTTTAAAAAAAAAGTAATTTATTCTGGGAGAGTTTTGTTCTCTAAAACAACAGTTGCAGTTAGTAGAAATGAGTTCAAATCAAAATTTTCAGCTTAAATCTTACATTCAAAATGTAAATATATTTTAAATACTTGACAGAGGGAAACTTGTTTTAGATCTATTTCACCTTTTATTTTTTCAATATATACACTCTTCCTTTTTAAATTGAGTAAGTCTACCAAAATGAAATCAAACTACCCCTAAAATTAATATATCAGATTAATCTTTATCTATAGGTATTTATATTAGAGATTTGCATTCATAACTTAAAATAGTTACCATACATACCACTATTTACTAAGCACCTAATACGTGAAAGCCATTGTGACAAAATGCTTTATGTATATTATGTCAAGTAAACTAGGCAACACTCTGAGACAAATACTGATGCAAGAGCTCTCTTTCACACTTGAGGAAACTAAGGTTTAAAGTCTTTAGGGGTTGGAGATCTACCACGTACAGCAACTAGCATTTCATAGAACATTTCCAACTGGTAAGCAACAAAACATTACCATTTCTTCTTTTCAATTTATTTCCACATTTCAAACCATAAAATAAAAATATTTTTTTATTGCAAGTAAAACAATTAGATTTTAAATGCCTTGAGATCAAAGATTGTGTTTATTATATTCATTCATTTTGCCTTAGTTGCTATCACAGTTCTGCCACATAGTAAGGGATGGTAATTCTATTCTTAAAAATTTTCAGGTGCCTGGGTGGCTCAGTGGGTTAAGCCTCTGCCTTTGACTGAGGTCATGATCTTGGGTTCTTGGGATTGAGGCCTGCATCAGGCTCTCTGCTCTGCAGGGAGCCTGCTTCTCCCTGCCTGCCTCTCTGCCTACTTGTGATCTCTCTTTCTCTCTTCCTGCCTCTCTCTGCTTGCTTGTGATCTCTCTTTCTCTGTGTCAAATAAATAAAAAAAAAAAAACCCGAGCCAAAGGCAGAGGCTTTAACCCACTGAGCCACCCAGGCACCCCTAAAAAAATTTTTTTTTCAGTATATGGGGGTGCCTGGGTGGCTCAGTCATTAAGTGTCTGCTTTGGCTCAGGTCATGATCCCAGGGTCCTGGGATTGAGCCCCACATCGGGCTTCTTATTCAGGGGAAAGCCTACTTCTCCCTCTCCCACCCCCCTGCTTGTATTTCCTCTCTCGCCGTCTCTCTGCCAAATAAATAAATAAAATCTTTAAAAAAAAATCTTCAGTATATGCTAGTGATTCCGTATATGTTGTGTACTGGCCAAAGGCTGGTAATAACTCTAAGGTATGTAATTATCCATTTAAAACTAAATCTAGGGGCACCTGGGTGGCTCAGTGGGTTAAAACTAAATCTATTGTGGCACCTGGGTGGCTCAGTGGGTTAAGCCTCCCTCTGCCTTCTGCTCATGTCAAGATCTCAGGGTCCTGGGATTGAGCCCCACATCTGGCTCTCTGCTCAGCAGGGAGCCTGCTTCCTCCTCTCTCTCTGCCTACTTGTGATCTCTCTCTCTCTGTGTCAAATAAATAAATAAAACCTTTAAAAATAAATAAATGAAACTAATTCTATTATAAGACACGTTCTATTCAATGGGCTACTATTAAGTAAAACACTGCAATTTTCAACTATAATTGTAAACAGATTAAAACATCTGCAAATAAATTTGAGTAGCTTCTTATAAGTGTCAGAAGTATTCAAAGCAGCATTCTATGATCATGTTTGCTTGAGAGTACTTTCCACTGCCAACACTATAATTTTTTCTGGGCAAAGGATCAGAACATTCTAACAAAAAATTTTGAAGTGAAAGAGGTAGAGACCTAAGCTGATTTACCTATCTCCCTCAAATCTAGAAGACTTAAGTATTTTTTGAAATGAAGAAATACCCCTTTAGGTCTTGCTTTGAATTTGAAACACAAGTTTTCTTATTTGCCTTTTGAATGGAATATGTAGTTCTATGTGAAGTTTTGAAATTTCATAGCTGTAAGTTGGAGAAGGAATATTTCCTGTGCATTTAAACATATAATTATTGCTAGAGGGAGAAGAATATTGCCTTCCTTCTTTGCCCTTATTTTGTTGTTCTTGTTGTTGTTACTGTCTCTATTCCTATCCTTCTAATTTTTTTTTAATGGTCTTCCTTTCTGTAATCACAGGTCACACCTTCTTTTGGTGTTTGTGTATCTATGTGTTCATTCTTCCCATGGTTCATCTATTATTTGCCTTACTCTTATTATTTGCTCCTTTTTTTCTCCTCGGGTTTTCTTGGTATATTAGTTTCCTTTTGCTGCTTTCCAAGCACAAAACTGGCAAAAATTTAATTGTTGTTCTCTTACTCTCCAAAGTCTGTTTTATTCAAATGCACAAATAGCCCAAGTTAAAGTATAATGTATAGATACCTTGTCTTTAAGGAAAATGTAAAAATCTCAACTGTATTCCTTCTACCTATTATTTTTCTCATATTGTAAATGCAATAATACAATATTACAGGACTGACCATTTGGTTTATGGAAAGGTTTGAATAATAAAGTAATATTTTATTGGCCCACATGTTCTGCTGATTTAAATCTGTCTCCATGGGCAGAAGTACTACACCTTTTCTAATGTCTACAACTTATAGCCCAGCGGCTTCTGTGGAATATTTACTACCATTTTTGGTTGTTTACAGCTGTGCTAAGAACAGGCACCATTTTGAAATGAAGAGATGTCCTCTTTCCTTTTCTTCAGGAAATATCCCAAAGAAAGATTTAAAATTTCACACTGTTTCTCTCAGTTCTTTTGGGAAGACCACAACCGGTTTAATAAGCAGTCTCTCTTTATGTTGAATAGAATTGTCAAGTCTTTGTGCACAATTCATTTTTTCTAAAGAACCAATTTTATTTTGCAATAATGAATGGATATAATATCTCCCAAACAAGATTAAGATCTCTTTGTGCCAAACTAAGGATCAGGGGATTTTTTTTTTTGGCTTGTATTCTATCTTATATCTTTTTCCCTTTTCCTCCATCAGTAAATGTGGCAATTTTTAAATGTAGAAACAGCAGTGTCTCTTAAAGATGTGTGTTGTACTGCTTCCATTTTTTAGAAAAATGCAAAGATGCTTTTGATATAAGACTATATATGGGTAAAGTTTGCATAAATATGAAAAGCCTGATAAATTCCCAAAAAAAGAGCTACTGCCTTAACATTTTGATTTAGATATTTCCACTGAAGTTTTATAATTCTCTTTTATGTGGTTTTTAAATAAAATCACTTTTATGCAAAATAACAAAGATGGGCTAGAATTAAATTTAGTGCTTTCAGCATCTCTAGCACTTGGATGGGGGTAGTTCATTTAATGCAGACAATTAGGGGAAATCTCTAAATAATTTCCAAACTTGTCTTTTTAGTTTACAGTTTAGAAGTTCCTAACTTCATCTAGAAGGAAAATGACTTTCATTCACCTCTGTTCTTATAGATAATAGTCAAGTGGCCAGAATACTGGCTAGATCAAATAGAAAAGTGATACTCCTAGATAATCCTTGGTTATACAAACAGAATGCTGAGAAGACAGTTTGATTGTGTTAGCATAGTCACATAGTGTGTCTGAATTTGGGAATATCCCATGTGTTAATTTACACCAGATAATTTTGAAAAGAGATTGGGAAAGAGCCTGGCCTTACTAGGCAGACAAATTTAAAATTAATTACCAGTTTTGCTGCTTAATAACTGTGTGAAAATCACTGGTCTTTGATGTCAGTTCATAAAATGTTGACTTATGCAGGAGAATGATATCATCGAATGAGCTTTCTACCATCTTTCCCTCAAAGAAAACCAATTCTGACAATCACCCATGGATAAGAGTGTGCTTGTGGAAATCTGGGAGTCTAATAGAGAAGTTCCAGCACAACACTGGAGCTAAGACAAAAAGAAAGAAAGATCCAAGATTGGAGGCATTGAAGATGGTAAGAGAAACCGTTTCACTTTATCAGCATCACCCCTCCCCCAAGACAACAGAGTTCAGTGCCAAGAGAGATCCCTGGCAATGATTTCTCCCACAGGATAGTGAGAGCATATGAGTGGGTGTTTAGCTTCCTTAACCATGCTGCATGATGCCAAAAAGACCCACTTCTTTTTCACACCATACAAAACACTGAGAGATGCTGTATAAATGAGGGATGGTAAAGGTTTGGGAAAATAGCAGCCATGCTTTTAGAGGGCATCAAAAAGACTTGCACCCTCTTAACTGCTTTGTGGACTCCCATCAAAAGGCCTTTTCAGAACCACTGAGAAGCTTGCTTATGGATCCCCCCACCTGGCCATGGACACCTTCAACATTTTGTGTCTCTCACTCATATTCTGCCCTCCTCACATAGTGACTATCTCCCTGTGCATACCTCCAAAGATAGTGAAAGCAAGCCTTTACAAATGACTAGTGAGCATGAGCAGAAGGTCAGTCTGACTGTGCTTAGGACAAACCACACAAACTTGAGCATTCAGTAACATCCTAGGGAAAACAAACAGGAGGCTTTAGGCAATGGCATGATTTTGCAGGATTAACATAAGTCACACAGTCTTAAGAATTCTTCCCTAATTGGTAATAAAAAACATGGGGCAGGCATATCCATAGCAAATGTCTGAGAAGGCCTAAGAACCTAACAGGACTGACAGAAGGTATTTTCTCCCCAAGCCAGTCATTAAGACTGGAGAAGGTGACTGATTCTTCAGATGGGAAGACAGCAGTGCAAAACTTCAGAATAAGGAAAATCAAGAGCATATAACACCACTAAAGAAATACAGTAATTTTCCAGTAACTGACCCCAAAGAAATGGAGATATCTGATTTTCCTGATAATGAGTTAAAATTGTTTTAGGAATCTCAGTGAGCTACAAGAAAACACATTAAAAAAAATCTGACAAAATTATCTGTATATGAACAAAACAGAAAGTAGAACACAGAGACAGAAGTCATAAAAAAGAACTAAAAAAATTCTAGAGGTAAAGAATACAATGGATGAAATGAAAAAAATACAATAGAGCACATTGACAACAAATCTGACAAGTAAGAAGGAAGAATCTGTGAAGTCGAAGACATTTGAAGATGATTTGAAATTATCCAGTCTGAGGAGAACAGAGGGGGAAAAAAAGAAACAAGAGTGACAAAGCCTTTGTGAATTATGGGATGCCTTTAAGAATTACAACCTACACATTATTGGAGTCACAGAAGGAGAGGAAGAGAAGGCAAAAATCTTACTTAAAGAAATAGTGTGGGGGCACCTGGGTGGCTCAGTGGGTTAAACCTCTGCCTTTGGCTTAGGTCATAGTGTCAGGGTCCTGGGATTGAGCCTGGGAGCCTGCTTCCCCCTCTCCCTCTGCCTGCCTCTCTGCCTACTTGTGATTTCTCTCTCTGTGTTAAAAAAAAAAAAAAAAAAAAAAAACAGTGGCTGAGAAATTCTCAAATTTAGGAAGACCTCTGAATATTCACGTTTATAAAGCTTTCAAGTCCACTGACATTTTCAACCGAAAAAGGTCATCTCCAAGGCACATTATAATAAAAATATCTAAAATCAAAGTCAGAAAGAATTTTAAAATCAGGAGGAGAAAAAAATTCTTCATGTGCCAGAGAAACCAATTGGTCCATCAGCAAATTTCTCATCAGAAACCTGCAGGCCAAGAGATAGTTGAATGATATATTCAAAGTGCTAAAAGCAAAAAAACTGCCAACCAAATGTAATTTACCCTGCAAAGTGTTTTTTTTTTCCCCAGAAATGAAGAAGAGATAAAGACTTTTCCTGACGAAAGCTGAGGGAATTCATTACTGCTAGATCTGCCTTAAAAAAATGCTGAAAGGAGTTCTTCAAAATGAAATGAAAAGACATTAATTAATAAATAATACCTATTAAAATATAAAATAGTAAATGTAAGTATTTTCAAATTCAGAATACTCTAATCCTGTAATGTAGTGGTGTATTAATCGCTTAACTCTAGTGTAAAGGTAAAGTGACAAAGTATAACATAACTATAGCTAAAATTATTTGTTAATGTATGTACAGTATAAGAACATGTAAAGGCAGACATCAAAAGCAATTTTGGAAGGGGAGTAAAAAGGTTTTAAGAGGTTTTTGTATGCAAAAGAAGTTGTTATCAGCTTAAAATCAATGATGATAAGATAAGCCTTATGGTAAATTCAAAGCAAAAACCTGTGGAGATACACAAAATACAAAAAGAAGGGTATCAACACAGTTGATTCAGTTCACAAAGGATTGCAGCAAGAGAGGAAGAAAGGAAGAAGGGACTATAGAACAGCCAGAAAATACCAATAAGATAACATTAGTTACTCCTTATCTAGTAATAATTACTTTAAATGTAAAAATATTAAATTCTCTAATTAGAAGGCATAGAGTGGCTAAAGAGATTATAAAAATCTAACTATATGCTGCCTAAAAGAGATTCACCTAAGCTTTAAGAACACATATTGGCTCAAAATAAAGGGAGAGGAAAATTTTTCCATGCAAGTGGAGACCAAAAGATGGTAGAGATGGCTCCAGTTAAATCAGAAAAATTTGACTCTAAGCCAAAAACTGTCATAAGAGTTAAGAAGGTCATTATACAATAATAAAGGGATCAGTTAGTCAAGATAATGTAACAATCACAAATATATTTGCACCCAACATTGGAGGACCTAAATATATTAAGAATATACTAATAGATCCTTAAGGGAAAAATAGACTACAATATAAGAGTAGCAGGGTACTTCAATACCCCCACTTTCAATAATGGATTGATCATCCAGACAGAAAATCCATCAAGAAATATTGGACTTGAACTACCCTTTCAACCAAATTGACCTAAAAGACATACCATCCACAGCAGCAGAATATACATTCTTCTCAAGTGTTCAAGATTATTCTCCAGAATAGACCAAAGGTTAGCTAAAACAAGTCTTGGTAAATTTGAGAAGATTGAAATTATACCAGTTACCTTTTCTCACCAAAATGGCATGAAAGTAGAAAGGAATACAGGAGAAAAATTGGGAAATTCATCAGTATGTGGAACACACTTTTGAAAAACTCATGGATCAAAGAATAAATAGAAGGGAAATCAAAGAATATCTTGAAACAATGGAAAACAGAAACACAATATACCAAAACTTTTGGGATACAGCATAAGCAGTTCTAAGAGGAATCAGATGTAGGTATTTATTATAATAAATACATAGTGACAAATACATTAAGAAAAAAGAAAGATCCCAGGTAAACAACCTCATTTTATATCAGAAGGAACTAAAAATAAACAAACTAAGCCCAAAGTTAGCATAAAGAAGAAAATAACAAAAATCAGAGCAGAAATAAATGAAATGGAGATAAGAAAAATAATAGGAAAGATAAATGAAGAGTAGGGTTTTTTTTTTAATACAAACAAAATTGACAAAATGTTGATCAGGAGACAGAGAAAATGCACAAAATCAGAAATGAGCGAGGAGATAGATCAACTGATGCTACAGAAATACAAAAGATCATAAGGTATAGTTCTAAACAATCATATGCAAACAAATGAAATTTGTTGAGAAATGCATAAATTCCTAGAAACATATACCCTACCAAAACTGAATCATGAAAACTAGAAAATCTGAACAGACCAGTGATGAATCAGGAGATTAAATCAGTACTCAAACACCTCCCAACAAAGAGAAGCTCAGGACTCTAGATGGCTCCATGGATGAATTCTACCAAATATTTAAAGAAAAATTACTTAAAAAAAATAAAATTGAAGAGGAGAGAACACTCCTAAACTCATCCTATAAGGCCAACATTAACCTGACACATAAGCTAGATAAAGACCCTACAATAAAGGAAAACTGTGGGCCAATATTTTAATGATTATGGATGCAAAATTTTTCAACAAAATACCAGCAAATTGAACTGAACAAAAATCATACATCATGACTTAAGGGGATTCAACCCTGGGATGCAGGGATGTTTCAACATCTACAAATCAATAAATTTGATTCACCACATTAATAGAATGAAATGTAAATATCATATAGTCATCTCAATAAATGCAAAAAAAAAATTTGACAAATTCAACATTCTTTCATGATAAATACCCTTAATATATAGGGTATAAAAGGACCATATCTCAACATACTAAATATATGACAAGCCCAACACCACACTCAGTGGTAAAAGGTTGAAAACCTTTCCTCTGAAAACAGGAACAAGACAATGGTGTTCACTCTTGCCACTTCAATCAACATTATAATGGAAGTCCTAGCCAGAGCAATTAGGAAAGAAAAAGAACTAGCAGGCATCAAAATCAGAAAGGAAGAAGTAAAAATGTCTCTGCACACGATGTGGTCTTCTATATAGAAATCCTAAATATCCCACCAAAAAGCTATCAGAACTAATAAATTCAGTAAAGTCATAGGATACATATTCAACATGTAGAAATCATGTGTGTTTTTAAATACTAATGAATACCCTAACAACAAACTATTTTGAAAAAAAAAAATCAGTCTTATTTACAATAGCATCAAAAACAATAAAATACAAATGACAAGATCTCATTCTTTTTATGACTAATATTCCACTGTATATCAACAATATTTCAATAAAATAAAATTACCAAAAAAAAAACCCAGTAAAATAAATAGGAATAAATTTAACCAAGATGGTAAAAGATCTATATGCTGAAAACTATAAAACAGTGATGAAATTGAAGATACAGATAAATTAGTAATTAGTAGTTAAGTATCATGCATCTGTAATAGCCATATGTTCTAGTTCAACTTTATTTCTATCTTGCTAGCAACTATGTTCCCATATAATGGCTTGGGACCTTCTTCTACTCACTCATTTTCATGAACATAGTTCTGTCAATACCTGGCAGCCCGGATGATCTAGAATTTTTCCAGCAGCGGCAGCTCAACAGGCATTGGAAGATGTTGTGACCCAATAGAAACCAATGTGGCAAGATAGGCCTCTCTTCTGATAAGTTTTAGAAGCAAACTGTTTTTAAATGCAAATGGGAAGGTGCCTCGTTAGCGCAGTAGGTAGCGCGTCAGTCTCATAAATGCAAATGGGAATAGATTAATCGTATTGCCAGTATTTCTTAAATGTAAGCATGCATTAGAAATACCTGAAGGGCTTGTTAAAATTAAAAAAGATTGTTGGGCCCCAATTCCTAAGTGCCTGATTCAGCAGGTAGGGGATGGGCCCCTCTCCCCTGCAAATTGGCATTTTTAACAAGTTCCCAGGGAATGCTAATGTTACTAGTCAAGAGCCACATGTTGAGAAACCTTACCTTAATCCTACCCTGCAACTTATTTTTGGTGCTGACTGAGGGAATGGGAGTAAATAGACTCTCCCAGGAACTGTATGCAGTATATGGTGACTAGATTTCTCTCCTTGGGCAAACTCTAATCAGACCCTCCTGAACTTGTTTTCAACTAGGCTTAGACTTTAGAATTTCCATGTTCCTCTCTGCATCGTTTAGTTTTGTTTTTTTTTTTAAGATTTTATTTATTTGACAGAGAGAGAGACACAGTGAGAGAGGGAACACAAGCAGGGGGAGTCAGAGAGGGAGAAGCAGGTTTCCCACTGAGCAGGGATCCCGATGCGGGGCTTGATCCCAGGACGCTGGGATCATGACCTGAACCAAGGGCAGATGCCTAATGACTGAGCCACCCAGGCACCCCTGCATCGTTCAGTTTTAACAAGAATCCTGCTGAGTATGTTTAGCCAGAATCTCTTCCATATTATCCTCCATGTCTGATCACCTGAAAATGTAATCAGATTCCTCATCCTCCACCATCCGCAGGTGATGTCTGATCACCCAGGTCTGCCTTCAGCAAAAATCCTATTATGTCAATTTAGTTAGAATTCCCCCCTTCCTTTGATGTTTCCTCTTAGGAATTTTGCATCCAGTGACCCCCAACCTGTTTCCTGGCTATAAATTTCCACTTTTCCTTGTTTTATTCAGAGTTAACACACTCTCTTTCCCCTACTGCAAGACTCTATTGCACTGATCCCTGTAACTTTGCAATAGTCCTCCCTTGAATAGACTTCTTTACTGTCTTGTTAGTGCCTTTGAGTGATTGTTTTTTTTTTTTTTTTTTTTTTTTTTTTTAAAGATTTTTTTTATTTATTTGACAGACAGAGATCACAAGCAGGCAGAGAGAGAGAGAGAGAGAGAGAGGGAAGCAGGCTCTCTGCTGAGCGGAGAGCCCAATGCGGGGCTCGATCCCAGGACCCTGAGATCACGACCCGAGCCGAAGGCAGAGGCTTTAACCCACTGAGCCACCCAGGTGCCCCTGAGTGATTGTTTTTAAAACAGATTGAATGTTTTCTTGTTAACAATGGCCAGAGTCTGTTCTTCAATTCTTAAAGATAAATCTGTTTTCCTAGTTGGTCTATTCCCCAGTACATACACTTTTGGAAATATACGCTTGATGGTATTCATCTCATAAATCACTTGCCAAGCAGCCAGATTTTAATTTGCACCAAGCACCACACTTTATACCTGAACCATCTTCAACAGTTTTCAAAGTAACAGCTTTATTCAGCTTTCTAACAGGTTCTAAAAGTTGGCTACAACATGATCGTTTGGTTTCCTAAGAAATCCCAGCAGGGAATCATGATGAAGGGAGATTCAGAAATATTTGATCAAGCTGTTCAGACATTCCTTTTCTCAAAATCTATCTCCATGTGTTTTCTGTCACAACATGCTCATTTTCTATAGTAACTCCTTCTGCTGCTACAGAAATGGTATTCAACTGGGGCAGTTTTGCCCCTCAGAGACATTTGACTAAGTACAAAGATATTTTGGTTGTCACATTTGGGGAAGTATTACTGGAATCTGGAGGTTAGAAGCCAAGGATTCTGCTAAACATCCAAAAATGCACACAATGGCTGCCCAAACAAAGAATTATCCATTTCAAGATGTCAATATTGCTGAACTTAAAAAATTTGACTGCAAAGCAGAAATTTGCAAACTGTGGATTATGGGCCAAATTAAGTCTCTCAACCTGTTTTTGTTTTTTTTTTTTTTTTAAGTACTGTGTGTTGGAACTCAGTCATATTCATTTGTCTACATATTGTCCGTGTCTACTTTTGAGCTACAGTGGCAGAGTTGAAAATTGGTAACAGATACATATGGCCCACAGGCCTAAACTGTTACTATTTTGTCTTACAGAAAAAGTTTGTTAACCAAAGATGGGTTTATTGGGCCAATATCATCATCATCATCACTGCCACTTGGGAACTTGTTAGAAATGAATGCAAATTCTGGGGGCCAACCTCAGATCTACTGATTGGAAATTTCTGGAAGTGGGAGCCAGCAGTTTGTATTTAACAAGTCCTCCATGTGGTTTTTGCCAAACTTTGAGATTATTGCTGCAGAATATTATATTCTGTAAAATGTTATCCTGATTAGCCAAGAGACTGTAATAGAATTGCTTCTTTTCTAATTGGTACATTTAAGTATTCGATAATAAACATCGTTAGTAGATTTTGTAATGGAGCAGGACTGAATTAATAAAACCTGAAACAGAAGGTCTGTAATGCTTTATAATAGACTGAAGTCCCCATGTCATCTGTGGAATTTGTAACTGTTTTTCTTTCCAATCTTATTGCAATGCAGATTTGTGTGTCCCCCACCATGGATAATGAATTAGAATCTACATTTATATGATCTGGGCTACTAATAAGAAGCACTCCAGATAATTCTGGCAACCTGGTCTGGTTACACAAGAACCTTTTGACTTTTCAGGTCAAAAGGGGGAGAAATGGAAATGAAAACTTTTGTTTATTTGGCTTGGGTCTTTTTATATATATGCAAATACAGGAATCTGAGAGAATAAACATGTAGATAATCAACTACTGTAGTAAATGGAGAAATTTGAATTTTCAAAGCAAAAGGATTTCTAGGCTCATTCAGCCCTTTCCCCTTTGCTCTCCCCAGGATGATGATGAGTAATATTCTATTGTGTAAACACCACATCATCATTTTATATATATGTGTATATATTATATAATATATTTATATATTTTAATATTTATATATTTATATATATATTTATATATTTATATTTATATATTTATATATATATAAAATATATATATATTTATATATATATTTATATTAATATTTATATATTATAAATTATATATTATATAATATATACACATATATATAGTTTTTATATTTTAAATTTATATTTATAAATTTAAATATATAAATATACATTATATGTATAAATTTAAATTTAAATTTATATTTATTTGACAGAGATCACAAGTAGGCAGAGAGGCAGGCAGAGACAGAGAGAGGAGGAAGCAGGCTCTCTGCTGAGCAGAGAGCCTGATGTGGGGCTCAATGCAGGGCTCTATCCCAGGACCCTGGGACCATAACCTGAGCCAAAGGCAAAGGCTTTAACCCACTGAGCCCCCGAGGCACCCCTATATTTATATTTTATATCTATTTTTCTATATATAATTTTTTTTATGTATTAAAACTTGAAATGTTGGTGATAGATGTTTCCATTTAAAAGAAGTTAATCTTGGAGTGCCTGGGTGGCTCAGTCATTAAGTGGCTGTCTTTGACTCAGGTCATGATCCTAGGATCAAGCCTGGCATCTGGCTCCCTGCTCAGCAGGAAGCCTGTTTCTCCCTCTCCCACTCACCCTGCTTGTGTTCCCTCTCTCGCTGTGTCTCTCTCTGTCAGTTTAATAAATAAAATCTTTTAAATAAAAAAAGAAGTTAATCTTTAAATCCATTCCTTTTTTAAAATTGATCCTTTAATCAAGAATTTGCTGCTTTCTCATTCCAGAATCTAATTGGTAATTTAATTCCCCTAAGAATACGGTGATTTGACACTGTCCCTTAAACCCCTTAACTATGTTGTTGTCAATTGTAGATCATGTTTGTGAGTATTTCCACTCCATAAATTGATAAACATTCGATCTCTGTGTACAATTTTATAGAGGTTGATAACTATCTTTATCTTTTTAGTTTTACTATTTCAACTTCTATGAAGTTGAAACAATATTAAATTACTAATATACTATTTGCTAATTATGAACTAATTACTTGAAATTACTATTTTTAATATTTTATTTCTTGGATTTCCTATTCCCTGGTTCCCTAATGACAAGAATTAATGGGTATGAGCAAGTAATCAAACATTATCTGTGTTAAAGTATGAAGCAGAACATCGTTTCTGCTGCCATAAATATTCCTGTCCATATGGTAAAGATACAATATTGGCACTGAAGCTTGCAAGTCCATCTGGACAGAACCTAATTTTCCTGGATAAGGCAAAGCTTTCTAAATCAAGCCATCTGTTTGTATGCCTTAAAAGAACCTGTAAATAAAATAAAGGCAATATGTGCTAGTGAAAAGAGAGATCAGAGTTAGCTTGACATTTATGTAGCACAATAGACAGCCAGTTTTGATCACCTATTGATTATTTTCAGATGTATTATTTCTGCTGCCTTGGACCAATCAATAGATGTTGCCTATGGTCTGTAGAGAACAACTAATGCATGTGTTAATCATCAATACTTACTCATTAAAGCTAGAAAGGACCCCAAATTTTTATCAGCCCAACTATTTCTTCTTGAAGAACTTCTCCTTGGTGCTTTTATCATTGCATTTTATAAACATTTTTCAGAAAATTTTAACAGAGTGCATCTTAAGAAAATATAAGGAATAGATATTGAATTGCTCTGTAGAAAGATGTGTTCAAAAAAGTTAAAACCTGCCTATTAGGAATTTATAGCATTATTTTTTATACAAAAATCAAATCTTCATTTATACTGCAAGTATAAAAGATCTCTTCTGGACATGTTATGCTAAATTTTTCTCATTCAAACAAAAATTTAATAAGCAATAAAATATCAAAGTACAATCAAGCTGTCACAGCACTTGATACATCCTGGATAAAAGGTTTTCCACGAGAAACACATTTACCAAAGGAAGAACTAGACAACTTGTAGAATTGAAGATTGGTAAGTGAATCCATATGAACAGTAATATAGGTTTCTTAAAACAGTGTAGTTGCCTGTGGGAGCTTGGAAAAAGAACATATCAAAAAAGCTAAATTAGTTAACAGATTTTGTTTGGGTGGAAATAAAGGAGGTGAGATTTCATGGGACCAGAAGTATTCTTAGAAATATATTACTAAATAATTACCAAATATACTAAATATACTAAATATATTACATATATTTATTATATATATATAATATATATATTACTAAGATATCTTCAGAATAGATTGCAAATCTAAACATTTAAAAAAAAAAACACACACAAGTACTTCCTGTAAGAAGTTTAATGGAAATCTAAAGGAAAAAACAAACTGTCAACAAATCACTGATTGATATGCTAATATTGCTAACTGCTGTATTTGCTTTAATAAATTCTAAGATGACTCCCATGACTTTGCCCTTAGGTATTAATCCTGTCTTTATGTTACATGGAAAAGGTCATTTTGCTGACATAATTAAGGTTACTAACCAATTGATCTTAAAACAGGGGGATAACCTGAATAGTTCTTTAAAAGCAGAGAGTTTTCACCAGCTAATAACAGAAAAGGAAGTCAGAGTCTGGCCTGAAAGAAAGTTAATATGCAGTTTTTAAATTGGGTATGCATACTACAGCCCTGGAACTGTAGTTGGAATCTAGGAGATAAAAGCTGTATCTGGCCAACAGCTAGCAGAAAAATGGGGACCTCCGTCACCTAATTGCATCTAAATTCTGTCAACACTCATATGATGGCCACAAATTTTTAATACGCTTTCTCTTTTTTCTTTTGGTTCTGGTGGAGTATTTGGCTCTGTGGATGCTGAGTCCTCTAAAAGTGGCCTTCATGCAGAACACATTTTTTGTGTTGTTTATGTTTGTTGGGAGCAGGTAACTATACTCAGGAACAGTCATTTGTTCTAGAATAGTAACTGTGATGTAACTAGGCACACATTTATGTATATAATTTATCATCACAGTGATGTGAAATAAATCAATCCTAGATACATTTAATTATGTGCATAAAACTATTATATTTAGGTATAAGTAGTATTTGACACTCTTAGAGTACTTTTTACAAATATAAAATGTAAATTTTTTCTTAATTTATTAGTTTCTGAATATACATTATTAGTTGGTGTGGTAAATTTCCACAAAATATGTACAATTAATCATAATGATGAAAATACTCAAGTTCACAGACACATGGACACATACTTGTTCTAGATTGAATTCCTCAACATATGGGGTTCTCTTTTTTTTTTTTTTTTTAATTTATTTGACAGAGATCACAAGTAGGCAGAGAGGCAGGCAGAGAGAGAGAGAGAGGAGGAAGCAGGCTCCTTGCTGAGCAGAGAGCCCAATGCGGGGCTCCATCCCAGGACCCTGAGACCATGACCTGAGCCGAAGGCAGAGGCTTTAACCCATTGAGCCACCCAGGTGCCCCATATGGGGTTCTCTTGAATCTAAACTTTTCTTGCCAAGTTCTAGGTTCTGAGTTCACCTTTCCCAACTGTACATTTTTCCCCAGGCTGCTCCAGTTCTTGGAATCCTGTGGTTATTCTCCACTTGCCCTTAGACAGGACTTGGGGATCTTTAAGAACTAGAAATTCTAAGAGATAAGTTACTGTCAAAGCACTACCAGATGTTGTGGTGTAATGGAAAAGGCAGAGGTGAATCCCAGGAGGGATCTTTGAGAAAGTAAATGAACTGGGAAGAATTTTTTAAAAAGAGAGAGAGAAAAAAAGAGAGAGAGAGAGAAGAAAGAATCATTTCTTCTTATCTTTCTTCCAGTGGACTTCGGAGGCAGGAATAAGTGCATCATTGACTTTTTTAAAAGTTCTCTTTACTCAAAAAAAAAAAAAAAAAAAAGTTCTCTCTACTCAAATAAATTTATACCTGTTTACCATTACCCCAACCTTTATATAACGGTAAGGACTTCCACTTGATGATTAAAAGATAAAGTCTTTTAAAAAGCAAGCATATGAGAATTTTCATATTTAAATAAGTCTTTATCATTAGACTATCTAATATCATACCAGATCTGTTCCCTTTTTGATGTGGAGAAAATGCTGAAAGTTATCACAGTGTTGATTATAATGCTTGTTTTAATGAAGTCTATTTTTTTAAAAAGAAAAATTTAATGTTAGTATAACTTTACTACCTAAATGAATTGCTTTAGTCATTTAAAAGGAGTATTTTGTGGGTTTTGTGTGTGTGTATATGCGTGTGTGTCAGTGAGTAACTTTATTGAGGTATAATTTACATGCCATAAAATCCACCTATTTTAAGTATACAATTCAATGATTTTTAGCAAATCTACAAATATATACAATCATCATCACAATTCAGATTTAGAACATTCCTACCATTCCAGTAAACTTGTTCATGCCCATTGTAGTTAACTAACTTGGTTCTATTTTGTTTGCTGTGATTAAAAAAAAAAAGAAAAATGGTTAAGTAGGTCTTAGAATTTGAAGAGCCTGGAAATTTCATAATAAAGAGAATAATTTTTTAATTCAAGTATATTTAATATGCAGTGTTATGATGCTTTCAAGTGTACAATATAATGATTTAACAATTCCATACATTTCTGAGTGCTCATCAAGATAAGTGTACTCCTTAAAACTTTCAATCTATTTCACCTATCTTTTCACCCACCTCCCCCTAAAAAGAATGTTTTTGAGGTAACTCCATTGATTGCATTAAATCAAGTGTGTATATTAAAAATCATAAATATGTAAATATTTCAATAATTTCATTGTCTCTTTGAGAATTTTATCTGTATTTTCTTACTATGTATTTAATTATTCCTTAATTATCTTAATTATTCCTGCACACAAATGCATTTATTCCACTTTTGTGCATAATATCCTAATTTGAACTTATATGTCTTGAACCTTAGAGTAATTTATTCTAAATTTCCCTCCTGTAGTAGTAGCACATCTGCTAATTCTAACAAAAAGTGATGACTTAAGTGACTGCTAAATGCATTTGTAGTACATGAAAGTGCAAAAACACCTTTATCTTAGTGACTTAAACCTTATCCATAATTGACAAAGTTGGACAAGCAAGCTCTCCAAAAGTTAAGCATTCTGAAAATCAAAACAGTTTTCAAGTCAAAAAGAAAAATTCTCAGATACACCAGATAGAAAACAGAACATTAATCATAGGACAGAGGGGTTTTATTTTCTTGTAGAAACAAATCATATCTGTTTTCCTATCTAGTCAGTGTCTATTTCATTTAATGAAATGAAGAAAAGTATTAGTGTTTTATAATCAGATAAAGTTAAATATTAGAAACTTTAAAAGCTTCAAATACTTTGGATGGCACATGCCTGATATTTTCAAGATAAAGTGATAATCTGTAAAAATTTTCATTATATTACTGACACAATAAAATAAGTGGAACACACAACAAGTACTTCTCTTTGGAAAATGCTTAAGTGTTTTGTGAATGGTAAATTTGAGGGGCAAGGTTATAATGATTATAAGAATGACAGTAAAGAGGAAATACTTCTGACATAAGTGAGTCTTAACACTATCATAGATTCAGAAAGTTTCAAAAATATGTAAAAATTTTAGGTGATATGCTAAATATAATGCCAATATTATATAAATATGTCAATTTGTTATAACTATACAAATGTTATTTTAGCAATAACAGTAATTGTGGATGTGTATATTTTGTTAAGTATAGCAATAACAGTAATTGTGGATGTGTATATTTTGTTAAGGTGAAAAGAGGGGAGCAGAAAAGCAGGGTTTGAATTTGGTTTTTGAAAATAATGATTTTGCATCACTTTTAATGTTAAGTGTTTAATCTGCAAAATAGGCATAATGCTGACCTTGGTTTATTGGGAGGATTAAATTAAATGGAAAAATATTGAGGATAACAATTGATGTTTAAAATACAGAAAGATATAAAAAAATCAGAATCATACTGATTCTGTTAGTATGCTGACATACTGATTCAATCAGTATACATATTGTAATATTTGCTTTATTTGCTAGACTCCAATTTTATTAGAGTTTAATAATTGTTGATATATACAACGTTTCTTAAATACCTAACCACATTTTTTGTGATGGTAGAATGCAAGTTATTCTAAAGGCTAGTTTGTAGTTTTGAGCTTAATCCCTGAATCGGATAAGTACAAAATTTCTTTGTTTTACTGAAAAGAGCTTAAATTAAGTCCAATTTATGCAAATACCAGTATATTTCTCTCACAACCAGTAATGCAGCTATTTGAGAGTAACTTATCTTTGTCTACTGATTTTACATGAAAGGACACAGAATGAGGCAACCTTCCCACCTCAAGGCTGGTCTAATTCAGTATAGATAGATGATAGATAGTTAGATAGATAGATAGATATCTCCAATTAAAAGAAAAATCTTAGGTCTACTAATTATCACCATTGCTCATATAGCCTACAAAAATGGTATGACTCATTCCAAAGTGAAGGTCATTATACCATATGTCCTAAATCATTCTGACACAGAGTAAGTTTTCAAATTTAATTCTCTGAATATGTTTTGATCTTTTATGTCATCAGCACTCGTGACTATAGATGATTTATATGAAGTACATGAGAAGACCTCCTGCCCTCAAGGGGCACACAAAAAAATGTAGTAGAAATTGATATTTATTTTAAGCAAATAGATTAGGAAATCAGTGTTCTAGGCCATCATAGAAAATAGAGATTTAAGATTGATTCCAGTAACCTCAGAAAACCTTCCTGGAAGAAGACTGATTAGAGTTTGATCTTAGAGAATGTCTACAATTAGATATGTGAAGAGGACTAGGAAGGCAATTTCAGGAAATGTGTGAGTGCAGTGAGAGACTATTGTGTTGAGGGCTGAGTTCTGAATTGTGTAACGTAACATTCCAACTGATGTACAGACTATGTTGGATAGGAATAATGGTTAAATGAACTGGAGGAAAAGACTTGGATATAGGCAGAGCTTTGAAAATGTAACTTTACAGGCAATAAGAATGAATTATAGAATTTTGAAATGTAAAATTACTTGATGAAAGCAATGCTTAGAATGTTATTCTAATGGTATAGTTTTGAGTAGAAGGATACTAGAGGGAAGAATTTGGGAATTTATTGCCATAATCAAGACATAACAAGATGAGACTATAACTAGAGTAAAAAAATGAAAGTTGCATAAAAAACAAAATATGAGATAAAGGAGGAGATTTACATTAAACATATGAAAAAATAAAGAAGAAGGTACAGAGAGTTTCAGTGATCTATTTACATGAGGGAGTAAAAATGAAAGTCCCAATATACTATCTCCCAGAACAGGATTTTTTTTTCATTAAATAATAAAGTCTCTATGATGATATCATGGTGGTGGGAAAATCTCATTCAAATTCTTTATATTTGTTATTTGTTGTTATTAATACTACTTCTCTCTTCTTCATTCAATCTGTCTTATTTTTCATTCTGAAATGTTAAGAAAGCTTTACTAAATGTGCTACTGAGTCACAGATAATTCTGATAATAATCAGAACTTTTTTAGCAATCTCAAATCTTAGTAGATCTTCCCATATAGGCCTGTCAGCCGAATCATTATATTTTGCTATCACTTCCTTTAACATTCTCTTGCTCTTCTCTCCTCCTGAAACATCCTTTCCCATTGACCCCTTGGATCCCCCATGATACACTAACTCTTGCTTGTCCCTCAAGATTCAGTGATGATTCATTTACTTTGTAGAAATTTTCCTGACCCCATTAGATTGAGCTACAGTCCCATTTTCCCATAGTATCCTCTTATCTGTCTTTTGTAACAAATATCATACTTTGCTTTTATGGACTAGATACTCTAAATTACACAAGGCAAGATTGTATATGTCTTACTACCACTATTCCCAGCACCTGACATAATACCAGTATCCACAGGTATGAAGTATTTATTGAATGAAAAATGGCCTAAAGGAATTGAGATGAAGTCTTGCTATTAGGTTGTCAGCATTCTCTACCTGATCTTTGATAATCAGGGCATTCTTTCTAAGTGCTCACAAGGCATACCTCCAGTGTATCTGCAGTGGAGTTAGTGCATAAACAAAAGTTTATCTTTTGTGCCCCACAGCAACTTGCTCTATTGTACCTACATTGCTAAGTACAGTGTTTGGTAACTCTTCATTTACATTGTGTATACAGGGTACTTTCCATTCCTGAAAAATCAGCCTTTTGTCTAGTAATAATAGTGGGGGCATCTGTCACTGACCAGCTGGTTAATTATGTTACCTCTCTAAACATGGTTTCTCAAATGTAAAATGGGAATAATAATATGCACTTCCTAGGATTTTAGTGGGGGTTGTGTATTTCAAATGAAATGAGACATATGATGTGAATATGTACAGTATATATCCTGCCAGTAGTAAGTTTTTAATACATCTGTTTCTTTCTCTTTTTTCTATTTCTTTCCATCTTGTTTTTCTCCTTCATATCTTCCCTCTTTCCTTTTTCATTTGTTTTAAAAATATAAATTCAAGGAATGCTATTTAATTTTCTTTTGTGCCACTAACAGAGAAGCATAGTAGTTGCAACATAGTAGTTTTTTTGATAAAGATAATAGGATGAAAAAAATGAGTAAATGAAATGACAGATCAACTATCAAGTTACTTATGCTCATTTTGAGAGTTAAAATATGTATAGTGATGCTCTATTCTAAACAAAACTCTTAAATGTATGGGCAGTTGCCAGAAAAGGGGTGGGGAGAACCTCTTACCCTTAAATACCATATACCCTCTCATCTCTTTGAGTCTTAAGGATATGATAAATTCAATAATCACAGGACTGTAGAGAAAATATTTTCATGTTTCTGAAAAGGCAGGGCTTTCTCAGCAAAGGAATTTGGGATGTATGTTAAAAGGACAAGTCTCAGAAGTTAAAAGGTGATTAGATGGCCCTGAGAACTCCAGAAAGGTCTACCTACCTGGAAGCATGTATTTATATTTCATTGGGGAAAAAACTAAACTGGGTAACATGTTAAGAGTTGTAAACTCAGAAATATTTGTCTTTTCTCTTCCCCAGAGATGTTTATTTATATTACATAGATTAAGAATCTAGTTTTTAATCTAGGGGTTTTCTTTTCCCAAAGATAATTTGTTTAGATAGGTTCCTTTCTCTCTCTCAGGAGAGGAAGGTGGCAGTTGGACATCCAGTATATGAACTACCAGTTTCTTAATTTCAGGGTTCCTCTCTCATTGTGTTAGAAAACCCCCTTTTGGCATATACAGGACTATCTATCTGACTTATCACATCATCCCAGAAGGGGGAAGAATTGGGGCATAGTTATTGCCTATTCAAAAATTTTGTGCTTGCATGCAGGATTATATAAACAAATAATGATATTTAAAAATTACCATTTATTTGAATCAGACTACATGGCATTGAATATATATATAGAAAATAGCATAAAGCCATAGGGAGACATGATACCATAGTAGCAATGGGTTTCAGGTCCTTTCCTTGGGTAAGATTTATTTGTTTATTTATTTATTTATTTATTTATTTATTTGAGGCCAACAATGAGAACCCTGGGCCTGTAAATAAAGAAGAGGCACCCAAGAAGGAAGGTAGAGGATGTAAGGACACAGAAAGGAAGTGGGGTAAACCTGGCTAACAACACAGGGATGAAGGTGCTGTGACCAAGAGTGACATATCATAGGAAAATGGTCCATGGAGTGGTCCAGGTCTGTAGAACAGGGTTCAGACTGCCAAAGAGCAGCTGTGGGAGGAGGGCAGACAGTCTCTCAGCTTCAGTTTTCTCATATGAAAGATGAGGGACTTGGACTAGATGTTTTCAGAGTCATTTTTAAATTTCTGTCCACAAAGCAGCCATAAAATAAGGCTCCCTGGTCTCTGTTCTGAGGTCTTGATTTTTATAAATCCTAAGATATTTATTTTTCATCCAGCTCTCCGGGTGATTCTGATATGAAGCTAAGATTTAGAATCACTGCTGTTGCTGGTAGTATGACTATTTAGGTTGCATGACTCTTCCTCTTCCTCTGGCTTTTTTTTTTTTTTTTCTTCAGGAAAGTAGTGAACATATCTTCTGTTTCTGCTCAGTTATGCAACATCAGTTGTAGCACTTTCTTGATGCATGGTACTTCTCAGAACAAAGTAAAGTTTGTCTCTCCAC
Organism: Enhydra lutris kenyoni; assembly: GCF_002288905.1. Taxonomy (NCBI): domain Eukaryota; kingdom Metazoa; phylum Chordata; class Mammalia; order Carnivora; family Mustelidae; genus Enhydra; species Enhydra lutris. The sequence continues at coordinate 21,887,187 of NW_019154111.1, forward strand.
TGCCTCTATTAATTATACTTGATAGTTCAGTCACTGACATAGTTTATGTAGGTGGAACAGCTCAGCAAAAAGGAGATGTTTTATTAAAAGTCCTCGCAGCCCTCTCTTACAAGGGTGTATGATGGGTGTCAGACTCAGAGATCTGGAAAATTCCTGCATCAAACATTGTGATTTCTGCTTAAATCCCTTAAGCAAAAAGGTTTTTCCCTTCGGTCTGTCTTTGACCTCTTTCTCAAATTCTGTACCTTAAAAGAAAAAAAAAAAAAAGAGAGAGAGAGAGAGAGAATGTAGCAGAGCTTTCTGAGGATATATCAAAGTATACCAGTAAAAGAAACATGTGTTGAAATACTAAGAAACCAAAATAAAATTCAGGAGAGTCTGAAAAGTAAACAGGTGCTTATAGACCAGGGGCTAAAAAGTATGAGCCTCAATCCAAATCTGGGCCACTGCCTATTTTTATAAATATAGTTTTATGGGAACACTGCTGCACCAATATGTTTACATAGCTTCTATAGATGCTTTCATATTAAAGCAGCAGAGCTGAGTAGTTAAAATAGAGCAATAGTAACAATGTGGCCTGCAAAACCTAAAACATGTACTGTCTGACCTTTATAGGAAAAGTTTCCCAGCCCCTGCTATAGACTTTTCTTTTGCTTCTAACATATGTTTAACAGGAAATCTGTGAATAACATATATCCCATAGTTATATCAGAACTATTGTCCTTTCTTAATTTAGTAGCAGAAAGAGTAAGACTTAAGTACGGATAAGAAAGGGTGCTGTTAGTAAAAATACCTCAATTACAGGGCACCTGGGTGGCTCAGTGGGTTAAAGCCTCTGCCTTCAGCTCAGGTCATAATCCCAGGTCCTGGGATCAAGCCCCGCATGGGACTCTCTGCTCAGCAAGGAGCCTGCTTCCTCCTCTCTCTCTGCCTGCCTCTCTGCCTATCTGTGATCTCTGTCCATCAAATACATAAATTAAAAAAAAAATTAAAAAAAATACCTGAATTACAAATAATAATCATAGACTAAATGGATATTTAATGAACAAAGTCACAGGAAGAAATGGATGAGCTACAATGAAAACTCAGTATTCTTAGACATTTGCAACTGTCAAAAATTATCCCCCAAAAGGCAGTTAATTGGAAATTTTTCCAAAGAATGAGAATTATTCAAATATTTGCTGGATGATAGTCTCAGAAAATAAACAGAGACAAACCTCCTGGGAAGCTAGTAGATTGTTTATAACAAAATGCCAAATTATCAGGAAAGCAACACAGTGTCTTAAATCAATAGTAAATGTGTGTTTCTGTTATAGTTTTTCATTACTCAGTAGAATAGAAATGGTGATTTATTTGGTAACACCAACATCATCCTACATATTTTCTGATGAGATTTTCTACTGATTCCGTGAGAGCTGTTTAGAAAGAAAGCCTTGTCAACATTTTGTTAAACATTTTTTATTAACCTGTACATTTCAAGATATATTTGTACAATTCCTGGAAACTCTGGGTTTCATTCTTTTTCAGTTTCAAGAAGACATAAAGTATCTCTCCCTGACGTTGGATCCTAACAATCCCCAAACACAAAATCTTTAAAATCAATCCCACTTCATTCATTTTTCATCAATATTAGAGCAAACAAGGGACACAGAATGTCCCACCTGCTTTGAGACTATAGCTTATGATATAAAATGTGCTGATGTAATCAACTTAAATTCAAATTAACCACTGCATGAGAGATTACCCACATGCTGTGTACTTCAACTTGATGGTGCTGGTTTTATCCTGGGTGGACTGCACAGTTCTACTCAGGCAAGTGAGCACAAAAAAGAAAACACTGGGTAAAGGAAAACAATAGGAAACATAGAACTGACTATGCCAAAATAATAAGCAAATTATAAGACTTCAACAAATTAATTAATGGGATTAAAATTGTGGAATGCTTTTTGTTTAAAAATTGTGCAAACTTTATGGACATTGGGGAGGGTATGTGCTATGGTGAGTGCTGTGAAGAGTGTAAACCTGGCGATTCACAGACCTGTACCCCTGGGGATAAAAATATAATATATGTTTATAAAAAATAAAATAAAATAAAATAAATTGTGCAAACTTGTTTGCTCTCAAGAAGATCTAATTTATCCTTTTTACAGAGCCTATGGTTCCAGTTGTGTTTAGGCAAGCAGCCAATATTTATCCCAGCCTGGATGCCTTGCCCATAGGCAGCTGCTACCTGAAGCAATTAGTAGCTTCAACTGGCAACACCCAGGCAAGATACACAGGATTGGCTTTGGCCTTACTGGAATTTATTGAAAAGTCTTTACATGACCCAAAGTACTCTTTAATGCTGTGTGGGTGGGGATCTTGTTGCTGGCTTCTGATGATCACTTTTCTCCTATGTCTTTCTTGGCTTTTATGTGATGCCTTGCCCTTTTGAGCCCTTATTGTGTGCCTTGCTCTCTGTTCTAATGATTGATCATTGGTAATACTGTTTATCACATAATCTATAACCTATTCCTTGTCTGAAGTTCTCTGTCAGTGGATGCCTTGCAGAAAACAAACAAACAAACAAATATACAAATAAGAAAATACACAAGCTGCCATAAAAAATACTAATTCTATTATCATCATTACTCATTAGGGTCTCTGTTATGTCTGTGTGTACTACATGAACCACTTAAGCTCTTGAGCAGCTATATTGCCTAGTTCTTAAGGACTGAGAGGAAGTACTGAAAGCAACTGTTCTTTGGTCCATTCACTTTTTGGTAAGGGGAAACAAGGAAGAATTGAAGATTACCTGAAATCTCTGTCAACTCAATTCCAAATAATGATACTTCCCAAGAAGAGTCTGTATTTCTAATGTATCTAGCAGTATTTCCCTGATTAGAGATTACCTATAGTAAACAGAACCCAAAACTGTGAAGCATAGCGCCCTGGAAAAAGTCCTGTAGTTGATCATTTAAATGTTCCCCATTGTACAAGATGCTTTTAGGAATCTCACCTAGAAACACTTTCTGGAGCAAAACATTTAGGTCCAATGAGGGGGAAATCGAGGGAGAAACCTTGGTCATCCCTCTGCTTCACTGGAGACTTTGATTGTCTATAGCTTTGATTTTGTTTAGTAAAGCTTAGTATTATTTAGTAGTCACTGGGTATTATCTCTAATTTGTTTGACAGTTTAACCCTGTGTGTTAGCTTAGAATTGTGGTTCTTACGTGAAACTGTATTTGAATCCCTGTTCTCTGAATATTACTTGTGTCAGTTTGGGCACATTACCTAGTTTTAATCCTTCAGTCATTTAGTTCCTCTACCCTTAAAATGGTCATTATAAATATAATTTTCTATTTGAATTTTCTATTTTGAATTAATTGATGTAAACCTAAAACAGTGGTTTAGTCGTAGCATTATTAAGACTTAGCAAAGGAGGTTCTAATACTATCTGAGTTCTTCACGAATTATGTTCCAGACAGTCTTAAGCATTTTTTTTAAAGATTTTATTTATTTATTTGACAGAGATTACAAGTAGGCAGAGAGGCAGGCAGAGAGAGAGAGAAAGCAGGCTCCCTGCTGAGCAGAGAGCCCGATGTGGGGCTCAATCCCAAGACCCTGGGATCATGACCTGAGCCAAAGGCAGAGGCTTTAACCCTCTGAGCCACCCAGGCACCCCAGTCTTAAGCATTTTAAAAGAATTATTTCTTTTCTAATAACTCTCTGAGATGTAGAGAGCAGTATATGAGAATGGAAAGGGGGCTGAGACTGAAGTTTCCTTTCATATGTATTACCAACCCGTATATTTAATCTGTAATAAAATTTAATTGCATATAATTTCCCTCTTCCAAAGCAATCTCTAGAATTCTGCTACTCAAAATAGTCTATAGCATCTGTGTCTTCTGAGTCCCACCAGAGACCTATTGTATCAAAATATGCATTTTAACAAGATTTCTATGTGATATTAAAATGTAGATCTTTTTAAATACTAGAGAAATCATTGATAAGATTTTAAAGGAGGTATTTGTAATGATCTCATAATTGAAAAGCATAAATTATTAAAATAGTCAACCAATACAAAGCCAAGAAGCAAAGAAAGAAATATGAACAAAAACATTTGAAACAAATAAATTATTAGAAATACAAATCATACTTGATTAAAAGAAAGTAAGACTCATCTATATGCTGTCTATAAATAACCATTTTAAAGATGAAGACAAAAGGTAGTTTAATATAAATGCATAGAAAAAATAGCATGCATTCATCAATCAGCAGAAATTTGGAGGGTCAGGCCAACTTCTGAATAAGGAATATTACCAGATACTTTTTAGAAAGGAGCATAATAATGGTAAAAAGGTTATTTTACTACAAAGACATAGCAATCCTAAATACTTATATTCCTAGCAAAGACTTGAAAATACAAAAAATACAAAAAGGACAAACTGATAGTACTGAAATAAGTTGGAACATGAACACTCCTCTCTCCATAAACAATAAAATGTAGTAATAAAATCAGTAAGAATAGGGGCTTCTGGGTCACACAGTTGACTAACATCTGACTCTTGGTTTCAGCTCAGGTGGTGGTCTCACAGTCATGATCCAACCCAGCATTGGGCTCTGACCTCAGCATGTAGTCTACTTAAGACTCTCTACCTCTCCAACTACCCCTCCCCTGCTCTCACTCACTCTCTTTGTCTGTCTCTCTCAAATAAATAAATAATTTTTTAAAAAAAATCAGTAAGAAGAGGGAGTACCAAACTATCAATATTTTGACGTTTTAGTGAAACTCCTTTCCAAAACAGAAAATATATTTTTTTTCTAAAAGCATACAGAGAATATTTACCAAAATCAATCATGTTCTACTCATTAAGGCGCACCTCAACAAATTTAAGACCTGAAATACAAAATGTCTACTCTGAAAAAATAAATTAAGCTAGTAACTAATAATTGAATTTCTGCCAGTAAATGAAATGTATTTGCAAAGTACCCAAGTACCAAACAAATAAGCAGTACACGTCTATATTCTACATAAACCTGTGTGTTAGAGATGTCGCAAAGGAAATTACAAAATAATTTAAATGGGATAAAAGTGAAAGTATAACACATCAAAATCTGTGGAACACAATAAGTGCTTAGGTGGAAATGTAGAACATGAAATATATTAGAAAAGAAGAAATGACAAATCAGCTCAATATTTCTATCATAAAATACTAAAATATCAGTGAAAATTTAACACAAAGTACACAGAAGGAAAGAATAAGAGAGCAGACAAAAGAAATTAAAAACAATAGCAAAAGAGAAAATGAAAGCAAATTTGATTCTTTGAAAGGATTAATGAAATGTATAAATCTCTGATCAGTCTGATCAAGAAAAAAAGAACAAAAACAAGTTGCAAATACCAAGACTCAAAAAGTGGACATCACTACAGATCCTACATTAATTAGTAGAATGACAAGAAAATAGTTATCAACTTTGTTCCAATAAAATTGGCAATTGAAATAAGCAAATGCTTTGAAAAACAAATTATAAAATTCAATCAAGAACAAGTAATCTTAAAATCATATATTTAATAAAGTTAATTTGTATTTAAAAGTTTTCCAATGAAGAATAATCCAGGCAGAGATGGGTTTTTGGAAAGTTCTATGAAACACTGAAAGGAAAAAACACTGATCCAACACAAACTCCTCCAGAAGGTGAAGGAACAGGGAATATATTTCATTTTATTAGCCTAACATTACTTTGATTCCAAAATCAGACAAATACATTGCAATAAAAGAGATAATAGGTAAAAATCCCTTTTGAAGTTAGATGTTAAAATTCACAATGAAATATTCAGAAATTGAATCCAACCGTATTTCAACAAGATAATACATCCTAGTCGTTTGAAGTTTTCCCCAGAAATGAAAGGCTGATTCTAAATTTGAAAGCCAATTAATGTGTTTCACTGTATCTACAAACCAAGGAGGAGAAATCATATGAACATTTTAACAGATACAGAAAAAAAACTTTTGACAAAATTCAAACTCATTTTCAAGAGAAGGAAAATTCAACCTGATAAGAACATTTCCAGTAAAACTATAGCTAACATTATTTTTACTAATGAAATCCTATATAATTCACAAAAGTGCTTTTATAACTAATAAATGAGTTTAACAATGTTACAAGTTATGAAGTCAGTATATAAAAATGATATTACTAAAGAATAACATTTAAAAATAGATCATTATTGTTAAAACTGGCAATCCTCAGTGGAATATTAGACATAAGAGAACTTGAGTAAGAGAGAAGTTTCTGTGAACATCATTGCAAACGCTAGTTAAAATTTGTATGACTTACTTGAGAAATGGAACATAAAAACGACTTTAATGGGACGCCTGGGTGGCTCAGTTGGTTAAGCAGCTGCCTTTGGCTCAGGTCATGATCCCGGGGTCCTGGGATCGAGTCCCACATTGGGCTCCCTGCTCAGCAGGGAGCCTGCTTCTCCCTCTGCCTCTGCCTGCCACTCTGTCTGCCTGTGCTCACTCTCTCCGACAAAAAAAAAAAAAAAAAAAAAAGACTTTAATTAACACAAGCATTTACACTGTGCCAACCACAGCATATGTGCTAATGACTAAAACAAACAATGATAGTAGCAATTATAATAATAGTTTAGGCTTCATGTAGGTTTGACTAATAACATTTTTCCCCAGATATAAAATTCCATCACTATTTCAGGAATATAGAATTTCATTTTAAGAATGCATTGTGGTACCTACATTTTTTTAAACTAATTGATGGGCCACAATGCTACTACTAAGGGATTGACATCATGCCGTTTATTTATAATATATATCTTGTTTGCTTGTTATTATGAGTGTTAGGCATTTATATAAATGACCTCAGAAGCTTTGTCCCTTATCATCAATACAGATTTTTAATTTCTTTATTCAATATATTTATTTTCAGTATTTTAATATATTAATTGAGCCTTTCTAATAATGCCATATTTGTAGTAGACCGCCATTGAAAGCATTCATAGTTAATTCAAACTGATTAAAAATAAGGTTTGGGTACAATGATTATAGTTATCAGGAATTACATTTTATACATGATTTTAGTTATCCATGAAATTTTATAAAAGACGTTAGCATTTCATAAATTTTTGAAAACTATCTTGAGGTCTCCAGATTTTTCCAAATCCCCATTTTGGAGTTCCAATAGCATTTTTCAAGTTCTTCTTTGGCAAATTCATATTAATAGTTGAAAATAAAAACAAAGATAGAATGAAAATTTTTTACAAAATGAGCAGTATCATAGACTCTAGTAAAAACTCTTACTTGATTCATTCTCTAATTAATGTAAACATATTTGTAGTTTAAGGTGTTCTATCTTTTTTTTAAATTTTAATTCCAGTTGGTTAACATATAGGAACATACTAGTTTCAGGTGTACAATATAGTGATTCAGCACCTCCATACATCACCAGTGCTCATCACAAGTGCACTCCTTATTCCCCATAACCTATTTCACCCATCCCCCACCCACCTCCTATATGGTAACTTCAGTGTGTTCTCTATAGTTAAGAGTCTGTTTCTTGGCTTCTCTCTCTCTCTTTTTCCTTTGTTTTCTTTCTTTAATATGAGTGAAATCTCTTTCTTTCTTTAATATGAGTGGAATCATATAGTATTTGTCTTTTCCTGACCTGTTTCACTTAGCATTATACTTTCTAGCTCCATCCATGTCATTGCAAATACCAGTATTTCATTCTTTTTATTTCTTTATAAGGTGTTCTATCTTTTTTTTTTTTTAATTCTGGTAATACTGATGAGGCGACATGAAGGATGTAACATGAAGGATTTTGCTTTGTATAAATATTTATCCAATTATAATCTGAGTAGTATATGAAAATGTTTTTAAAAGCCCTTACTTTACAGAAATCTCATGTAAGTTATATGTCCACAGTGCCATAACATTCCGGGTATCTATTTTTTAAATAGTTACTAGAGGTTCTTAAGCTGGGCATATTAAAAAATCCAAGTGAAATGAGAGTCAGTGTAGCATCATGAAGGCCTTTGTTGTCATATGGAATCACCCCTAGCTCAATCACTGACATGCTTTTTGATTGTGGGCAAGTTACTTAGTATTTGGTATCTCAGTTTCTCAATAGTAATTTTTAGTTTAGCTAGGGAAGAAAATGTATAGAAGAACTTGAGCATTGAATAAGCTCATACTTACAAATACTGGAGAAAGCAGAGGCAAGTTTTATAAACCTTCAGAATAAGAACAATCACATCATGTGATTTTTTAAGACAATTAGGTGTTAGAAAAAATGAGAAATGCTAGTATTGTAGGCAATGCCCATATGTTATAGTTTATATAAATATCTGAATCTGAGAATGGATGTTTACTCAAATGATTTATTTAAAAGCTTACAAAGTTAGTTACAAAAGCTTACAAAAACAGTTAATTAAATATCTTCACAATTTTGTGTATGTTTTCATTTTTAACTTTGCTTTTTGACAGATTTTTACACTACTAAAAAGTTTAATTAGCACAGATGATATTCATTAAGGAGTTTTTGTCTTTGAAACAAGGTCAGAAGAACAAAGATGTCCTTGAAAGAGATTTACATTTAGTGAAAAAGAGGATAAAGATATTTTTAAAAGCTCAATAAGTCATGGAGACTAATGTATCAGGATAACTTAATGCTTAATGTTTAATGTTGTATGTATATACATATATGATTTAAGATATATAGAGAAATGTTCTAATATGTGCAAATATAGTTTCCTTTTTATTATAGTTTGCCTTTTACTGTCTCAATTACTAACAACCAACTTGAAAATTTAATTTTAGCACTTAGGGATGAATCCTTCCCTACTGCTAAAAGAGTGAGTGTATCCTCCATGTCTCTGCATGCTATTTTCACCCTTCACACACTAAAGTGTCTGTCTGCCAAAAGTCCTTGACTTTGCTCCTCCTATCTGTAGTATTTCTTTATTTTCATACTTTCATTATGCCCATCTTGGAGCTCAGGAAACAGAAGACCCCGCAATTAACAAGACATTTATTTATTTATTTATTTATTTATTTATTTAAATTCAGTTAGCCAACATGTAGTATATCATTAGTTTCATATATAGTGTTCAATGATTCACATATTTACTAGAATGAAACCTTCTACTGATCTGTCTTTGAGACCTGAGACTTTGGAATCTTACCCCTCTCCACTTCCAGTAAATGACTTCTCCCCCAGGTGACCTCTCTTTTTCAAATACAATATTTCCCTCAATGTAGAATTTCATACTGGTTTTTAAGAATATACAGTTTATCTCGATCCACACATAATAGTAACCTGGTTTTGACTATGTATGCTTCATTTTTATATTTTAAGGATCCCTTTAAACTAAACTTATTTTCTTAGTTATTTATCACTGTTAATGCAGATAACACTAGTCTCTACTTTAAAAGGAGAATGATAGAAATTATGCTCTATAAATGTCAATTGCTAAAAAGCAAAACACGCAATTTTAAACAATATAATCAGTTTCATTTTTAAGTGATCAAAATATGCAGCTTTTGAACTTTCTGGAGGAAGGGGATCTCCATTTCAAAATTGTGGGTGATAGATAGATAGATAGATAGATGCTCAGACACTGTAGATGTGACTTTCATTATGTTTCCTATATAGAATTGCAACTGCTTTGAAGTGAAATTAAGTTCACTTTCTTTTACTTTCCTTTTTTTTTAATTTTTTATTTTTTTATAAACATATAATGTATTTTTATCCCCAGGGGTACAGGTCTGTGAATCGCTGGTTTACACACTTCACAGCACTCACCATAGCACATACCCTCCCCAATGTCCATAACCCCACCACCCTCTCCCGACTCCCCTCCCCCTAGCAACCCTCAGTTTGTTTTGTGAGATTAAGAGTCACTTAAGGTTTGTCTCCCTCCCGATCCCATCTTGTTTCATTTATTCTTCTCCTACCCTCCTAACCCCTTACATTGCATCTCCACTTCCTCATATCAGGGAGATCATATGATAGTTGTCTTTCTCCGATTGACTTATTTCGCTAAGCATGATACCCTCTAGTTCCATCCACGTCGTCGCAAATGGCAAGATTTCATTTCTTTTGATGGCTGTATAGTATTCCATTGTATATATATACCACATCTTCTTTATCCATTCATCTGTTGATGGAAAACTAGGTTTTTTCCATAGTTTGGCTATTGTAGACATTGCTGCTATAAACATTCGGGTGCACGTGCCCCTTCGGATCACTACGTTTGTATCTTTAGGGTAAATACCCAGTAATGTGATTGTCATAGGGTAGTTCTATTTTCAACTTTTTGACGAACCTCCATGCTGTTTTCCAGAGTGGTTGCACCAGCTTGCATTCCCACCAACAGTGTAGGAGGGTTCTCCTTTCTCCACATCCTCGCCAGCATCTGTCATTTCCTGACTTGTTCATTTTAGCCATTCTGACTGGTGTGAGGTGTTATCTCATTGTGGTTTTGATTTGTATTTCCCTGATGCTGAGTGATGTGGAGCATGTTTTCATGTCCGTTGGCCATTTGGACATCGTCTTTGCAGAAATGTCTGTTCATGTCTTCTGCCCATTTCTTGATTGGATTATTTGTGCTTTGGGTGTTGAGTTTGCTAAGTTCTTTATAGATTTTGGACACTAGCCCTTTATCTGATATGTCATTTGCAAATATCTTCTCCCATTCTGTCAGTTGTCTTTTGGTTTTGTTAACTGTTTCCTTTGCTGTGCAAAAGCTTTTGATCTTGATAAAATCCCAATAGTTCATTTTTGCCCTTGCTTCCCTTGCCTTTGGCAATGTTCCTAGGAAGACGTTGCTGCGGCTGAGGTCGAAGAGGTTGCTGCCTGTGTTCTTCTCAAAGATTTTGATAGATTTCTTTCTCACATTGAGGTCCTTCATCCATTTTGAGTCTATTTTCGTGTGTGGTGTAAGGAAATGGTCCAATTTCATTTTTCTGCATGCGGCTGTCCAATTTTCCCAATACATTTATTGAAGAGGCTGTCTTTTTTCCATTGGAAATTCTTTCCTGCTTTGTTGAAGATTGGTTGACCGTAGAGTTGAGGGTCTATTTCTGGGCTCTCTACTCTGTTCCATTGATCTATGTGTCTGTTTTTATGCCAGTACCATGCTGTCAAGCTCTTTATAATAGAGCTTGAAGTCCAGAATTGTGATACCACCAACTTTGGCTTTCTTTTTCAATATTCCTTTGGCTATTCGAGGTCTTTTCTGGTTCCATATACATTTTAGGATTATTTGTTCCATTTCTTTGAAAAAAATGGGTGGGATTTTGATAGGGATTGCATTAAATGTGTAGATTGCTTTAGGTAGCATAGACATTTTCACAGTATTTGTTCTTCCAATCCAGGAGCATGGAACATTTTTCCATTTCTTTGTGTCTTCCTCAACTTCTTTCATGAGTACTTTATAGTTTTCTGAGTATAGATTCTTAGCCTCTTTGGTTAGGTTTATTCCTAGGTATCCTTTGGTTCTGGGTGCATACTTTCCTTTAAAAACTAATAATTGCTGGGGCGCCTGGGTGGCTCAGTGGGTTAAAGCTTCTGCCTTCAGCTCAGGTCATGATCCCAGGGTCCTGGGATCGGGCCGTGTGGGGCTCTCTGCTCAGTAGGGAGCCTGCTTCCTCCTCTCTCTCTGCCTGCCTCTCTGCCTACTTGTGATCTCTATCAAATAAATAAACAAAATCTTAAAAAAAAAAAAGAAAAACTAATAATTCCTAAAAAGAAGAACACTCACATTAGCTATATCATTATCTAGAATGCCATTGTTAAAAAATGGGATATAAAGTATTAATATGCTAACCAATTTTTATGTTTTGGGCATTCAGATTATTGGGAGTAGGTAAAATGCACATTTGAAAACTACATATTTTTGGTGATCTGATTTTGTTGCAAAAGTACCAGTTTGTATATTTCATCTTGCAAATTATACAATTAATTGAAATCATTTACTACTTGTTCAAAGGAAGATAATAAAAGGGGAAGAGCCAAGAAGTGAGTGATTTAGCTGTCAGAAGTGCTCTCAGTAAATTTGATAAAAATGCCTATTTAAAAAATACATACATATTTTATATCAAATAAATTTTGTATACTTAACATGGAAGTCCATTTGACCAACCCATTGCAACAGGACATATACACTCTAGTTTCCATTGCAAACCAGTAAATCCTGAGCACAGCATTACTAATATCTAGTCTTTCTATAAAACATTAGACTTTATACTTATCCCATATTATGAAATGCTAAAGTAAACCAAGTTGTTATAAATTTGCAGCGTTAGACCTTTCCTAAGCCTCTTTGTGACAGAAATACAGGGAAATGGAAGATTCCTTTTTTTTTTTTAAAGAAAACAATTTTTTTTTTTTTTTTTTAGATTAACAAAGCGAGGGGAGAGGGGGAGGGGGAAGGAAAAGGGAGGGGTGGAGAAGGAGAAGCTTGGCTCTCAGCTGAGCAAGGAGCCCAAAGCAGGGCTAGATCCCAGGATCATGACCTGAGCCCAAGGCAGAGGCCAGCCATCCAGGAAGATTCCTTTTTCTTAAAATTCCAATCATTTTATTTCTTAGACTTTGTTTCCAAGTTATGATACTTTAATTATGTTTGATGCTCCTCAGGTGATGCATTAAAATATATATCTTCAAGTTGGTAATTTGATTTTTTTCAAACAAGTGTTCTTGAAACATATTGACTTCCTAGATCCTCCAAAATAAAAATAATTATCCTTTAAACAAATTTTAGATCCATGTTTCTGTGGTAAATAGAGAAAAATCATAGAATATAGGTTTAAAATTTAGAAGATCATTCTTTTCATTACCAAGACTTACCCCTTTAGATAATGCTTGGCAAAAAAAAAAAAAAAAAAAAAAAAGCGAAAGAAAGGAAGGAAGGAGGGAGGGAGGGAGGAAGAGAAAATGAAGAATTATAGCATATTTAAGTGCAACCCGCAAATCAGTGTAGCAAAGCTGTTTAGTTGATTAATTAATTTCTCCTTAACCCTGCCAGTTGCACTGAGAGACTCAATGACTTCTAGCAGACTACAGGATACTTGAAAACTTATTTTAATTAATAAATATTCTAAATATGTTGGTTAGGAATTAGATACAATCAGATTAGCAAATTAATTTAAATAACAACATTTGATGGGTAGCTACAAATTAGTATAATTTAATAGTGATTTAAGTATTAGAAAGCCTCTGAATTATGTGGCATAATTTTTTGTTTCCAAGAGAAACAACAGAAAGAAGCATGTCCATGGAAGTTCATTAAATTGAGTACAATATCCTACTAAAAATAATGTAATACTATTTTTAAAGTTTTAAGGGAAACCAATAAAACATTTCTTAGGTTCTTTTCTCCCGAAACTAAAATAATGGAGATGTTTTCTTAAATATAGTATGACTTCCCCCCCCTTCAAAACTGATGATTATGCAAGTTTTTTCTTGGTCACACACAGTGACTTTCATTTTTACTGATACAATTTAATTTTGTTCATTTATTTTTCTATTTTTTTCTTAAAGTATCAATCTAACAACAGAGACAGGTACCTTTGCCTTTTAATTGTTCAGACTGAGAAGACAATAATATACACATTTAGATATAACATTTTATTCCAAATGCTATAAGTGCTATGTTTATAAAAAAAAATTTTAGAACATTTCTGTTACTCTTTTTCCCTTTGGAGTCCTCTTTTAATTCACAGTTATTTCTAAAACTTCAAATTCAAATACTCTTTTTATTGATTTCTATCTCCCCTTTTACTCTCCTATCTTGATCCTCTCTTCTCTTCCTTCAATAACAATAGATTTGTTGTCATTCATTATGCACAACTGGCTATCCTTTCTGTGCTTCTGTGCATGGCATTGAAATAACTTTACTAAGAGCTTCACCTGACTAACTCCCACTCAAGCTAGTCAGACTAAGCTCAGGTATCACCACTTCAAGAAGCTTTCTCTGATCCCAGACTTGAGTTAAATACTCGCAGGACTACCTCTGTAATGCACCTCCTTATCATTTCCATGGTAAGAATACTTAGTAGTGCTGATAACCCACAAGAATGATAGCTCCTAAAAGGCAAAGGCTGTAGACTAATTATATATGTAGTGCCAGTGCTGAGATCACATTATACTCAGTTATAATTTAAGAAATCAGTAAGGAGGTGGGTAACTGAGAAGCTCGGTTGCTGAATATACTAATGAATCAGTGCACAAATGGCCCTATGTTGGCTGACTGTACTTTACTCATCATCGTAGTAGAGTGGTACAAAGAACTATTTTAAATAGTTTTGTTGTCATTTTCTGAAAATTCCCAATATATGATTTAGAGTAACTCTTGATTCAGCTTATATATTGTGGAGAAAAGCCACTATAATTCATACATATGAGAATCATCATTTTTTCTGACATTACACATCACCTGGATAAATCTAAACTCATTTTCATCTGCTAGATGTATTATGTATGCTAACAGATATTTATATTTACTTCCATTGATCATAATTGCTTTGTAGAAAGACCTGCTGCTTTGATGAATGGAATCTGTTGGTTGGAGATATGTGCTTTATATATATTGGTAGGCAGAGAAGGTACTTTTGTATTTTGATATCATTATAGTGAGTGATTCTCAGGGTTCTACATTTGTTTAAAAATAATGATTTTGAGCTTTTTCTAGGCATTGAACATATTTAGAATGGTATTTTTTTCTTTTTAGGAAAGCAGTCTGAATGCATGTCATCCTTCTTTCTGAAGCACACAAAGAAAAAAGCTGTCTTAGTTCACCTCATGCATGGACTTAATACAGTTTCCAACAATAAAATATATGTTGATTATTGCTTTGCACTGTTGTAGCAGCCTCATTAGTTTTATTACACAGCTTGAAATGGTTTCATGCCAAATTAAAAATCTAGGTTATTCAAAAGATTAAGGTTGCTAGTTCAGCCTGAAAAAATTTCAAACTCACCCATATTAAAAATTTCATTTTCTTATCATTCTATTGCAAACCATTTTTCATAATAGTTATAATTGTATAGTTATCCTTTCAAAAGCACTTATAATTAAATTATTAAAAACATATACCTTACATGTATACTAGAGAGTGGAACTTTTAAAACAGTAATTATTAATGACTGACAAAGTATTTAAAAGTTTTAATGTCATAAAGCAATATTTTTCCAAAATGTATTCTACAAAATATTAAATTACTTGGTTCTTAATGTATGATATTTGAATAATCATACATAACCAAATAAATTTGGAAAACATTGAATTAAGCTCTAATGTGAGTTTCATTAATGCAGAAGTTTTCGATCTGTTGTGTGCAATGAAAATTAAAATAAGCTCTCTTATTAAGGGCATCAATGAGAGTAAAAATATTTGACTCCCCAGTTCTCAATTTATTTTACTTTTCAGTCCTATTCAATATTTTCAGTGACCCTCCTTATTTTCACAATATTCAAATTTGCTATTTGACTATGAAGAGATAATGCATTTACAAACATCAAAATGTTTAACCAGTGTATAGTTTAACTTTCCACAATTTCTTTATGCATAGACTAATGTGTACATACATTTTCTTCCTATTTTACACAAAGATTAGTGTGACAATATGCAGATTAGAAGATGTAAATATCTTGCCCTTTTACTTAATAGAATATCCTAGAAATCTTACCAAATCAGTATATAGATTGCTTCCTTAATTTTTCCTTTAGTTTTGTTTTGTTTTTACAGTTCTATAGGATTCTTTTTTTTTATTTCATTTTTTTTTAGTGTTCCAAAATTCATTGTTGATGCAACACACCCAATGCTCCATGCAATACATGCCATCCATAATATCCACCACCAGGCTCACCCAACCCCCCACCTCCCTCCCCTCCAAAACCCTCGGTTTGTTTCTCAGGGTCCACGGTCTCTCATGGTTTGTCTCCCCCTCCAATTCCCCCCACTCACTTCTCTCCATCTCCCAATGTCTTCCATGTTATTCCTTATGCTCCACAAGTAAGTGAAACCATATGATAATTGACTGTCTCTGCTTGCCTTATTTCACTCAGCATAATCTCTTCCAGTCCTGTCCATGTTGATACAAAAGTTGGGTATTCATCCTTTCTGATGAAGGTATAATACTCCATTGTATATATGGACCATATCTTCTTTATCCATTTGTCTGTTGAAGGGCATCTTGGTTCTTTCCACAGTTTGGCAACTGTGACCATTGCTACTATGAACATTGGGGTACAGATGGCCCTTCTTTTCACTACATCTGTATCTTTGGAGTAAATACCCAGTAGTGCAAATGCAGAGTCCTAGGGTATCTCTATTTTTAATTTCTTAAGGAATCTCCACACTGTTTTCCAAAGTGGCTGCACCAGCTTGAATTCCCACTGACAGTGTAAGAGGGTTCCCTTTCTCCACATCCTCTCCAACACTTGTTTACGGTCTTGTTGATTTTGGCCATTTTAACGGTCTTGTTGATTTTGGTATCTCAGTGTGGTTTTGATTTGAATCTCTCTGATGGCTAATGATGATGAACATTTTTCCATGTGTCTGTTAGCCATTCATAGGTCTTCTTTGGAGAATTGTCTGTTCACGTCTTCTGCCCACTTTTTGATAGGATTCTGTTCCATAGATACACACAATTGATTTAAACTATGTTTAGAGTTGGATATTAAGTTGTTTCAAAATATTGCTACTAAAAATAATGCATTATTTGTATCTGTGCTAGTATATCTGAGAGATAATTTCACCAAAATGAAACTGCCTAGTAAAAAAGTACTGCCATTATAATTTTGATTAAGATTGCCCAATTGCCACCTATAGCAGTTAACAAACACGTAGTCTGGCCATAAGAAGGTAGTACCAATTGTTTTGTTTTTTTTTTTATCCAATCTGAGGTGGGAAATAGTATATTAGTGTCATTTTGATATGTATTTTTATTAATCTGAGCATAGTTGAGTATCATCTTTCAATTGGTTTAAGAGTCCTTTGTATTTCCTGTTCTGTCTTTTCATATGCTTCACTCACTTTTCTGTTAGATTTAAGTTGATCATTTTCTTAAAGCTTGATAGACACTTTTGTTAAAGAGATTTGTCACTCATATACCAGAGAAACACACATACACACAAAGGGTAAGAGAGAGAGAGAACCTCAGATAAATACAATATCCCATCTAACACCTTGATTGGAACTTTATGAGATCTTACAATGGAAGACCCAACTATGCTATAAACAGACTGTTGACCATAAAAACACCATATGACCCAGTAATTCTACTATGGGTTATTGACTCAAGGAAAACAAAAACACTAATTCAACAAAAAGATATACATACGCCTATGTTTATTCCAGTATTGTTTACAGTAGTCAAGATATGGAAGCAACCAACAATAGATTAGTGAATAACAAAGATGTGGTGTATATATATATGTGTGTGTATATCTATACACACACACACACACACACACACACACACACACATATATATAAAATTCATGTTACAGTGTAATGTATTACTTGTGTGATTGACTGTGTTACTAGTGTAATGTGTTTGTTAACTCCTATAGGTAGCATGCATATTATATTCAGTCATAATTATATTATTTATATTCAGTCATAAAAAAGAATGAAACCTTGCCATTTGCAACAACATGAATGGATCTAGAGGGCATAAGGCTAAGTGAAGTAAGTCAGAGAAAGACAAATAGCATATGATTTTACTCATATATGAAATTTAAAAAGCAAAACAAAGAAAAAAGAAGAAAAAAAACCTCTTAAATAGAGAACAAGTGGTTGCCAAAGGGAGGTAGGTGGGGGATGGGTGAAATAGATAAAGAAAATTAAGAGGTACAAACTTCCAGTTATAAAATAAATCACGTAGATGAAAAGTACAGCATAAGGAATATAGTCGATAAGATTGTAAAAACATTGTTTGGCAACAGATGCTGACTATACTTGTGGTGGGCAGTGAATACTCTTTAAAATTGTTGAATCATTATGTTGCATACCTGAAACAAATATAATGATGCATGTTTATTATACATTCATAAAAGGTAATAATAAGATATGATGTAACAAATACATTCTTATTTTAAGATACTAAGTTTATACGACAGATAGATAAGTTATGCAGTAGGTGTAGTAATAAATACTACACTGTCAGGTATTTGTCCAGATCTATTTCAGCGAGAATGCCCTTTACAACATTTCCTAGCTGCTGTTGAATGGTTCTCCTTCATTACTAAGAGCAAAATCTTAACTGCATAAAGGCTTTGAAAGTCTGGTTTTTATCAGTTCGACATTCTGGGGTGTGTTCTTTGCCTCCACCATATGGATCTGCTTTAATTTGTCTTATAGTGTCATTTCCCTCCTGCCACTATGCATTTGTTCACATTTTCCACTCACTACATACATCTTCTGCCCTGCTTTTCCTACTTAAATACTACATATCCATTTAATCTCAGTTAAGTTGTCACTTCCTCAAGAAAGACTTAGTTGAATGTCCGGTCTAATAGGAACCTCAGAATATCAAGTAACTTTCATCTGTATTATATGTTATAATTGCTATTTTAAGCACTTACTTGCATGATTACTTGATTAATGCCGTCTCCTTGACAAAACATATCAACTGACTCCTCAAGACAGTCTTAGTTCGCACAGTAGAAATATATTTTTAAAGATTTATTTATCCATTCATTTATTTGAGAGAGAGAGAGAGCATAAGAAGGGGGAGGGTCAGAGGGAGAAGCAAACTTCCTGCCGAGCAGGAAGCCCAATGCAGGACTCGATCCCGGGACTCAAGGATTATGACCTGATCTGAAAGCAGTCACTTAACCAAATGAGTTACCCAGGCATCCCACATTGTAGAAATACTATGGAAATGTACATTGAATAAATGAAGTGTGTGAATTCCCAAATGAATTTAATCATGAAATCCTCATTTTGAGTTGAAATAACTTAGAAGACTAGGGTTCTGACAAATACATTATCGGAAATACTACATAGAATATTAAAGCTGAAAGGAAACTTTAATGTGAAATTCCTTAATTAAATAACAAACCTGATTCCAAAAGAAGTTAAGTAACTTGGCCTAATTCATAGAAGAAAATGTTGACTTGTTCTAGGTTAAAACTAAAAGAAAAATCTCTTGGGTCTTAGTTTAGCTTTATTTCCATGATGTTATTGAATTAAAAATAAACTTCTGTGACTTTTTTGTTTGTGTTTTTTAAATGTTAGGCTTTTTCATACATAATGAAACTTTTATGAATTAGGAGTAGATAGGTAAAGCCTCTATAATCATAATTTTTAAGAAAAATTTTAATACTATTGAGGAGATAGATGCATTAGGAAAATATTCACTACATGAAAGAATCTTCATTTAAATGTATAGGAAGTTCCTGAGTTCTTCAAAAACAATTATGATTTCTGATTAAAATGTTTTAAAAAGCTAAAGAATATTTAGATTGTAAATCATTGTGAAATTTTTTTTTTTTAAGATTTTATTTATTTATTTGACAGAGAGAGATCACAAGTAGACAGAGAGGCAGGCAGAGAGAAAGAGGGAAGCAGGCTCCCTGCTGAGCAGAGAGCCCGATGTGGGACTCGATCCCAGGACCCTGAGATCATGACCTGAGCCGAAGGCAGCGGCTTAACCCACTGAGCCACCCAGGCGCCCCATTGTGAAATTTTAAAAATGTGATTACTGAGTAAAAAAAAAATAAATGTACATACAGAATGAAATGCAAATAATTTTTATTGGAATAACAGGAACTTTTTCCACCAGATGGAAAGTGAAGCCTGCCATACTATCTTAATCATCACTATTGCTTTGTACAAAGAATAGAACATCAATTCATTTTTCCTATTTATTTTTACCTTTCAGTGTGATGGGTGGATCTTTGTTAGAGGAGACTCCTGTGAAATCTTTAGAATCAAAGTCAGAAAACACTCTGGAAACAGATTACTAACAGCCCAGGAATTACCTTGTAGCATGTAATGACAATCATATTGGAAGAAATTTCATATTTCTCAATTATGGTATTAATTTTAGTTTCCTAAAGCCAATTTGTTTAATTAAATATATATCTTATCTTTAATGTTCTGGAAAATTTTTTAGTGACTGTGTAAAAAATCATTGGCCCTAACAACAGCTAAAGATCATTAGATAACTGTGCCATCCATTGTTTCCACTTGGCTGTCCTGACTCACTCCTTTGAATTCTGGACACCAACTGATCATGTTTTCATCAATCTTATTTGACTTATGCAAAGTTCATTATGGGTTTAGGAGCACATGGGCCAAAATATCTGATATTTGGGCTATATCTACTTTCATTATGTTTAATTATTTAATTGAAAGAAAGAAAAATAAATAGTAAGTTTGTTTAATACATGTATATATACCCATGCACACAAATATAGACATATTTATACATATTTAGTATGTATACACATATATATTTGTATAAATGATAATATTATGCAATAGACACCACTTTCTCCTGAATTTTTGCTAAAATGTTTATTTTCATGTGAATATTGAAATTGCTTCACGTTTACATATTTTGGGTATAATACCTACAAGAACTTCATTGCTGTCTCCCAAAAAATATGCATTGCCAACAGAGGCTATAGTAGGTAACGATATGTGGTTAATTTTCACTGAGAATTTTAGGAATATAATGGCTCTCTTGGAGCTGGGTCTTGAAACTGAGTTTTGCATAATAAGACCACCAAAAACATCATTACTGGCAACAAATAATGAAGATCTTTTTATAATCATGAAATTTGTGGTGAAATGGGAAGATTAAATTTTTTATTGAATGATATACTGTATTACTAAAAATCTTTCATGTGAAATACCAGAATCATGTGAAGGAAGCAAATCTCTACGTTTTCTCTCCTCTGTGGCCAGTGGATTTTCTCTAAGAAAAATATAAAATGTTTTTATGCACTACTTGCATTCTATCAGGGGATTTCAAAGTTTTTCCAGTTTATAAAGATGATATGAATGCTAGTTCTTTAGCCTTTATTTATACTTTTCCTAAATATTTTTTTTGTGTAACTTGGAGGGAAAAGTTTACGATGAAATTGCTTAGTAGTGAGCTCCCCAAAGCATTACTACTTATCTGTGAATTTCAATAAGGTTTCCCTCAACGTTAAAAAAGAAGCCAGTGGTTTAGCCCAAATGGGTTCCCTGGTAAATTCTACTGAACCTTTAAGTAACATATTGTTCCAATTCTTTACAATTTCCTCCAGAACATAGAAATGATGGGAAAAGTTCACACCACATTCTGTGAAACCAAAATTACGCTAATACCAAAACCTGACTAAGACATTAAAAGAAGAAAACTATGGACCAACATTTTCTATGGACATAGATTTAAAAATCCTTTAAAAAACTGGCAAATAAAATCTAACAATATATAAAAATTATACACCATGACCAAATGAGATTTCTTCCAGTTATGCAAGACTGGTTCAACATTCAAAAAACCAATGCAATTCAGTATTACCTACAAGAGCCAAATTATGGAAACAGCTCTAGTGTCCATCAACTGATAAATGGATAAAGATGTGAGATATATATTGAAATACCACTCAGCCATAAAAAAGAATAAAATCTCACCATTTGCAATGAGATGGATGGACCTAGAGAGTATTATGTTAAGTGAAATAAGTGAGTCAGAGAAAGACAAATACCATATGATTTCACTCATATGTGGAATTTAAGAAACAAAACAAACTAACAAAGAAAAAGAAAAGACAGAGAGGCAAGCCAAGAAACAGAGTTAACTATAAGGAACAAACTGGTGGTTACCAGGGTGGAGGTGGGTGGGGGAATTGTTTAAATAGATGATGAGGACTATGGAGTGCCTTTGTTGTGATGAGCACCAGATGTTGTGTGGAAGTGTTGAATCACTATATTGTAACCTGAAACTAATATTACACTGCATATTAACTAACTGGATTTAAAGTAAAATTTTAAAAAAAATCAGTTTAATTGGTCACATCAATAGGCTAAAGGTGAAAAATCACATAATCAAATCCATAGACACAGAAAAAGTATTTGACAAAAATCACACACCCATTCACAATAAAACCTCTCAGCAAACTATGAATAGAAAGGAACTTCTTCAACTTGATAAAGAACATCTACAAAATATACAGTTAACATCACACTTAATGGTGAGAAACCAAATGGTTTTTCTGTTAGGATTAGCAACAAGACAAAGATATTTCCTCTTAACATTCATTTTCAACACCCTACTGGAAGTCCTACCTAACTCAATAAAAGAAGAGAAAGAAGTAAGAGGCAGACTGAGAAAGAAAAAACAGAATTATTTTTATTTGCAGAAGAAATGATTATCTATGTAGAAAATCCCAAAGAGTTGAGAAAAAAATTCTTGGACTAAAAAATAATTATAGCAATGTTGCAGGATACGAGGTTAATATACCAAAGTCATTTGTTTTCCTGCATATCAACAATTAATAAATGGAATTTCAATTTAAAAATACAATATTATTTACATTAGCACTAAAAAATGAAATACATATAAATTAATAAAATATGTATAAGATCTATATGAGGAAAACTACAAAACTCTTATGAAAAGAATTAAAGAAGAACTAAACAAATGGAGAGATATTCCATATTCATGGGTAGTGATATTTAATATTTACAAGATGTAAGTCCCTCCCAACTTGATCTATAGATTAAGTGCAATCCTAATGAAAATCTCAGCAAGTTGTTTTGTAGATGTCAACAAACTGATGCTAACGTTTTTATGGGTAGGCAAAAACCTCAGAATAGCCAACACAATATTGAAGAACAAAGCTGGAGGACCAACACTTCCTGAC
The DNA here is from genome assembly GCF_002288905.1 of Enhydra lutris kenyoni. Classification (NCBI taxonomy): domain Eukaryota; kingdom Metazoa; phylum Chordata; class Mammalia; order Carnivora; family Mustelidae; genus Enhydra; species Enhydra lutris. Next base: position 21,910,055 of record NW_019154111.1, read on the forward strand.
TTTAAGTATAACTATAAAACTACAGTAATCAACACAGTGTGGTACTGACAAAGGAATAAACAAATGAATATATTAAACAGACTATAGAGTCCAGAAATAGATCTACACAATTATAACCAACTGATCTTTGAGAAAGCAGGCAAGGCAAAACAATGGAGCACGGATAGTCTTTTCAATAAACAGTGCTGGAACAACTAGACATCTACATGATGCAACAAAATGAATCTAGACACACCCTTATACCATCCACAAGAAATAACTTAAAATGGATCACAAATCTAAATGTAAAAGGCAAAATGATAAAGATCCCAGAAGATAACGTGGGACAAATCTAGATAATTTTGGGTTTGACAATCACTTTTTAGATGCAACACTAAGAGCATAATTCATGAAAGAAAGAATCGATAAACTGGGCTTCAGCAAAATGAAAACTTCTGTGAAGACACTGTCAAGACAATGAGAAGATAAGCTACAGACTGGGAAAAAAAATATTTCTGAAGAAAAAAATATGTCTGAGAGATAAGTGACCATTAACTAAAATAGAAAGAACTCCTAAAATTCAACAGTAATGAAACAAAAACCCACTTTAAAAATGGGCTAAAGATATGAAAAAAGATATACAAATGATAATAAGTATATGAAGAGATGATCAATATAATACTTCATTAAGGAAATGCAAATTAGAACAGCAAGATAGCACTATTCACATATTGCAGTGGCTAAAAGTTGAAATACTGACAATACTAAATGCTGAGAAAGACATAGAAAAGAAAATCTCGTTCATTACTGGTTGGTGCATGAAATGGTACAGCCACCGTAGAAGACAATTTGGCAGGTTCTTAGAAAACTAAACATATTTTTCCTATTGATTCAGTAATTGCATGCTTTTGTATTTACCCAAATGATTTGAAAACTTATATTCACACAAAAACCTCCACATTGATATCTATAGCTGGTTTATTCATAACTGCCAAAACCTGGAAGCAACCAAGATCTCCTTCAGTAGGTAAATGGATAAATAAACTGTGCTACATCTATAAAGTAAAATATTATTCAGGGCTAAAAAAAAAACCAAAAAACAAAAAAAACAAAACAAAACAATGAGCTATGAAGCCACAAAAACACATAGAGGAAATTTGAATGCATTACTAAGTGAAAGAAGCTAATCTGGAAAGACTACTTACTATACAATTCCAACTATGATATTCTGGAAAAGGCAAAACTATGGAGACAGTAAAATGATCATTGACTTTAAGAGGTCTGGAAAGAGGTTAAGATGAATAGATGGAGCATAGGGGAATTTTCAGGCAGTAAAATTGTTCTGTAAAATTGTCATACTGTAATGGTAGACACTCATCAGTATACATTTGTCAAAACACATAGAATGAATAATATACATGATGAATGTAAACCATGAACTTTACTGATAAGTTGTATCAGTGTTTTTTTATCCACAGCAGTGCAGTATGACTGGGGAAGCTGTGTATGGGGAGGGAGTATAGATTGGGACTCTGTACTTTTCTGCTCATTTTGCTGTAAACCTAAAACTGTTCTAAAAAAAACAATCTGCTAATTTTTTAAAAAAGCAAATAGTTCTGGTATTTTTCTGCTGAAGTAGAAAACAGACTGAAATTTTTGATAATCATAACTCTATGTACATCATACTTTTATGTATAGTATAGTACAGTATAGTATATCATATATGTGTTTTTGGTAATCTAGCCACAACTTGTTGGTGTTTCCCTTCATATGAATTGGTTCCTGCCTGTTCATCCATGCTCATTAACCTTCATTTAATAATATTCATTTCACCTATTGTATCCAGTATGTCTCTATGAAAATAAAACATTTATTTAGAACCTAAAATTACCTGGAAAAATGAAGTCGTGGCATGTCTAATGATTGAGATTGTGTTGTATCTTTTCTATTTCTGGGTTAGTTTTTGTTAAGCCTATTCCAATGTCCAAAAATCTTGATGTTTTATCTCCTTTTCATGACTAATATTAAACTTCTATAATTTTTCTCTTGGCTTGCAAAGTGGACAACTGAATAAATCCCTAAATTATTATTTTACACTTGACCAAAGCATTAAAGTTATTTCCTTCTTGAACAAATTTTGAGACCTTTGCTTTGTGAATAGAAGGGCAATGATTTTAGAGTTTGTGGCCTTCATTTTAGGCATCTGCACATGTGAATGTATCTAAACCACTCTCCTTATAAAGTTGTGAATTATGACCTAGGGCTGATTGGAAAAGATGACCTTTTCAATTCAAATCGTTGTGTAAATTGTCACTTCTTTGTAACAGCTGAGCCTACAGGGCAAGAAAGAGTCAGTCAGATGTTTATTTCGTGGAACATGATTATAGAAAATGCACCTGCCATGCTATGGGCATGACTTTTAAGGAAATTTGTTTGTTTTCACATTTAATATAAATTATGCAAGACATTCTTGGAGTACAGTTTTGGTGCTGTAGCCAGTTAACTTCAGCATTCATTGGCCATCTAGAGTAGAATATGCAACCTAAGGATGATTAATGTTTAATAAATAATACATATATAATAAGAGATAGAATAAAAATTCTATTCCCAAAAGTATAAACACAGCTCACAGAGAGTGAAGGCATTATAGGGGTTATGAGCATGGACTCTGGAGCCTACGACTTGAACTAGAATCAGATTTCTGTCACTTACTAGTTCTGTGACCTTGGGAAACCATTTAACATATCTGTGCCTGAATTTCTTCCTTTGTAAAACAAGTATAATAATGTCTTTGCCTACTTTAAAAGTTAATTATGGGGATTAAGTTGGCTAATACCTGCCTGGTATATAGTAAGCTGTCATGATGGTGGTGACAATGATGATGATTATGGTTGTTACTTCCATCAGTTTACTGACTTAAAAGGCATTTTGTTCATTACCTAGAATTAGGTATGGGGCAGGTGCTTTCAGAGTCATGATTGGTCTGTTAGGAAATAGTGTAAAACTGAATTCATGGACAAAGGAAAAAATCTGAATATTTCTGATAAAATAATATTTTATTTCTTTCAATTATCCATTTTTAAGCACATACTTTAATTCACTTTAAGGCACACAAACATAAATCATTTTCCTTCCTTCATTCATTCAAATGTATTTAAAAGAAGCAGTGATATAGAGTGAATAATAATCAGACTTACCTCATATGTTATTTCTACTCCACTTTTTGACAATTATTTTTAATATTTCTGAGTCCATATCTTCATACATATATTGGTACTTTTAAGTTATAGGAAATAAATGAGATAGCCTATGTATAACACTTTAACCTTGTGCTGGTTCCTTTCAAAGATGTTCTGAAGAATAAACTTACTAAAAAATAAAAAAATAATAATTTGCATTAGCATGAGAATTGGTGGAAGTTCAAAAAAGTATTTTCTTAAAGATATTAGGTATGGAGGGGTGCCTGGGTGGCTCAGTGGGTTAAAGCCTCTGCCTTCAGCTCAGGTCATGATCCCAGGGTCCTGCAATGGAGCCCTGCATCAAGCTCTCTGCTCGGCCCTGCTTCCCCCCACACCCCCGCCTGCTTCTCTGCCTACTTGTGATCTCTGTCTGTCAAATAAATAAATAAAATCTTTAAAAAAAAAAAAAAGATATTAGGCATGGAATTAAAACTGTCCCTGAGACATAGTGGTAAGTTTTTAGTACCTATATTTATTTGTCTTCTCTTGACAGCAAATACTAGCTTTCTGGATCAGAGGCAGACCAATTATTTACTTACAGAACATGTTAACGTTTGTTCCCAGTGTCACATTTCTCCATCGAGTGACATAATCAAGGCAGATGTCATCAATCTACTACAAGAGAGAAACACTGAAATTATGACTTTCAGAGTTCCCTAGGAACAATTGTACAGCTGTCTCCCTTTCCTTTGGAGAGAGGGACAGAAATCTTTACTCCCTAATGTAATTACACCATATCTGGGAAGAAAAGATGAAGATCTTTAGATTGTTACAAGACTTTGTAATATAAACAACTGACTGTGTGTGTGTGTGTGTGTGTGTGTGTGTGTGTGTGTGTGTGTTTTATTATCCTTTGAAAAGGGAACAAATGACTCCAGGAAAGATAAACTTGTAAATCTGTCTAGGATATTTCCCTATCTTTCACATCCAAGACTTGTTTGCTATCCTTTAACCCAGGTTGCAGTAATTTTTGCTAAAAAAGCCTTGACTGTGTAATAACATGAAAATATCCACATTGTTTCCTAATATACAGCAGGTGCTCAGTAATGGTTGACTGGTTGGAGAACTGAAGGCAATATCTTGTGATATTGCAGAATAAATGAAGAACGTGTATATCCATATATGGATAAGACTTTCCCTAATCTGGCCCCAACCTATCAAACTAATGGCATTTTCTACCAATGCTCCATCCATTCTACCTTCCAGCCCAGTGACCTTACCAACTTCTCATGATCCAATACTTTACTTCTGATGATCACTTGTATTTTTCATCTCTACCCAGGCAATGTCATACTTATTTTTCAATCCAGCTGAAAGCTTAGTTCTTCTGTGAATTCCTTTCAAGTTTCCCCAAGATGAATTTGTTGGTCTTTCCTTTGTTCTCCCACAGCTTTCTGTTTATATAGTGGTTAACTGTTTAGACAGACTATGGTAATATGACTATTACTAACTACAAAGACTTTGCAAGTTTAAACTCAAGATTTTTACTCATAAAACATACAATAGATGAAAAAAAATGCCCTGCTCCCAGATGATACATGTGAATTTCTAGCAATAATTTCACCACTTGAGTCTTACCAGTGTAGCAGTAACTTCCTTGGTATTGTTAGGCAAGTTTGCTACCATCCTTGAGAACGCTCATGGATAGTGTAAAAGGCCAGAGCAGCTATTCATAGCCCCAAGGGTTATATCAATATTACCTACTGCTTCTATAGTTAGTCATTCCACCATTGTTTAAATGGCATAAATTTTAAAATAAATAACCATAAAATTTTGAATAATTATTTTTTTTATTTTCCCATATTTAGTTTGTCATATAAATAATATTTTATGGTAGAGGTTTTGGAAAGTTTATTCTATTGTAGGGATCTGGTTAATTGTCTGATTCAGTTTGATCCTCAGAGTCTTTTTTTTTTTTACTTTGTATTATAAAATATAATATATAGAAAAGTTTGTGAAACATAAATGTAGAGTTTAATGTTGTTATAAAATTACTAACCATTTAACCCTCACCTATCCAAGAAATAAAATATATAATATACCAGTTTCTCTCTTAATTATTGTAGCCTTGATAAGTTTTTAAAAGTCTTATTAGCTTATATCATTTTCTTCTAAAGTTTCTTGCAAAATATTTTTTTAATTTTAATTTTCCAATTAACATCTTTCATGAAGACAGAAGCATTTTCTTTTTGTTTATTTAAATTCAGTTAGCCACTGTATAGTACATCACTAGTTTCATATGTAGAGTTCAATAATTCATCAGTTGTGCAGGGTTTCTTGCAATACATTATTACAAAAATGGATCAATAAACTGATAAAACACAATAGAGAGTCCAGGAATGGATAAAGTGACATGATTTATGACAAAAAACATTGATACAATCCATTGGGCAAAATAAAGGTTTTAAACTAAAAATTCTGATATACTGTATAAGGAAAAATTAATCTTGACAACTATCACATTAAATGAAAAAATAGTTTGGAAAGAATCATGAGGATAAATGTAAAAGGTAAAAAATTTTTTAAATGTTTCTATATGCTGGCTAATTGAACATAATAACAAAAAGTAAATTAATTTTAAAATGTTTCTAGATGAAACATAAGAAATATCCTCATGATCTTAGGATAGGCAAGGTAAAGAGGATACACAGAACACTAACTTAAAAGAAAAAATTATTTATAAGTTTAAACTTAAAATATTCAACTTTGTGCATGTCTCCAAATCATATGATAAACAATTCAGTATTGCTAGTTGTCAAGGACTACAACTAAAATCCACAACACTATCATAAATCCACAAGAATGGTTGAAACGAGAATAGGATGACAACTGACTGAAACTCACATGTATTGCTTGTAGTACTATAACTGGCACAACTATGTGGGAAAACTTTTGGTGATATCTATCTACTGAAGTTGACAATAACTGAGTAATTCCATTCTATGTGTATATTCAATGGAAAGTAGTGTTTATGATCAAGAAAAGACATAAAATAATGTTAATAATATCACTATTAATGATAACTAAAATTTCTAAGTAATCCAAATATCAATCAACAGAAGAATGCATTAAGAGTTATGGCATATTCAAAGAAAATAATTGTTGGAAACACCAGCATGGTTGAATCTCACAAACACAATTTTGATCACAAAAATGTGATAGAGAAAAAGTATATATTGTGTGATTTTATCTTTATAAAACTTTCACAGACAAAAGTGATCCATAATGATAGAAATCAGAAGTGTGATCATCTCTGAGATGGGAACTGACTAGGAAAATCTCTCCCAACAGTAATGCAGTGGAGGGAATATTCTGGGAATGGAAGTAATATAAATCTTGATATGAGAATAAGTTGAATGACCAACACCTACGTGTAAAGCTTTTAGCTATATTCTTATAAAAAAGTGAGCTATATCTGTAACATTTATACACTTTAGCATATGTAAGTTATATCCTAATAGAAAGGGGAATATTGTGTGCCTGAGTGGTTCAGTCAGTTAAGCTTCTGCCTTTAGCATGGGTCATGATCCCAGGACCCAGATTGGGCTCCCTCCTCAGCGGGGGTCTACTTCTTCCTCTCCATCTGTGTTCTCTCTCTCTCTCAAATAAATAAATAATTTTTTTTTAAAAGGAGGAAATATTTCCTTGGCTTTTGCATTATAATGTAAATTTTAGAATAACAATTTTAATATTTACTACACAAAGTTGTTGGAAATGTATTTACTTTAGTGATCAATTTAGAGAAAATTGATATCTGTGCAATATTAAGTATTCTAAATGCAAAATATGATATATCTTTCCTTTTTCAAATTCTTTTTCATTTTTTTCAAAGATGTCTTATATTTTTATACATGGAGTTTTCATATACTATGTTAGATTTATGTTTCATAATTGTTCTTTTTGATGTTATTGCAAAAAATGATTTTGTTTTCACTGAGGATTTCTTCTTATTTCTCCAATAACTCACTGGACCTTGTACAGCTCTTGGTGAATAATAAAGTTTCAATTCATGTTTATGGAATCTGACACAAAGGTAATAACACAAGTCAGCTCTTATCTTTGCATTTTCAACAATTCTAAATTAATATGTGTACCTGTAATGTGATGATGTACAGTACTTTTTAACAAAACCTGGAAGCCTCAAAATAATAGTAACCACTTACAATCACAACAAACATTTATTGTGTATTTGCAATATGGCAAGCACAGTACGAAATAATTTACATATGTAACCATAATTAACATTCACTCAAATGTAAGATTTAAGTTTCATAGTTATACTCTTTTTATAGGTGAGGAAACAAAGGCATAGACATTAATAGTCCTGATAACCACACATTCAGTTAGTTAGAGGGAAAGCCAAGTCAGTGATCCAGGAATTTCTGACTCTAATGAGAATGAGTTTAAATATGATTTAGTTTCCCCTTCATTAATTATAGGATTCAGTATGATTATTGATTAAAACATACCAATGCTTCCTTATTACATGCTTTAATATAACAAAGACTATTTATAATCCTTTCCATGTGGGGCTTAAGTGTTTTAATCAAGTGTTGATTAAGCTCAAATATTGATTAAGGGCACATTTCATCATATTGAAAAATAATTCCACCTCACTATAAATAGACTAACTCAAATAATTACTATTTCCCAAATAGTGTTACAGTCTGTATTATATGTTTAATGTGGATACAAAATAATACATAAATCCAAATTTGCTCTAATGGAATGCTCTTTAGTGGAAAACACAGTGCTTTTTCAAGTGACCAGTAAATTTAGCCTCAGTATTTTAAAAAATGAAAAAAAATTCTGTACTTGGTTAAAATTACATGAAAGTTTAAAAGTATAAAGTGTAATGAGATATATGTGTAATTGATGCTTTTATAATAATAGTAGTCACTGGACTTTTCTTGATATTATTTTGTAAATAAGTTAATTCATTGAACAGAAATTTGAAAGTAAACTAATAAAAACATCTTTAGTTAAATGCAGTTCACAAAAGAGGATTATGGTTTTCACACAGGTAAAGCATTTCCAAATGCTTCCAAATTTCCAAATTATTTTAAAAATGTCAATAAGCTAACTGATTTTTACTAAAATATAAACCATATAACCAAAGAGAAGTTCCTGATTCTGCACAGTGAGGAAAAGAGAATTACTTAGATAAGACCACATCACTGTATGGTTAATGGTGGCAACCACTTCAGTTTGGAGTGAAGGATTTTACAGTAGTAAAGCTAACTTAATGAGCCAGTTCACTCTTTGTCAATCATACTGTTTAAATTTACTACTGAATATTGTAGGGAGTTACCATTACATTCAGTTTATTTCCAGCCTCTGTCCTGTATATCAGCAGAACTTTCTTTTTCTCAGAGAGATGAGACAGCAACAGCACAGTAAATCTGAAAACAGCAAAAGCAATTACACTTTTTAAAGAAACAGAAAAATACACATACACTCACCCATGACACACATAACACAAACTTCTTGAGCTTTATTTTAAAACTTCATACTATAAATAACATATTTCAATAAGATTAAAAATATAGGTCATTTTACTTATTTAACCCATTCATGATATACTGAATTTAAACAGTGATAATGTGTAAGAAAATATCTTATTAGTGTCATCGAATTTAATGAAATTTCATCTACATCTGGAGCCTATACAATGGAGATTAAATTAATGCTTATCATCTTATTTGGGAAATCATTAATCTCCTTTATCTAATAAAACTTTCATTAATGCTTTTAAACTTAAAAAACCACCCCCCCAAACTCTTTTCAAAGGGTAAGTCAAGAATGACAGCAGAAAGATGGCAGAAGAGGTACCTGACTTTCTCTCCTCCCAGGAATGTACTGAATAGACAGTTACATATGGATTAATTCCCTCTGAGAAAAATCCAGAAACTAGTTGAGAGACTCCTACATACAGTGACTGAGAAAATACCTATAATGAAACAGGTAGGAAAGCTAGGACACCCTCATTCCATAAATGGCACCCTTGGCACAGCACCTTACAATTGGGAGGGAATCTCTAGCTCCCAGCTTCTCCCTGGATGAAGGAACAAAGGGTTTGGACCACACAGTTAGCATCCCAACTTTTAAGGCTATTACCAGAGTGACTGACCCCAAAGCACCTAGCTCTCCATTCATGGAGGTCCTCAGAGACCACAGAAAACAGGCTGTCTTGAATGGCTATCCCTCCAGGCTCAGTGCAAAAGGATTAGGCAAGGCAAAAATGTCCAGTTTCTGAAGGCATTGTTGATTATGTCATCAAGTTAGATATATAAGTATTTTATATTATTTATATATATATATAGATAGAGATGGTATTTCTGACTCATCCATTAAATTATATGGGTAAAAATTGAAGGGTAAAATAAAATGCCCATATTGAATATAATTTTATACTCAACAATTGGTTTGCTCTTTAAAGAAATTTTCAATCTAAAACATATGTTAATATATCTATGATTTAGTAAAGTTTCAGATCATCTTTGTTATGTCATGTCTATATGTCTTTCTTACATTCTTTTTCTAGATTTTAGGTGTTTCCTCAATACCATACTCAGTGAACTAGAACTTTTTCACATTATTAGTATCATCGGAGGGCTCTTATGTTTTAAATTTTTAATATATAGCTTATGGTTAGCTTTATTCATACTGATGAGAATCACTTTATGTCCTATAGTTTTAAAAAAGGATTATTTTCATGAAATAGTGCATGCTATTATTGCTATTAACTATATCTCACTTTTTATTAATGTAGACAGCCCTGTAAATATTTGAGACTCAGGATGCATATGAATCTATTTTGTGCAGAAAACGTATATTGCTTTTTTTATTTTGTTAAGTCCCAAAGTTAAAATTCAATGTTATGGTGATGGTGGAGGAGGGGGGAGGTATGTGAAAGGAGACTAGTTGCCCCTTAAAATCTCAGGGGCAATAATCCTCTATGCATACTCTATCACATAACAGGTGTTCTTCATTTTCCATATATTCCACTAATGTCCAATAAAAAATGTCATCTACTATGTGTAGTTTAGGTAGCAAATGTACAAATTCGCATAAATTCATTCTACATGTTTGAAAGCTCTAAAATAAACACTTTTTAAAGCACGGTCACAAGTACTTATGGGTATGTTGAGAGGCATGTGTATAAAAACCGTCTGTGCATTTGTAAATTCTAATTCAGAGATGGGAAATTTATGTAAAGATTCATGTTCAGTTAGTTGGTTTCAATCATCACCCTTTGGATGCTCCTCCCTTTTTTGCTTTCTCTTTTATTTCTGACCTATGCTTTTCTTTGATCTATATTCTTGGTTTTTTATCCTTCTAGTTGTTGAAGGCATTTACTTTTGTATGTTTGTATGACAACAGAAAATACTTTTGTTTAATTCTCTCCTTTTTCATATATCTTACTATGTTCCTATAGTATTGTCATGTGCTTAGAAGAATAAAAACAAAAATCATGCTGAATGATCCTAATGGATATTAAAAGAAGTTAGTCTGTATTAGTCAAGGTATAGTTAGTAAATTGAACAGGGAAATTCAATGAATATGAAAAATTTAGAACTATGTAAAGGTTGATTAACTACTAAAAGAGATAAGAAATCACTCTAGGATATGGCAGCACAAAGTGGCTTCAACACCTAGGGCTAAGGAAAATGTAAATAATGAAGAAATAGAGAGGAGGGTCCCTGAAAGGCTGAGAGTCAGTTTCTAAGAGGCTATTGCTCTACAAGGAGACACTACTTACGGTGAAGAAAAATTTGCTGGAATGTGCCCACTGTTGTACGGAAAGGCCTATTACTATTATAATAAAGAAGATATCTGGAGGGCATCAGCATAAGAACCATAAGAATTGTGACCAGTGTGATGAATGCATGTCAGTAATCTTGCTGTAACACTGAAAATCATGAAAACAGGAGGAATATAAAATTGCTTCCTCCTCCTCCAGCTATGCAGTGTCCTGTGGCACCCTGCACTGGCAGAAAATAACATGTAACCAGCAAATGAAAAAGAAATGTAGGTCTGGTTCAAGAGAGCAATGTAGGAAGACTCTGAACTCACCTCCTCCACAGACTATACCAAATTACACCTGCTGATAGAATAATTCCTCCTGAAGAACTGAGGGCTGACTGAACAACTGCTGAATAACCAAATATAGAATAACAAAATAACAGCAAGAGAGATGTAGACATGGTAACAAAAGGAATCCCCACCCCAACACTGTGAAAACCAGTGGGGAGGGATAGTACTGAGGGGCCAGGAAGTGATCTCTCTGTCCTTAGACACAGAAAAAAAGTCATGATTTGAAAGAGCAAGTAACACATAAAAGAGACAACAGTACAACTTTGCCAAGCATCAGGGAATCTATAGGAAATCTCTCCAGACAGAGGGACTGGAGAATGACATGGTTTACATTTCCACCCCAACTTAAAAGCCCATGGCAAGATCTTGACACCTTAATGGGCAGGTCCAGTCGTCTCAGAGTGCTTGTGACTTATGCAAGCCCAGAGTCCACAAACTCACACAAGCCCTAATAGCACTGGAACACACACACACACACACACACAAAAAAAAAAAAACCCTGGTTTAAAAGAGCTAAGGAGGGCACCTGGGTGGTTCAGTTGGTTAAGCAACTGTCTTTGGCTCAGGTCAGGATCCCAGAGTCCCAGGATCGAGTCCCACATCCGGCTCCCAGCTCCATGGGAGTCTGCTTCTCCCTCTGACCTTCTCACCTCTCATGCTCTCTCTCCCTATCTCTCTCTCAAATAAATAAATAAAATCTTTTAAAAATAATAATAATAAAATAAATAAAAGGGCTAAGGAGCTGTATTGCTCTCTCTTCCTTCACCCTAAAAGCCCAGACTGAGCAGTCTGGATGCCATAAAGGGCAGGTTTGGATGCCATAAATGGAGAGTCCTGATATCCTAATGGGTGGGTCCAGGCACCACAACTGATGGGTCCAGCCATCACAGAAAGCTAGAGACCTCAGCAACCCCAGGGTCTACAAGCCCACACCTGCCTTGGTCACACTGGGCACAGAAAAAAAGGCTCACAGTGAGCTTGCAACCTTACCAAGCCAAGATCCTCAAGCTCATGCCAGCCTCCCGATGGAGCTGGGGCACAGAAAATGTGCTGTGGTTTCGTGTGGAATTTGTTCTGTTATTTTTAACTGTTATTTTAAATTTTTGTTTATTTTTTTAACTTTTTAAAATTTGTATTGTCATGCTTTTTCTTCTTTTTTTATTGGTTTTGTTTGTTTCTTGTTCTTTTTCTTCTTTTTTCTTGCCTTTTCTCTCTTTTTTAATTTTTTTCCTTTTATTTTTTATCATTTTATTATTTTTCTTTATCATTTTATTGTTTTTTTCTTTATTCTTTTTCTAAAAATTCATGGTTTGAAAGAGTAACATACACAAGACCACTCCTTCAACTTGAAACGTAATCTAATCCATGGAAATAAACACAGAAAATCAAGCAAAATGGGGAGACAGAAGAATATATTCCAAAAGAATAAGAAAAAAACTCAGGAAAAAATGTAATGAGACAGAGATAAGCAATATGCCTGATAAAGAATTTATAGTGATGATTGTAAAAATACTCACTGGACTTCAAAAAAGAATACACCTTGGGGGTGCCTGGGTGGCTCAGTCCATAAGCATCTGCCTTTGGCTCAGGTCATGATCCTAGGGTCCTGGGATCAAGCCCTGCATTGAACCCCATATCAGGCTCCTCACTCAGTGGGGATCCTGTTTCTCCCTCTGCCTGTAGTTCCCCCTCCTTGTGCTTTCTCACTCTCTCTGTCAAATAAATAAGTAAAATCTTAAAAAAAAAAAAGAAGAAGAATAGAAGAACTCAGTGAGATCTCCAAAAAAGAGATAGAAAATATTAAAAAGAATGAATCAGAGTAGAAGTATACAATAATAAAAAACATATTAAAGGGAATCAACAGTAGATTCAAGGATGCAAAAGAACGTATCAGCAGTCTGGAAGACAGAGTAATGGAAAACACACAAGCTGAACGGCAAAAAGAGAAAAGAATTTTTTAAAATGAGGATAGATTAAAAGATCTCCAACAACATCAAGCAAACAAAAATTTCACATTATATAGGTCCCAGAAGAAGAAAAAAGAAAGGCGTAGAAAACTTATTTGAAGAAATAATAACTAAAAAATCCCCTGACCTAGAGAGGGAAATAGACATCCAAGTCTAAGGAGCACAAAGAGTCCCAAACAAGATGAACCCAAGGAACCCCAAACAAAGACGAACACCACAGCACATTATAATTAAAATGTTGGGGCACCTGGGTGGCTCAATTGGTTAAGAGTGGACTCTTGGTTTTGGCTCAGGTCATGATGTTAGCATTGTGAGATTAAGCCCTGTGTTAGGCTCCATCTTCAATATGGAGTCTGCTTAAGTTCTCTCTCGCTCTGTCCCTCCCCACCCATCAAATAAAGAAATAATCAAAAATAAAATTTTTAAAAGAATATTTATTTAACAGGACTTGGTCTTGCTATCAAAATCCTAGTGGTCTGAAATTATTCTCATACTGGGCTTGAAAATGGTTCTACACAAAATCCAGTTTTCCACACTTTGAATATCATTAGATCTGCCAAATCATAAGTCCCAAATGGATATGCAACCTGTAGTATAGATTAGTTGAGTTTTCTTTTTTTCTGGTACCTCTCACACCTTACAGCCTATTGGGTAACTTGATGACAGATGAAAATAGCAAAATTGATTATTTTATGTGTTGATGCCAAAAAAAACAAACAAAAACTATCAAGTACTGTGGCTCATTATCTGTAGTAGTGATGTAAAGTGCACTTTTATTTTACTGTGTGAGGGTTACCTTGATGTGTTTTAGACCATTTGGTCCCTAAACCTTTCACTGTGATGGCAGACTTCTGACGGCTTATAGGATATATCTCCAAATTTCTAGTTTAAATGCCTAAATACATTACTTACTACTTCCTGGTCATCAGAATCAATTAAAATTCTATCATCAGTGCAGTAGAGTACTTTGTAGTTTCATGCTATGTGAAATGTCAAGATGTGAAGGTATACTGTTGGCCTTACCAAGAGAAAATAAAAATGCTTCACATGGCTTTTAAATATTGGGATGGAGAAAACCAATTTTTCAGGTCTATAGCAGCATACCAGGTGTATGTTACTCTGTTCTTACAAAGATATTACATAAAAAATGTAAGCTGCATTTAGAGCATTTAGAGTCACCACCTGATTGTGATAATCCAGAGTCATATTGCAAGGTCATCCAATTATTGCATATACACACAGATAAGCTAATGAGGATGTGATAGGTCTCAACATCCATGTCTTTTTCAATCTTTAATAGAGGAATTAATCTATAATTTTCCCCACGTTGGTTTTTTTTTTAAAGATTTTATTTATCTGAGAGTGAGTGAGAGAAAGAGGAACAAGGGGAGGTGGGGGGACAGTGTGAGAGGGAGAAGCAGACTCTCCACTGAGCAGAGAGCCCAACAGAAGGCTCAATCCTGGGTCTCTGGGACCATGAACTAAGCTGAAGGCAGATGCCCAAATCACTGAGCCACCCAGGTGCCCCATGGGTTTTTACTTTTATTTTACTATCCCGGTGTGGAAGGTAAGTTTTAGGTAATTCCATTTATACCTTTCTACAACAGTTTTACCCTAGGAGTTACAGATCAGTGTGAAAATTCTGCCATTTGCCAAGAATATCTATTCCAGGTACATATTCAAGAACTTGGGATATAACCAAAATATTAGTGGAACAGCTAGGCCGGTGGTGAGTGGAGATTAGCTTATATATCATCTCACCAACAAAAGCCCCCAGTTTGAATTGTGGATTAGAATAGCATTTTTGTGTCCCCTGAAACTAATATCAATGCAGAGTCCGTGTTAGCAATCCCTGAATAGTCTGGATACATCATTTTTCCCATTTCATATTTATTCTAGTAAATGTTTACAGATTCCTTTAAAAAGGATGAGAAGATTTAACTCATGTTAACTTGTGGCAGTGACACAGAGTATTTTTCAAGAAAGATGGATTTTGCTTTAATCAGTGGGATCTTGGTCTCTTGTACACATATAGATATGGACACTGCATTAAACAATAGGAAAGTGTCTTGTGGCAGCTCATCAGATTTTTGACCAAACATATCTTTAAGGTTTTGTGTGTTTTTGTTTGTTTTCTTTAAATATAAATATCAATAATCTAGCAATATTTTTGTAGGCTTCAAATCTATTTGACACCTATAGGAAGTCTGTCCAATTAGCCATTGCCAAAACTACCTGTAAGTAAAATATTCTAAATATTGATGTATCTCTGCTTCCACTTATAGAAAATGCACCCATCTTTGTCAGTAAGGTGGTTTCACTCTGCTATGTAGCAACCCATCATCTTCATTCAAATCAGGGAGCTCATTCATTGTTTTAATCCCATAGTCTTACCTGGCCTACTAGGAGACCAAGAAGAGGGTATTTTAAGAAGGAAGTTGCTGGGCGTCTGGGTGGCTCAGTGGATTAAGCCTCTGCCTTCAGCTCAGGTCATGATCTCAAGGTCCTGGGATCAAGTCCTGGGGAGCCTGCTTCCCCCTCTCTCTGCCTGCTTCTCTGCCTACTTGTGATATCTCTCTCTCTGTGTCAAATAAATAAAATCTTTAAAAAAAAAAAAAGAAGAATGAAGTTGCTAACTTCCGTTTATGGTCATGGTGATAAACAAGGATACACTTTATTTTTAAAAATTAAAAGAAGCCTAAACCAATGGGTTTTGTCCATTAAACATCAGATGGGCAGAACTATTATCTTTGAGAGAGGAGAAGCTTAGTAAACCTTATATTTCCCTAGTTTATCTCCTGGGAAGAATTTAAAATGCGCCAAAAGTATGGGGACCCACATGGAGACTAGTGATCACTCTGAATTAAGGAGAGAGAGCTGGGAGACCAGAGAGGCCAAGGTGGCAAGAATTCATAAGGCATAGATGCAGAGGGGACAAAGCTCCATAAATCTGCATAGGGTCTCCCATACCTTTAGCTGAGTAATGATTAACATAATACAGGTGTGCAAAGAAATTTCCAGGGGAAAAGAACCGTCTCAAAGAAACCGAGTGGATAATCCCAAAGATATACACAGAACTAGATATGGTTCATGCTTCTACTAGTCAGAACAATAGATCTTGTAAATTCCCAGAGTGATGGTAGGTTACACAGCAAGAACAAAAATGGTCCTGGATTAAAAAGCTACTTTCATCCTGCCTAACAAAGTTTAAATGTCCTACCAATAATTCCTGCAACTATACCTCTATCTTCATCTTATCCCAGTCAGAAATGGCCTTCCACTTCTGAGTCACTATAGCACTTGTACATGATACTCCAGTTGGGATTCTAACATAACATACATACATAACATACATACATATACACTCAGGTATTCTGAGTCATTTGAAACTGTTCTGTCTTAGAGTGCAGCAGCTTGTCATAGGCACGGTTTCTTCAGAATGGTATGATCTGGCCCTTATGTCTCCCTCCTTCTCTCTCTCTCTCTCTCTCTCTTTCTCTCCCTTTCTTTCTCTTTCTTTCTTTCTTTCTTTCTTTCTTTCTTTCTTTCTTTCTTTCTTTCTTTCTTTCTTTCTCTTTCTTCTACCACACTCACATCTGGTAGATTGGATCAATGTCAGTATCCTTCTTGTAATATTACAGAACATACTGAAGTTTTGCAAAATGTTACCATTAGGGAAAATTGGAGAAAGTTTTTCTGTATTATTTCATATAACTGTGTGTAGGCCTGCAATTTTCTCAATAAAAACTCCAAAAATTAAAAAAAACCAAAAACTTTAAAAAAATCAAACCATTTCCAAATAACTCAATTGTATTCCCTGTAATGATAAGAATGATGTTACAGAACTTGGCTTTCTGAAAATAAGGGGAACAATGGGACTGTAAAACAATAGAGGCCAGATGTAATTTGCTTAATTTTTAGAAGTTAGGGAGTATAAGAGCAATTATTGCAATAATCAGTGAATATAACAACCAACAAATGTAGAGTAACAGCTAAAATTTGCCTAGCCTTTCCCCACTGCCAGATTCCAAAGTCACTTTCCTACTTTTAGGTATTTGTTATAGCAGCACCCAATTTCCAGTTCCCTAAACCTGTATTAGCTTCTTACTGCTTCTTCAACAACTTACCACATATTTAATGACTTGAAACAAATTTACTATCTTATAGTTTTGCATTCAGATGTATAAAATGGGACTCACTGAGGTAAAAATCAAGGTGTCAATAGTGCTGTCTTTAGAGTAAAATCCATTTTCTTGTCTTTCTGAGTTTCTAGCCCTATTTTCAACTTTTTGATGAGCCTCCATACTGTTTTCCAGCGTGGCTGCACCGGCTTGCATTCCCACCAACAGTGTAGGAGGGTTCCCCTTTGTCTGCGTCCTCGTCAACACTTGTTGTTTCCTGACTTGTGAATTTTAGCCATTCTAAATGATGTGAGGTGGTATCTCATTGTGGTTTTGATTTGTATTTCCTTGATGCCAGGTGATGTGGAGCACTTTTTCATGTGTCTGTCGGCCATCTGGATATCTTCTTTGGAGAAGTAACTAATCATGTCATCTGCCCATTTCTTGATTGGATTATTTGTTCTTTGGGTGTTGAGTTTAATAAGTTCTTTATATATTTTGGATACTAGCCCTTTATCTGATAGATATAGTCTATAAACCAAATTCTGTCAGTTGTCTTTTTGTTTTGTTGACTGTTTCCTTTGCTGTACAAAAGCTTTTGATTTTGATGAAATCCCAATAGTTCATTTTTGCCCTTGCTTCCCTTGCCTTTGGTGATGTTTCTAGGAAGAAGTCGTTGTAGCTGAGGTTGAAGAGGTTGCTGCCTCTCTTTTTCTCAAGGATTTTGATGGATTCCTGTCTCACATTGAGGTCTTTCATCCATTTTGAGTCTATTTTTGGGTGTGGTATAAGGAAATGGTCCAGTTTCATTATTCTGCATGTGGCTGTCCGATTTTCCCAACACCATTTGTTGAAGAGACTGTCTTTTTTCCATTGGTCATTCTTTCCTGCTTTGTCAAGGATAAGTTGACCATAGAGTTGAGGGTCCATTTCTGGGCTCTCTATTCTGTTCCATTGATCTTTGTGTCTGTTTTGTGCCAGTACTATACTGTCTTGATGATTACAACTTTGTAATAGAGCTTGAAGTCTGGAATTGTGATGCCACCAACTTTGGTTTTCTTTTTCAACATTCCTCTGGCTATTCGAGGTCTTTTCTGGTTCCATATAAATTTTAGGATTATTTGTTCCATTTCTTTGAAAAAAATTGATGGTCATTTGATAGGGATTGCATTAAATGTGTAGATTGGTTTAGGTAGCATAGACATTCTTTCTGAGTTTCTAAAGATCACCTGCACTCCTTGGCTTATGACCCAATTCCTTCATCTTTAAACTCAGAAACATCAAGCCAAATTCTCATATTTTTATCTCCTTTGTTCTCCTTCTTCCCAACTCTTCCATTTTTCAGTACTCTTGTGATTACATTGGATCCACCCATATAATTCAGGATAATATCCCTATATGAAGATCATCTAATTTATAACCTTTTTACCATGTGACTTATTATATTCATGGGTTCCAGAAATTAGAACATGGAAATATTTGAGGACCACTATTCTATCTATTACATATGATAAAAGCTATTATAACAGGAAAGATAATTTGGAAGCATCTGTAATTGCCGTCCATTTGGCTAAAAATTCAAAACAACATCACATCCTGGGGGAAGGTATGGTAGAAATTAGTGCTAAACTTCAGGATCAAAAGGGGTATAGGTGTGTACTCCCCATTATATCTATGTTCAGTTTATGAGTCTGGCCTTTGTGGAAACTGGATGATTCATCAAGGATAACTACAGACCATCATTAGCTCAACCAAGAAGTAGCCCAAATTTCAGTTGTGTTGTCAGATGTGATGATATATGTGAGAGCAGATAAGTACAGACTCAGGTATATGATAAGTGAACATTGATTTGATTAATTTGTTCTGTTCTAATCAGAAATGAAAAAACAAAACTGTTCACATTCATGTGAGTTGGACAATAATATAAATTTCTACTTTTAGAAATATAGTAACAGTAGAGTTATAGTAACACTCTTGCCTTCCATAATAATATTGTGCAAAGATACCTGGAAGATCCTTATATTCTACAGAATATCATGTTGATGTATTTCACCAATAAAGTTATACTTATTGACATGGATTATCAAGAGTTGGTTAGCATGCTGAAGGCATCTGGAGAACTCAAATGCTCCAGGGTTTGGGAGTTAAAACCTTTGGGTTTCAGGGCCTTCCAACCTCATTATGCTTTTAGGGTTGTGATGGTAAACAGGTTTTATAGGGCATTCTTAGCAAAATAAAATGCAAATTATTTCATCTTGCACAATGAAAGCACAATTATTTCATCTTGCACAACAGAAAGCACAATGTCCAGTTGATTTTTTGTTTGCTTATTTAATGTTACCATATTACTAGGGCAGCTGTTGGGTTATTAGGGCACCAAAAACTACTAGCTTTAAATAGAACCATAGGTAAGGAAAGCTATGCAGAAGGTCCAGGCAGAAGACACTATGTAGTTAGAGGTATCAGTGATAGAAAAAAAAAAAATCATTTGTATCTTGTGGCAAGTACTAGTGAGAGAACTATGACATAGACCTTGGATTTTCTGGAGGAAGGCCATTTCTTTTGCAGCATAGAATTATTTGTCTCTTGACAGACAATTCCTGGCATGCTGCTGGGTCATGTAGAGATGTATGGCTTACTGTGGGACACCAGGTATATGCAACTGGAATTGACCATCATGAAATGAGTAGTCCTGTCAGATCCATTAAATCATAATATTGGATGTATCCAGCAACAAATCATAATGAGATGAAAGTGGTACATAGGGAATAAAGGATGAGCAGGACCTGAATATACAAGAGAGCTGTTGAGCAGCTCTCCTGGACACCCATACATTTGCACAAACAGCCCTCATCTCATAATTATAACTTAGTGCAGGATCTCTTAGAACCAGTTGAAAGAGGAGGAAAATGCATGAGCTTAGCTTACAGCTACATTAACTTGGTTATGAAAAATCAAAAATTGTTAGCAGGTACACTACAACCTTACCCAAAAATGGATATTTTAAAACAGTGACACAAGAAAATTTCACTCTGGGCAGATATCTGAGAGGTGCACCTGGCCATCACTTTCTGTAGAAAGAGAAGTGGCTTCAGTTTGGAATAGAAATGGACTCAAGGGCAGTGGTAAAGGGAAGTGGTTATTAAAACTGAATACAAAATTATGTAAGGGCGCCTGGATGGCACAGTTAAGCCTCCGACTCTTAATTTTTGTTCAGGTCATGATCTCAGAGTTCTGAGATCAAGTCCTGCTTTGGGCTCCACACTTAGCACTGAGTCTGCTTAAGACTCTCTTTCCCTCTGCCCCTCCCTGCCTGTGCTCTCATGCTCTCTCTCTCAAAATAAATAAATATGTCCTAAATAAATAAATAAATATACATACACATACACAGATGAAACTAAATGTGTATCAATTTGTCAACCTAATGATACAAAAAAAGGAATTACTCAAGTGACCTTTGAACCCAGTAACTTGCTTCTAAATATTTTATGAATATATTCTAAAGATGTAAAACCTGCACAGGAGTTAATTGTACTTAGTAAATCTGTTAACAATGTATTTATTGTAACTCTGAAACTACTTTATATATTTGATTGGATAAAGCATATATGTAAATATTTAATATCAGGAAAAAAGATTTTTTGCAAGGATTTTTCAAGACAAGAGGGATATTCATGTAACATTTAAAAGGTTTTTAAAATCTATTATATTAAATTTAAATATGAATTTTCAGCATAACCTCATGATATAATATAAAGATACAAATATAAATACAGATTATTTAGCTCTGTCTGCTGGGCAGCGCTCAGATGTAATGTCACCCCACTACCATCTGGTACACAGATCTTTTGCCCCCAAAGATTGAGGATCCTTGGAGAAATGTTAGAGTCTGTCTGGGGCTGGGAAAGAAAAAGGTGAGTTTGGGACATCTTGTGGCAGAAAGTAAGAAAATGCTTAAATACAAATGAGATCATGCCAAAAAGACATGGAGACAAGTTTGAATCTTCTACTAGTCAAATTTTTGACAGTTTGAACATTTAAAAAAATGAGATTATATGTGATTTTAATATGTTTGATTAAAAATACCCATATATCCACACTGATATTTAAAAGAGAAAAAAGAGGTAATGAAATGAAGGAATCAGAAATCACTATTTTATAAGCATTAGCATTATAATTTGGGGAAGAGAAGTTAAAACAGCTAGTTAGTGATTCAATTCTGTCTTGATAATAACTAGATTTTCTGATAAGTAGACTAATGCTACTTGCTAGGAGGAGAGTTTTTTCCTGTGGAATGCTCTTATCAAAATGTCCCTAAAGGATTGCTGATGATAAATAAAATGAGAATCTATGGAATCAGGAAGCATAGCTTTCTGAAAAATGTCATGTAAGATCTGTAACCATCTGGATATGAAATGCTGTTTTAAGACCTAAATATTCTCACCATGTAAGGTGACTCACAAATTTGACTTAGACTTCATCTCTAATCCTGTGTTAGAGATATATGCCCACTATGAGAGAAAATGTCCTGAGGATATTGCTAAACCACTTTCTGCCTTATCTGTATTAACCTCTTAAATGATTGTATCCTTGAAGTTATTAAGCTTGAGACTTCATTATCCTTTGTGTTAGGTCATAAATGATTCTGTTTCATTCGTAAATGGGAATTAAACCATTGGGTGAAAAGTTGCTTAGGAACTAGAAAGTCACATGGACTCAAAATATCACATCACAGATTTCTTATTTTTTTTAAAAGATTTTATTTATTTATTTGACAGAGAGAGATCACAAGTAGGAAGAGAGGCAGGCAGAGAGAGAGGGGGAAGCAGGCTCTCTGCTGAGCGGAGAGCCCAATTTAGGGCTCGATCCCAGGACCCTGAAATCATGACCTGAGCCAAAAGCAGAAGCTTAACCCACTGAGACACCCAGGCACCCCACAGATTTCTTTCTTATAATGTGAATAAGGTACCTTTAAAAATGGTGGAATCTGTGAGGCAGTTTGTCCATTGTGTGCAATAAGAAGTTCAATAAGAAGTATGTTTGCAAAGATGTTTAAACTGAATATATACAAACTTCTGGACTGAACATCCAGTTAAAAAAAAATATATCAGCATCATAAAGACCACCATGAAGAAACAATTGACAGATCCAGATTGTGAGACATTCTACAAGAAGACTGACTCAGTTGTTTTTTTTTAATTAATTAATTTATTTTTTTAATAAACATATAACGTATTTTTATCCCCAGGGATACAGGTCTGTGAATCGCTAGGTTTACACATTTCACAGCACTCATCATAGCACATACCCTCCCCAATGTCCATATCCCCACCACCCTCTCCCGTCCCCCCTTCCCCCAGCAACCCTCAGTCTGTTTTTTGAGATTGAGTCTTTTATGGTTTGGACTGACTCAGTTTTTTAAAAATAGTCAATGTCACAAACAACATTGTTCTTAATTTAAAAAGACTAAAGAGAACTAACATTTATATCATATAAAACAAAAATATTTATAAACATAAGGAATATATGTAATTGACCTAGTTAATATTTATTTTCTCTAGAACCTTTCCAAGGATGTGTCAGGAATTCAGTACATATTTACTGAATTGATCTGTCTGTAAGTAAAGGGGTATATTCTTAACCATTCAATATGCAGTCTTAAGTAGAGGCAAAGGGGAAAGATACAGGTGATGACTAGTATTTGGACTCGTCTGTTAAAAATTACATCAAAATAATAAAGCAATTCCCAGTTGTCATTGGATAATAACAACTGCTTTTCAGGAAGTAATAAAGGACCTTGGCTTATAACTTAATGTTAAAAGGTTAATATTGCATTGCTAAAATGACCTTTTTAAACATATAGTTCTTTATTAAAGAACTATAAGCATTTCACTGTAAGAATTTGTAAGACTTTATAAACATTTTGTAAATAGAATCTATACTACAGTAAAAAAAAAAAAAAACCCTAAAACAATTATTGACAAGCAATACTGAAAAATTTGGCACTTAATGGAAAGTATAAAACACTGGCTTAAAAAGAAATTTTAGATTTAAAAAGAAAGAGCATTACTATTATGCAGCTTGCAAACACCTCACAAGCACTTATGGCACAGCTAGTGGAGGCTCTCCGTTATATTTATGTGACTTTTAATGTGCCTCCATAAGTTTGTTATAAAACCACCTGAACATTGTCAAGAATAAAGGTAAATGCCATATTCCAAACTGATGCCACTGACTGCTCCGTCAACCTTTTTGTGTATTTTATAACTAGATCCTGTTTTTCTAAATAATTTTTCAATTTAGTATGTCGTATAAGACCTTGACACCACTTTGATGTAGAAAGTCACTAAAGTTTATCTATAAAAAACATGAGATGCCTTATCAAAATACATAAAATATTTCCTTAATGTCTTATAAGTTGTTTATTCAGTATGTGTAACAGTAGTTTAGCAAAAAGGAAAATTATTTTATTTTACCCTTTCTCAGAAGTTCTGTTCATAGCTAGTGTTTATCAAAGCAGCATTGGAATACCACCACAGATTTTTGCTACCACCTTATTTTCAGTAGGAAGATATATCTAGTCCTTAACATCTGCAAAGTTTTAACAGAGACCAACATTTTTATCTATATTGGATCCTTGTTCCCAATGGGCACATAGGACTCTGAATTTCCAGAGACTTGAAGTCATATAATCCTGCAGGAGGAGTTAATGTTGATTGTCTCTGGACCCTTAGAAGCAAGTCTTTGTCATGTGTCGTTAATGTGGACAACTGTGTAACCCTGTCTGGGAGATAGTCATCCTGCAAAACTAGTAAATTTTAAAAATAGCTGGAAATTACAACCATTTTGAATAACTTTTTGACAATGGCTACTAAAAAATATGTTCCTATCCTATAACTCAGAAATTCCAACCCTAGTTATATACTCAAGATAATTGAATATATATGTCTACCAGAGAATATACATAAGAAAGTTTATAATAGCTTTATTCCACATTGTCCGGATTGAAAACAATGCAATTGCGTATCTATGGCAAAATGGTTACTTAAATTGTGATACATTCATAGAGCTGAACATTATGCACCAACAAAAAAAGTGCAAACCTGCTACTTGTAAATCATGGATGAAACTTACAGTCATAATGATGAACAAAAGAAGGCACACAAATATTGCATCTGTATGATTCCATTTATAAGAAATTAAAGGACAAAACTAATCTATAAGGAAAGAAATCAGAAATAGTTGTTTTCGGAGCACCTGGTGGCTCAGTCAGCTAAGCATTTGACTTCAGCTCAGATCATGTTCCTAGGGTTCTGGGATGGAGCCCACATCAGGTTTCTTGCTCAGCAGGGAGCCTGCTTCTCCCTCTCCTTCTGCTCTCTCTGTCTTCCACTGTCGCTCACTCTTTCTCTCACACAGTTTCTCTCAAATAAATAAATGAAATCTTTAAAAACAAACAGAAAGAAATAGTTGTTTTCTCTGGACCTATGTTGGGAATGGGTACAATGGATCCTTCTAGGTATGTTGGGAAGTAATTATACATCACACGGAGTTATATACTTTGTGTCCTTCAGATTTTTTATAACTTGATTTTAAAAAAATAGAATGGACTAGGATTTGGAACTGGGAATTCTTTGTTAACCAAGAATCATCAAAAATTGTCACATTAAAGAAAAATCAAGAAACCATTTACATATTTGTTTAAATTTTTAAGAAAAAAACTCATATAAAAATATTTCAAAATTGATTATGTCTGTTATTGTTTTACGAAAGCATACATCTACAGAGGTTAGCTTTACTCTTTGGATGAACTCTGAGAAAATATGTTGTAAAACTGGATTAAGTTCCACTTAGCTCAACAATACATAGAGAACATTGATTCCAGAGCAGAAGATAAAGAAAATTTAAGGAGTACCTGGGTAACTCAGTCAGTTAAGTGTCCAGCTTTTGATTTTGGCTCAGGTCATGATCTCAAGGTTGTAGGACTGAACCCCATGTAGGTGTCTATGTTCAACAGTCAGTTAGCTTGAAATTCTTTCCCTTTGCCCCTTCCCTCTACCCCCCAATCATGTGTTTGCTCTCTCATTCTCTCAAATAAATAAACAAATCTTTAAAAAAAAAAGAAAGAAAAATTGAAACTTAAAATTCATTGAATGAATAATCTCACTTTTCATCTTCTGAAACTGTAATTTTGACAATGGCAATAGGTTGTGTTCTGGATAGAAGAATTTGGAATAATTAATTCACTGAGTAATGTTTTCTTCAATTTAGTGTGTTCTTAGTCTTAGGTGAAACTCATCATATCTATTAGGAAATACTTGCTGTTTTGGATGTCCTTTGGGAAGCACGAAGTCCCCAGTGCTGGAAAAATGACTTTCTGATGCAAAGCTCTTCAGGTCCAAGTGCTGTCCTCCTTCTTAAGGGATCACTGGAGGAATATATATTATTAGCTTATATGCTATATTATAGCATATTTTGATCTTCAGTGTTTCCCAGAGGGGATGGGAGGAGACTGCCTATGCTTCGTCTTCTGAAACTCTTTGATTCTAACTTGCATTAATGGAAAGAGTCTCCTCAAGGCTTATATTGAACCTATTTTTATAAAAGTCTTATAAAAATCCAGCATCAGTTCCTTATGCGAGCATCTTTATTTTAAAGGCAAAGAGATCAACTCAAAGTATTATTATCTGCAACATGAACTCTAAGAAACATGCACATCATCACTTATGAATTTCTCGAATAGTGAGTTGAGAATGAAATTATTTTGTTCCTGGTGCTGTAGCAGTAACTCTTGTTCCCTTTGCCCTTATAATCTACTCTAAGAGCAAGACTAGGTCTTATCAAACAAATATTCTGCATAAAATATTATCAAGAAAACATCTGAGATATTATTGTATAATTACTTTGGCATTTTATTTGAACTTTGTTTTATACAGTAAATCAATCATTTTACTGGTTGAAGTTCACAAAGATAGAATTTCCTTTTCTCATTTCTATTATTTTTTAATTTATTTTTCCTGCTAGAGAAAAGAGATGTTTCTGGAGGGAGACACTAAATCAAGCTGTTAGCTCTGCTCCATTATTTTATACACTTCAGGTTGTAACTGAAAATTCCTATATAGCAGTTAATATGGCAGCACTAAGTAACTTCAGACTCAATGTGTTTCTTCAAGTATGAACAAAGTATTCATACACAGTTTATATTTAATAGGCATGCAGAAGCACATTAAAAGGTAAGAGAGGGCAAAGACCTATAGTTTTCAGGACTTGTACTGAAAGTTGTAATAATGACACAAATGTTCTACTAAACACATAGCTTTTTATGGCCCAATTTTTCTGGAAGTTGTATTGATCAAAAGTATTTTGGCAGCTCAAACTGAACAACAGAATAATGTCCAAGTTCTTACATGCAGCCAAATAATGTACTAGTGTAGTAAATGAAAAGCAAGACAAAGAACCCCTAGGAGAGTACAAAAAATATAGTGTAACAGAATATTAACTCCACTGCACATAGCCAGTAGCATATGAGCAATATTAAAACAGAGAGTTTGAAGCTACAAACTGCAAAACATTAATTCATTTCCTACTAATGTTTGCCCAAGGGACAACTCCAGGGTCTGATGAAGATTTATTTTTATAATGTTATTTCCTCCCTAACTGGTCTTCTTTCTTGGTCCAAGTTGCATAAAGAAGGAAAAGAGAATGCTTGTGAAGAGTATTTTTGAGGAAATAGGCACTTTGCAGATTCCTTCTAAAGACAATAATCCAAATTAGTTTCGTGATTTTAAAATGGTCTATGAATTAACACGATTGTAAGATATGATGTAAATGAAACCAATGAGCATATATATTTTTGAAATACATGATTGAAAATTTTTGAGTTCATGCTAGCATTTGATTAATTCTACAAATCCATTGTAACTATGGAAGTTGGTAGTATAAATAAAACCACTTCTCCAGTGTACAAGAGCAATTTATGTCACCCAAACATTTTTTAAACATCATGGCATACTGAATTTATGAAGTTAATGTACTCATTTTGATAGGAAAGCATATTCTCATGGGGTCCAACAGGGGAGTATTTTATCATTGTGTATAAATGGAAATGGATGATCTATATTATGATTTACTGTATAGGTTGTTTAAAATGTTTTAAAAGTTTTAACTCAAATTCCAACCCTATTTCCATCCAAGTACTAACCAGGCCCGACCCTGCTTAGCTTCCGAGATCAGACGAGATCGGGCACGTTCAGGGTGGTATGGCCACAGACTCCAACCCTATTTCCAATTGCAGCCTTCCTTGTTGCCAAAATAAATACTAGGCTTTCTGAAAATAGAGTAGAATGAGGCCTATTTGGAAAAGTTATGTGTTGATATTTAATGTGAATTTCACTATCCATTGTTCAGCTCTCATTCACAGTTCTAATTTCCATATGGCCTTTGTAAGGTCCAATAAGTCTGAATTTCATATGGTAAATGACAGGTTTTAAAAGCACCACCCGAATATCAATATTTATAAATCTTTATTTAAAATTATTGACATCATATTAGTGAGAATTTAAGTTAGACTTATAGCAAACAGGCTATATAGTGACATGATACTGTTAATTGTGTAGCACATATATTTTTATAAATTAATTAATTAACATATCTATTACACATGGAATGATACCTTTACTTTAGTTTTCTAAGATAGTAATGAAATCTTTAAAATGAGCCTTCTAGTACTTCTGTAGTGTCAAATTACCATTATTTAGAATTTATGATAATTTAATCCAGACTGCAAAAGTTTTCCTTTGAATTATTCATGTAGTGATAAAACTAAAAAAGTAGAACATACAGAAAAATAGCATGACTGCTTAGTGAATGAGAATGAATGCATTATTGTAAGGATTTTAGCTTAGTTTTTTTAGTAGTATTCATTATAAGTGATTATCTGTTTTCTACATCACAACAAAATGAATTTCAGATATGTAATATTTAGCATTTAGAACATTGCTTCCTATTTTCTACCTGTTCTTGAAAGAAGTAAAGCACATTTTGACTATCTTAATTTGATTGTCCTTATAATTAGTGATATTTTATTGCATATAAAAATCCAATATGCTGGAATCAATATGTCTGTTTTATATAATTCAAATTTTATATTTAGCATAATTTATTATATATACAAACATATATATATGAAAATAATAAAATGCCCATAGAAATCCTGGAAAATCATAAAAAGATTCAGTGTTAATTTTCAGAAGATAAAAGCAAAGTAAAACTTTTGATAATGAATATGATGAAATAATCTGTTATACGTTTATTGTGTACTACTTAAATATTACATACTTTTATTTCACATCACAAGTGTGACTTAATCAAATATACATGATATCTAGTGCATGTGTTGACTATCTTTTTTTTTTTTTAAGATTTTATTTATTTATTTGACAGACAGAGATCACAAGTAGGCAGAGTGGCAGGCAGAAATAGAGGGAGAAGCAGGCTCCCTGCTGACCAGAGACCCTGGGATCATGACCTGAGCCGAAGGCAGAGGCTTTAACCCACTGACCCACTCAGGCACCCCCATGTATTGACTATCTTGCTAGACTCTCATTCAATACAGTACATTCACCAATTTTAATTATGTTTTCACATTGAAACAGCAGAGGGAAAGGAAGAGAGAATCCCAAGCAGGCTCCATGCCCAGCACAGAGCCCAAGGCCACAGAGCCCAAGGCAGGGCTCAGTCTCTCAACACTGAGATCATGACTTGAGCCGAAATCAAGAATTGGACTTAACTGATTGAGCCACCCAGGTGTCCCTGCACACTGATTTTTAATGTAGACTCATGAAAACTGCAAAAAAAAAAAAAAAAAAAGAGGGGAGCAAATAGTGCTTGCTACCATTTTTTCCCTTTCAGATTGTTAGCTTGCCATGTCTGTGTGATGAGGTATTTCACTAGTTTCTTTCCCTGACCACCCATTAGAAGTGCCTTGGGAATTTTAAATATATCAGTGTCTGGTCTCCTAAATTCTTGACTAAATTGATATGGGGCTTGAGCCAGGCATGGTCATTTGAAAAAATAATTCCAAGGGGTACCTGGGTGGCTCATTCAGTTAAGTGTCTGACTCTTGGTCTTCAGCTCAGGTCTTGATTTCAGTGTGGTAAGTTCATGCCCAGCACTGAGCTTCACACTGGGCATGGAGCCTACTTTAAAATAATAGTAATAATACTAATATAATAATAATATAATTCCTAAACTGATGCTATATGAAAGGCAGAATTGAAAAACTTCTGGGATCTGGGATAAACTGAATGTTCCCTTCTTACAAAAAAGATAATACTCATTTTTCAAAATCTTTATCGCAAAACAAATGAAAATGAAGAGAAGACCTTACAGGTCCCATGCTTTAGTCCTTTACCTTTAAACGTTGTTATCAACTGTTTTTTCCTTACTTCCCACAGCTGCCACTTTCCTTAAATTCCGTCTACGGCTGGCACTACTTCAATTAAACATATCTTGGCATCATGTATAATACAACTAGGTAAGAATTAAGCCTTTTTAGGATGTAAAACACGCAATTTACCAGTTTGGAGTTGCCCACATTAAATACCATACTCTCAATTTTTATAATCAACGTAAGATCCAACTGGTGATTTTACCTATAAATGAAGCTTTCAAAATGAAATAAAGGGATTTTTTTTTTTTTAAGAGCAACCAATACTGTGAAGTTACTATATTAGTCTAATATATAATGAACTGAGACAAATTACGTATAGGAACACTGACTTCTATATTATGGTTTCAACTTTCTGATAACTGTGGATCTAGTGAATAAATAAATGAATGTCACTTCTTATGATATCTTATTACAAACCATGATAAAAATATGAGTATACATATATTGACAGCTTTCTGCTTTTACCAGGCTCTGTTTTTAGACATGGGACATAAATTATTGTAATTTATAAAACAATTTTCTATATAATTATATGTAAATATACAATAATAAACAATATAATATTATTTAACCCATATTATACTGTGTGTGTTGTACATACACACACTTTTTATGGCATATGGACTCCGAATTTGAAGAATTAAACATAACTTAGTAGGAAAGACAATTTGGAAAATTGATGCTACTTCCTATAAAAGACACATGTTGCACTGATTAACCTAGAACAAATTCTGATCAAGTAGCCAAAAAAAGTGTGTAGGACGTATGATATTTTAGTTTCCACAGTGGTGCTTTTGCTATAAGTATGCCTGCCACTCTATAACATTCTACCCTCACCAGAATCTGTGATTTCTAAATTAATGAATGGCCCTTCTCTCACCTTGTTGCTTCAGCCAGAAACCAGGGTCACCCTCAACTTTGTATCTTTCAACTTATATCACATCAATCACTATATCTTGTTGACCTTATCTCCTTGACTCTGAATCTTTCACTTTTACCACTTCAACATTATTACCCTTGTATAAGCTACCACTATCCCTTATGTAATTTCAAAAAAATTACCTTATTCAAAGGAATTATACTTGCCTTAATTATAACTTACCTGCTAAGTTATTCAAATATATATATATAATATGGATATTATATATATATATAATACATATATATAAATAAAAATATATATAAAGAAATTGTACTTGCCTTAATTATAACTTACCTGCTAAGTTATTCAAATATATATATACTTATATATATATTTAAATATATATTAAAAATATATATTATATATATTAAAAATATATATTATATATATATTAAAATATATATTATATATATATACAATTTAAAAGCTTCCTCAGAGTTTTAACCATGGTTTGACAGATACTTCAACCTCTTCTTAATTTCTGTGGTGTCTCAAGATATGAATGAAGGAGAAGGAGTTAGGAACCTAGGCTGTGTTTGTATCTCAGTATATATTGTTAGGAAAGATTTCAGAAATATTAGTGATGACTCTGGTATCTTTGCTAAGGGTCACATTGAGCTGTGAGCTGCTTCACAAGTGTCTTTAGAAGTCAGCACCATAGCAGAAGAAGTCAAGACCAAAATCAAGAACTACGGACTGCCCCATTTGACAGCTGCTTTCCCAACTAGAACCAGACCAGGAACTGCTGGCAGAAGGCAATGCTGCTAAAGGAGGTGATATCTCCATGTACAAACAGTACTGGCATGTGTGCTGGGAAGACCTGAGCTGGCTCTATCCACCTCTCCTTTGTCCTCCATTCTTCTCCCAGGGTGGTGAAGGGGGACCTATGTACATAGTGATCCCCACCTTAGGATCCTAAATCATAGTTGAACTAAATATAAATACTCATTGGAAACATGTAAAAGAAAAAAGAAATATTGGTGGAGATGAGAGAGGAAATAGCAACAGGAAATAAACACAAATGTGGAAGGCACATATTAAGGATAATTTCATTGCATATAAAAGAAAATTCAATTGATAATGCTTATACTTGGAATGTAGTTTGATCACGTAATAAGTCAGGAGAAAAGACTGCTAGTTTAATAGCTTAGTGACATCAGAGAACTGGGCCAACATCTAAACTCATATTAAACACACCAACTTATATTGTTTTAGCCTTTATAATTAACACTTATTTATATTATGCTTACTGTGTGCCACATACTCTTCTACTATACATATATACATATGGGTACATATGTATATACTATACATACTTATACTGTATATTTATTATATAGAGAGATACATACATATGTATTTACATATTTTTACCAGAAAATTGATTTTTTAAATGTTCAAAATTGTTCCTGATAGTGATGTGAGTTGATGTGCTTGAGAATCGAATGGAATTTTTTGAAGATTTATTTAATTTATTTTTTTAAGATTTTATTTATTTATTTGATGGAGAGAGAGAGAGATCACAAGTAGGAAGAGAAGCAGGCAGAGAGAGAGGGGAAGCAGGGTCCCTGCTGAGCAGAGAGCCCGATGCAGGGCTTAATCCCAGGACCCTGAGATCATGACCTGAGCTGAAGGCAGAGGCTTAACCCACTGAGCCACCCAGGCACCCCAAGATTTCTTTATTTATTTATTTGACAGAGAGAGACAGCAAGAGAGGGAACACAAGCAGGGGGAGTGGGAGAGGGAGAAACAGGCTCCTCGCTGAATGGGGAGGCTGATGCAGGGCTCAATCCCAGAACTCTCGGATCATGACCTGAGCCGAAGGCAGATGCCTAATGACTGAGCCACCCACGCACCCCTCAAATGGAATTCTTGATTAAAAATACAAATATCCAGCTTTGAATGACCCATTGAACCAGATGGATTTAACAGATATATTCAGAACATTCCATCCAAAACAGCAGAATACACATTCTTTTAAAGTGCACATGGAATATTCTCCAGAATAGAGCGCATAGTAGGCCACAAAACAACCTAAACAAATTTAAGAAGAGCAAAGTCATATCATGCATCTTTTCTGATCACAACACTATGAAAATAGATGTCAACCACAAGAAAAAATCTGGAAGGAACACAAATACATGGAGGTTAAATAACATGCTACTAAACAATAAATGGGTCAACCAGGAAATAAAAGAAGAAATTAAAAAACTACATGGAAACAAGTGAAATTGAAAACACAACTGTTCAAAACTTTTGGGACACAGCAAAAGTGGTTCTAATAACGAAGTTTATAGCAATATAGACCTATTTCAAGAAGCAAGAAAAATCTCAAACAACCTAACCTTGCACCAAAAGGAGTTAGAAAAAGAAAAACAAACAAAACCTAAAACCAGCAAAACAAAGGAAATAGTAAAAATTAGAACATAAATAAATGACATAGAAACTAAAAAAACAACAAAACAAATCAATGAAAGCAGGAGCTGATACTTTGAAAAAAATGAATAAAACTGATAAACTCTAGCCAGACTTATCAAGAAGAACCAAATAAAATCACAAATGAGAGAGGGGAAATAACAACCAACACCACAGAAACACAATTATAGGAGAGTATTTTGAAAAACTATATACCAACAAATTGGACAACCTAGAAGAAATCTCTTGTTGCTAGAAATATATAACCTACCAAAACTGAAACAGGAAGAAATAGAAACTTGAACAGACAACTTATCAGCCAAGAAATTGAATCAGTAATCAAAAAACTCCCAACAAGCAAATGTCCATAGCCAGATGGCTTCACAGAGTGAATTCTACCAAACATTTAAAGAACAGTTAATACCTATTCTTCTGAAACTATTCCAAAAAAATAGAAAAAGAAGGAATACTTCCAAATTCATTCTTTGAGGCCAGGATTACTCTGATACAGGTAGACACCACAAAAAAAAAAAAAAAAAAAAAAAAGAGAGAGAGAGAGAAAACTACAGACCAATATCTCTGATGAACATAGATGCACAAATCTCAACAAAATATTAGCAAACTCATACAATAATACATTAAAAAGATCATTAACCATAATCAGGTGGGATTTATACCTGGGTTGCAAGGGTGGCTCAATATTCAGAAATCAATCGACGTGATACATCACAT
Organism: Enhydra lutris kenyoni; assembly: GCF_002288905.1. NCBI lineage: Eukaryota > Metazoa > Chordata > Mammalia > Carnivora > Mustelidae > Enhydra > Enhydra lutris. Next base: position 21,943,978 of record NW_019154111.1, read on the forward strand.
CAATAAAAGAAAGAATAAGAACCATATGATCATTTCAATAGATGTAGAAAAAGCATTTGACAAAGTACAACATCCATTCATGTTAAAAACACTCAACAAAGTAAGAATATAGGAAATATACCCCAACATAATAAAAACCATAAAAGAAAAACCCACAGCTAACCTTATCCTCAATTAGGAAAATCTGAGAGCCTCTCCCCTAAGGTCAGGATCAGGACAGGGATGTCCACTCTCACCACTTTTATTCAACATAGTACTGGAAGTCATAGTCACAACAATCAAACGACAAAAAGAAATAAAGACATCCAAATCAGTAAGGAAGAAGTAAAACTTTCACTATTTGCAGATGACATGATACCCTATATAGAAAACCTGAAAGACTCCACCCAAAACCTGGTAGAACTGATAAATAAATTTAGTAACATTGCTGATACAAAATCAATGTACATAAATCTATTGTGTTTCTATACACCAATAATGAAATAGCAGAAAGAGAAATAAAGACAACAGTTCCACTTATAATTGCACCAAAAATAATAAGAAACCTAGGAATAAAACTAAGCAAAGAGATGAAAGACCTATACTTGGAAACTATAAAACACTGATAAAAGAAATCAAAGATAACAAAAAGAAGTGGAATGACATTCCTTGATCTTGGATTAGAAAAAAAAAATACCTTGTTAAAATGTCTATAGTAGGGGTGCCTGGGTGGCTCAGTGGGTTAAGCCTCTGCCTTTGGCTCAGTCATAATCTCCGGGTCCTGGGATGGAGCCCCGCATCAGGCTCTCTGCTCAGCAGGGAGCCTACTTCCCCCTCTCTCTTCTGCCTGCCTCTCTGCCTACTTGTGATCTTTCTCTCTGTCAAATAAATAAATAAATCTTTAAAAAAATGTCTGTACTGCCCAAAGCAATATACACATTAAAGCAATCCCTATAAAAATTACCAACAGCAGTTTTCACAGAACTAGAATAAATAATCCTAAAATTTGTATGGGAACACAAAAGACCCTAAATACCCAAAAGGAATCTTAAAAAAAGAAAAGCAAAGCCTGAGGCATCACAATTCTGGATTTCAAGTTATATTAGAAAGCTGTAGGACTCAAAACAGTATGGTCCTGGCAAAAAAAAAAAAAAATAGACACATATGTCAATATAACAAAATAGAAAATAGCCAAGATATGGAAGCAGTCCAAGGGACCATTGATTGAGGAATGGATAAAGAACAAATGGATAAATTCAGCCATAAAAAAGAATGAAATATTGCCATTTGCAACAACATGAATGGAGCTAGAGAATATAATACTAAGTGAAATAAGTCAGTCAGAGAAAGACAAATACCATATAATTTCACTCATATGTGGAATTTAAGAAACAAAACAAATAAGCAAAGGGTAAAAAAAAAAGAAGAGACAAACCAAGAAATGGACTCAACTATACAGAATAAACTGATGGTTTCCAGCGGGGAGATGGGAAAGGGGATGAGTGAAATAGGTGATGGGGATTAAGGAGTAAACTTGTCATGAGGAGAACCATGTGATTCAAATAAAAACCTAAAAAATTTCTTTATTTAAAAAATTTAATAATACAAATACCCAGAAAGCACAATTTAAGATTCCAGATCAACAGAGTGTAATGTGAGGAAACACCTATATTTTGTAAAAGAAGCTGATTTTGATACAAAATGGCATTTGATTACCACTATGTGAACTATTTACTAGGTCATATTTCCACAGGATAATTGAGGAAATATAAGAGCTAAAAATAAGAATTCGGTTGTTCTTCAGTGGCCTCTGGTCCATGGGGCAAGATTGTTTAAGTATTTTATTATTTTAATAGTAGTCTTGCAGTTTTAAAGATTTTATTTATTTATTTGACAGAGAGAGATCACAAGCAGGCAGAGAGAGAGAGGAGGAAGCAGGCTCCCTGCTGAGCAGAGAGCCCGATGCGGGGCTCGATCCCAGGACCCTGAGATCATGACCCGAGCCGAAGGCAGCGGCTTAACCCACTGAGCCACCCAGGCGCCCCTAGTCTTGCAGTTTTAAAGATGATGAAAAACTGCAACAAATGAAAAAAGTTAATATATATGGAACATTATAGACTTTTCAATCAAAGTGAGAAAAACATAATACATACTTTTCATGGAGGGAGGGATAGTTGAAATTTTTCTTATAACCTTTAAAAAATTCAAATTAACCATAATAATAAAATGTTTATCTTCTTTTATTCACCACCATCAAAGGTATCTATATATATAGATACATTTATATATATATTTGAATATATATATATTTGAATTCTAATGAGGTCCATTAATAGTGAATAAGATGTAATACTGAGTGTTAAGATTGTTAGTAAAGGTTACAGAAGTACACTACACTTTATATGTATTTAATATAAAGCTCCAGAGTTAAAAAATAAAGGTATCCTAAGACTGGTGTCTTAAGTGTATAATTACTGTACTTTAGTACTTCAGAGTATTCCTTGTTCCTTCTGGGCAGTGGGCAAGACTATTCAAATGGTATCTTATTTTTGATGGAATAGGTTGATGAATATGTTCTTAAGCAACACTCGATTTTTAACTTCTTTTCTTATAACACTACTGTAAACTGCTCTCCCCATAGTCAAATAAGCTTCCATGAAGCTTATTTCAAAGTTTGTTTTTTTTTTTTTTTTTTTTTTTTTGTCATCACTCTTGACCTATCAAGAGCATTGCCATACTTGCTCACTTCTACATCTTTAAAAGGTGTTCTTCACTTGATTGCCAGGACATCATCTCTTGGTTCTCCTCCTAGTCACTGCAAATTCTTTTTCATTTGTCTATATTGATTACTTTTCTTCTCTGAATTTTTTAAATAGCAAAATTTCCAAGTTGTAATTCTTGAATCTTTTCTCTTTCCTGTCTATTTTCATTCTCTAGAAACCTTATCTAGACCTTGGGCTTAACTAGTATCTATATGTTCAAAACATCTAAATTTACATCTCCATTCTACACTTACTTCCTAAATCCTAACTCTTATCTCATATAACCAATTGTTTATTCAATGTCACAATTTGGATATCAAATAAATGAACCAAAACTGAAGTCTTAATCTTCCTCCCGAAAGCTTATCTTTTTTTTTAATTTTATTTTTTTTCAGGGTTCCAAAATTCATTGTTGATGCACCACACCCAGTGTTCCATGCAATACATGCCCTTCATAATACCCACCACCAGGCTCAACCAACCCCCCTCCCCCAAACCCTCAGTTTGTTTCTCAGAATCCACAGTCTCTCATGGTTTGTCTCCCCCTCCGATTCCCCCCCATCACTTCTCCTCTCCATCTCCCAATGTCTTCTGTATTATTCCTTATGATCCACAAGTAAGTGAAACCATATGATAATTGACTGTCTCCGCTTGTCTTATTTCACTCAGCATAATTGCTTCCAGTACCCTCCATGTTGATACAAAAGTTGGGTATTCATCCTTTCTGATGGAGACATAGTACTGCATTGTATATATGGACCATATCTTCTTTATCCATTTGTCTGTTGAAGGGCATCTTGGTTCTTTCCACAGTTTGGCAACTATGGCCATTGCTGCTATGAACATTGGAGTATAGATGGCCCTTCTTTTCACTACATCTGTATCTTTGGGGTAAATACCCAGTAGTGCAATTGCAGGGTCCTAGGGTAGCTCTATTTTTAATTTCTTAAGGAATCTCCACACTGTTTTCCGAAGTGGCTTCACCAACTTGCATTCCCACCAATAGTATAAGAGGATTCCCCTTTCTCCACATCCCCTCCGACACTTGTTGTACTCTCTTGTTAGTTTTGGCCATTCTAACTGGTGTAACTGGTATCTCAATGTGGTTTTGATTTGAATCTCCCTGATGGCTAAGGATGATGAACATTTTTTCTTTTTATTTTTTTTTTAAAGATTTTATTTATTCATTTGACAGAGAGAGAGATAACAAGTAGGCAGAGTGGCAGGTGGGGGAGGGGGTGGGGAGAAGCAGGCTCCCTGCTGAGCAGAGAGCCTGATGTGGGGCTCCATCTCAGAACCCTGAGATCATGACCTGAGCCAAAGGCAGAGGCTTTAACCCACTGAGCCACCCAAGTGCCCTGATAAACATTTTTTCATGTGTCTGTTAGCCATTTGTATGTCTTCTTTGGAGAAGTGTCTGTTCATGTCTTCTGCCCATTTTTTGACGTGATTATCTGTATTGTGTGTGTTGAGTTTGAGAGTTCTTTATAGATCTTGGATATCAGCCCTTTGTACTTTCATTTGCAAATGTCTTCTCCCATTCTGTGGGTTGCCTCTTTGTTTTGTTGACTGTTTCCTAAATAGACCAATATCCAGTAACGAGATTGAAGCAGTGATCAAAAACATCCCAAAAAACAAGAGCCCAGGACCTGATAGATTTCCTGGAGAATTCTACCAAACTTTCAAAGAAGAAATAATACCTATACTCCTGAAGCTGTTTCAAAAAATTGAAGTAGAAGGAAAACTTCCAGACTCTCATTATGAAGCCAGCATTACCCTGATCCCAAAACCAGGCAAAGACCCCACCAAAAAGGGAAATTTCAGACCAATATCCCTGATGAATATGGATGCCACGATTCTCAACAAGATCCTAGCTAATAGGATCCAACAGTACATTAAAAATATTATCCACCATGACCAGGTGGGATTTATCCATGGGATGCAAGGGTGATTCAACATTTGCAAATCAATCAATGTGATAGAATAAGTCAGTAAGAGAAGAGAGAAGAACCACATGGTCCTCTCAGTTGATGCAGAAAAAGCATTTGACAACATACAGCATCCGTTCCTGATTAAAATGATTCAAAGTATAGGCATAGAGGAAACATTCCTCAACTTCATAAAATCTATCTATGAAAAACCCACAGCGATTATCATCCTCAATGGGGAAAAGCTGATAGCCTTCCCCTGAGATCAGGAAAATGACAAGGATGCCCACTCTTGCCACTCTTGTTTTTCATAGTACTAGAAGTCCTAGCAACAACAATCAGACAACAAAAAGAAATAAAAGTCATTCAAATTGGCAAAGAAGAAGTCAAACTCTCTCTCTTCACAGATGACATGATACTTTATATGGAAAACCCAAAAGACTCCACCCCCAAACTACTAGAACTCATACAGCAATTCAGTAATGTGGCAGGATAGAAAATCAATGTACAGAAATAAGTTGCTTTCTTATACAATAACAATGAAAATACAGAAAGGGAAATTAGAGAATATCCATTTACTATAGCACCAAGAACCATAAGATACCTGGAAATAAACCTAACCAAAGAGGTGAAAAGATCTCTACTCAAAGAACTACAGAACACTCATGAAAGAAATTGAAGAAGACACAAAAAGATGAAAGAACATTCCATGCTCAAGGATCAGAACAATAAACATTGTTAAAATGTCTATACTGCCTAGAGCAATCTATACTTTCAATGCCATCCCAATCAAAATTCCACCGGCATTTTTCAAAGAGCTGAAACAAACAACCCTGAAATGAGTATGGAACCAGAAGAGACCCCAAATTGCTAAGGGACTGTTGAAAAAGAAAAACAAAACTGAGGGCATCACTTTGCTTGATTTCAAGCTTTACTACAAAGCTGTGATCACCAACACAGCATGGTACTGGCACAGAAAGAGACACATAGACCAGTGGAAAAGAGTAGAGGTCCCAGATATGGACTCTCAACTCTATGACCAAATATTCTTCAACAAAGCAGGAAAAAATATACAGTGGAAAAAAGACAGTCTCTTCAATAAATGGTGCTGGGAAAATTGGACAGCTATGTGTGAAAGAATGAAACTCGACCATTCTCCTACACCATACACAAAGATAAACTTGAGATGGATAAAAGACCACAATGTGAGGCAGGAACCTATGAAAATCCTAGAGGAGAACATAGGCAGTAACCTCTTCGACATTGGCCATGGCAACTTCTTTGGAGATACGTCTCCAAAGGCAAAGGAAACAAAAGCAAAAATGAACTTTTGGGACTTCATCAAGATCAAAAGCTTCGCACAGCAAAAGAAACAGTCACCAAAGCTTACCTTTTTATTCTTTTCTCATCTCAAGAAGGCAACTCTGTCTTTCCAATTGCTCAAGCCTTATATATTGATGTCATTATTGACTCTGTCTTTTTTAAGTCAACCATGCCACATTCCATTTACATGCCACATCCAATTCAGCCAATATTAGGTCTAGCTTAAAAATGTAATGAGAATTCTATTCATTTTGATCACTGCCAACACTAATATGAACTGCCACCATATATCACTCTATTACTCCTAACAGATTTCATTGTTTTTGCCCTTGTCCATCTCTCAGCTTTTTAAAAACACTACACAGATTTACTTTGAAAACTAGCCTAATAATTTCATTATTTAGAACACTTCAGTGGTTCCCATTTCTCTTCCTCCTAATCCTATACGATCTTCTTGTCTCCCCATCACTCATCCTACCTTAGGCATGCCAGCTATGTATTGCGTACTTGCATACCCCAGACAGACTCTCCCGACCAAGGTAGCACCTTAGGAGTGTATCGGTTCTAACTAAAACACTTCTCCCAGATGTCTGCATTGCCAACTCACATCTCTCTCAAGTCTTTGCTCAAAACTCAACTTCTTTTTTTTTTTTTTAAGTTTTTTATTTATTTATTTATTTATTTGAGAGAGAGAGAGAGACAGTGAGAGAGAGCATGAGCGAGGAGAAGATCAGAGGGAGAAGCAGACTCCCCGTGGAGCTGGGAGCCTGATGCGGGACTTGATCCCAGGACTCCAGGATCATGACCTGAGCTGAAGGCAGTCGCCTAACCAACTGAGCCACCCAGGCACCCAAAACTCAACTTCTTAATGATGAAAATGATGACTATTCTACCTGGAAACATACCCTTACCTAACTTTTCCTCGACTTTGACAATCCCAGTATTTTTTTTTTGTTTACTTTGTTTCCTTTTGCATAACTTTTATCACCTTCCTACATAGTGCATAATTTACTTATATATGATGTTTACTCCTTACAGCGAATGTATTTCTGCTAAAACAAAAACTTTTTGAGTCAGTAGCTTGGGGTTTATCCCTTATTTTGTAAATATTTAATTGTATGAACTTGGAAAACTCTTTTGACCTTTGTGGAAACTGATTTTCTTGTTGGTTAAAACTGGAGATTCCACTGGCGCTCTCTAAGTCCCTTCCAACTGTGTCCAACTCTAAGTTGGTTTTTTTTTTTTGTTTCTTTTGGCAAAACTCAACTGCATTATAAATTTTAAAATTGGATTTTACTCAACAGAAAGTCTATGAAATTGGCTGTTGGAAACACAAGTGTCCAGCGGTAGCATTAATAATTAGTTGCTTCACTGAAACTGGATTAGTTTTTATAAAAACCTCCCCCCTTTCCCCAGAGATGACTGCATTTTTCAGGGTAAGCTGTCTTTTCAATTTAATGCATTGTTAAAACCCAAGCAATTATAAAGGTTTTTTTTTTTTTATTGTAATTACATGCTTTATTTGGATTTAGAGTACAGCTACAGAATTGCTGTAAAGACTCTGAGTTGAATATAGGTGGGCTGCAGGATGAAAAACATTTAGTGTACAAATGAAGGAAGTTGTACAATACATGGATATAATTGTGAGGTGTAATTAAAAGATAAATTGAATTTCTAGTCATTGAATTCATTTATCTCATCTCATGTGGAAAATAATAGTTTACCTAAAGATGGTACTTTAATTATCTAAGGAAGAGATTGGTTGAATGATATTCACACTTCTAATTTTGTGTGCAGAGTCCTGTTTTTAGGTTACTTTCAGGAAAATGAAGAACATTTCTTTTTAATCCATAGGATATTATTCCTTTAAAGCTGTTAGCTGAAGGCTGAAATCTCATTTGGAACATGAGAAATGGGTGGCCATTTCTGCAGGTCTACTGCTCACTTCAGCAGCCTTCTCAAGAACCAGTGGCAGAATCAAATTATCAGAGATCATGAAAAGCCTGCTTTGGGCAATGTGTATCACACTGGAAGCCCATCACTGATGCAGTCATAATTTTTATGAACATTACACATTCAGCCAATAGCTCAAGAGAATTTAATAATTTAACAGTCCACCCATACCCCAAGCCATAGATTGCTGCCAATTCACAAGACTCTGGGGTCTCACTAAAAACTGACTTGTTAAAAAACACTGAATTTTAGTAATTTATTTAACTTTGAAGCATTGTTGGCAGACCTGTTCCACTTTAACTATCTATTGTATTTGTAAGTTATTTTGTTCTGATGAAATATGACATATACATATATGGGTATAAATATTTACTTTGTGTAGATTGCTCTTCACTATAATTCAAAAGATTTATTTCTTAAACGGCATAATTTGTGTGATTAGTAATACAAATACTATTTTTATTTAATTCTTCATCAGTGGTTTTTTTTTAAAGATTTTATTTATTTATTTGACAGAGAGAGATCACAAGTAGGCAGAGAGGCAGGCAGAGAGAGAGGAAGGGAAGCAGGCTCCCTGAGAGAGGAAGGGAAGCAGGCTCCCTGCTGAGCAGAGGTCCCAACACGGGACTCGATCCAAGGACCCTGAGATCATCACCCGAGCCAAAGGCAGCGGCTTAACCCACTGAGCCACCCAGGCACCCCTCTTCATCAGTGTTTTATGGCAACTAGATTTTCACTTGAAAAATCCCTATAGGTTTGAATTATATTCTCATTCATTGCCCTTTGTAAGCTCATCCCTGAACATATTTGTATATATGAAGCAATTGAAACATAGATAATTTTTGCTTTTGAAAAAAATGCAGCAAATTTGGATTGATTTATATATATGAATCCTAAATATAAAGATGGAACACATTTAAATATATTTAATATATAAGTGATGAATCACTAAATTCTACTCCTGAAACTAATATCGCACTATATGTTAACTAGAATTTAAATAAAAATTTGAAAAAAGATACATTTAAAAATTTATGAGTGCAAGAAATTTTAAAAATGCATTCAAACATTTTCCTTATCATTCAATGCATAGAAGCAAATTTATTTTTTTACTAAATTCATTTTACTAAATATTTTTACTAAATTTTTTTTTTAAACAATGAAATAGTTACTTCTTTCCATGTCAAAATTAACTATAGGCAATATTTATTATGATTCACCAGAAGAAAGAGGAAAGAGCATAAAATAAAAATCTCTTTCATAATACATGTTAGTAAGATCATATATATATGACCAGAGCCAAGAGATGTTGTCATTTTTACTTAAGTATTACATAAATATTTGACTAAAGATATATATCTTTTCATTACTTTTGTAAGTTCTCTAGAAGACCTATTATGACCCGTATATTTCACAAGTCACTGCCATCTATTAAAATTTGAAATGATTTTGCCAATGCAGCTTATACCAAAAACTAATACATTTTTAACATGTCTTTTATATAGGGCTACCTTGACTTTTTTTTTTTTTTTTTTGCTTAATATTAATAACAGCAATTGCCTATGCTTGAATCCTATGGAACATAAACCTACCTAGACAGGAAGGCTGGGACTAATTAAATACAAAGAGTTCAGCAACTCTTATAACACAGCTTATAGCATTGTCTGGAGTATCTGCAAAATATGCTTAATTTTATGTTAGAAAACATCAGAATGAGTGAAACAAAAATTAATGTAAAATGTAAAATGCATAAAGGGAATCAGGCAATTCTAAATGTGCTGGTTATGCATCTTCATTAACAATATAATTAATAATTGTCCCTTAATATAATGTTTAGTTATGCTTTCTGTAAAGAAGCATATTAGAAAAAAAATTCACCAAATATTAGCAGAATGAGTTTAGTCATGATCACTAATTATCTATAATAGAACTCTATGAACTCAATTTGTGTTCAGAAATAGGTCTGTAAATACTGGAATCATGCAAATTAGTATTCATATGGTCTGTAACCTCTTATTAATTCATAATTTTGAGAAATATTTTGTAAAGACAATTGAGGGCTTCTTAAAATATAAATATTATCAAAATTTAGTAATTACATAGTTAAAAGATCCAAATGTCCTGCATTAAGATTAATTTGACAAGATTATTATAGAGCTAATCATTTAATTGAGATAGGGAAAAGTGTTGGCTAGTTATAGCAATCTCAGCTAGAAAATTATGTATATTTATTTGTTGAAAACATGGTATTCAAAACAAAATATTCTGTCACTCTAATCTAGATTTTATTTGTAATCTCTGTCCACTAACTTTAATTATTTGTGCTTCCTTTTGTATGTAATTATTACTGATGAATACTGTCATTCACCATATTTGAATGTAGTTATTAATGTCAACATAATACTGGCCTCATAAAGTGAATTTGGAAGGACGTTTCTCTTTCTCTATTCTCTGGAAGAATTTATAAGAAAATAGTATTATTTCTTCTCTATGTGTTGGGTCGGATTTAACTTTTCTTTGTGAAATGAATTTTAGTTACTAATTCAATTACTTATTGTAGATCCATTCACATGTCTTATTTTCTGCTTCTTTGGGAAAAAAGAGTATCAAGTCAAAGTAATGGGTAGATAAATATAGATTTTTATGATTTGTCCAAATTTATAAAGATGTATTGCTATCAATTTAATAGCAAGTTTTAGATAATCACTTTTTTGGTGCATTTCCAAAATATTCAGGTCAGTATTCCTAGAAATAACTGTTTCAAATTCAGAGTTTACTTCTCTGTAGTATTTAATTAAATGATACAATTACAAGAGGTACAACTAGAATGAAAGGTTTTAGTGATAAGCACAAATGAATTTTAGAGACTCACTGATGGGAGCATATAGACAACATTTCCCAGAAGTTCTCTGCATTCTAAATATCAATGAGTGTATTTTAAGAGGGAATGAAGATCTTGGTTTAATCTAGATTGGCATTTAAGCAGTGACTAATTAAGAGACTTCTATCATATTTATTATATCCCTAAAGTTAATCTTCTAAAAATGGAAATGAATTCACTTTCACCTACTACACTAGCCATTATTTCCATCAACTGGAAGCATTGGCTCCTCAACTTAAGAATCTGAAAGAAAAAAAAAATTATGTGCTCTATAGCTGTTTATAAATATTACAAAAGATGTCACATAATCATGGCACAATTGCCATTTAACACTTAGCCATTTATTCAAGAGTGGCAAGAAAATATCAGTGAAATGGTAATTATGAATCTCTTAAAAGATGTTTTATCTAAAATATGCATTACCTAACATACATTTATGCATAAAATGCACTATAGTGAAATATGCATGACAAATAAATTCTGCAGTGGCCATGCAGAGGGACTCCTTAACCTCTTCACAGCAAGGCATGTCTGTGCTATATTACTTCTGAGAGTAATAAGATACCATGGAGTTAAAAGAAAGCCTGATAGAAATTTCAGGGTTATGAAATTGACTATGATCTTTTCCTCCACACAAAGCCTAACAAAACAAAAAAATAATCATATGGAGTTACTCTGTATTGACAATATTTGCATTTCAGCCCATCATATAGGACCCTCCTATAAAAGTTTTTGAACTCTGATATTTTAAAGAAGCATTTAATAAGTGTTGTAGTCTAAAGTGTGACCTCCAAATTTATATGTTAAAGACTTAACACCCAATATGACAATTTTTGGAGCTGAGGCCTCAAAGAGTCCTCAAAGAGGTAAGTGAAGTTAAATGAGATCACAAGCATGAGACCCTAATTCAATATGACTTTTTCTTTACAGAAAATGTACGAAACACCATTGATATACTGGCACACACAAAAAAAGTCCCTGTGAGGTCATAGCAAGAAGGTGACTATCTACAAACCAAGGAAAAAGATGCCTCAGGTGAGACCAAAACTGCCAACACCTTGGTCTTAAACTTCCAGCCTCCAAAACTGTAAGAAAATATATTTCTCTTAATTAAGTCATCCATACTGTGGTTTTTTGGTCAAAGTAGCCCTAGTAAACTAATGCAATAAGCTGGAAATAATGAAATAAGATTAAATAAGATGAAAACCAGTAATAACAGTTTAATAAAGTATACCCATGTCAACTTCTCTTTGTTACTGCTTTTAAAGAAAGGATTGTAGCTGAATAAAATTAAGGACTATGGTTTATGCACCTTAATTAACGTTCATCATGTTTCTGTCTTGAATTTATTTTTGAATAAATTTATGTGATTCCTTATATAATTGTGCTCTGTATGGATTTCCACAAAGCAAGCTTCTCAAGAGTCCTTATGATTTATTTATTTTTTAAAGATTTTATTTATTTATTTGATAGAGACACAGCAAGAGAGGGAACACAAGCAGGAGTAGTGGGAGAGGGAGAAGCAGGCTTCCCACTGAACAGGTGGCCCAATGCAGGGCTTGATCCCAGGACCCTGGGATCATGACCCAAGCTGAAGGCAAATGCTTAATGACTGAGCCACCCAGGCGCCCCATAAGAGTCCTTATGATTTATATTGAGAGTGAAAATAAATATTCTTTAGAGCAAAGAATCAAATTTAACATAAATAGATCCTTTACTGATGGCTAGATAAGTAATGCTCTTTTATCTCACAATTTTATTGATAAGAAAACTTTATTTTATTGATAAGAAACTTTGACTACAGAGGATTTCTGGTTAATTGTGTAATGGTGTACTATTGGCCCTACTTATAAAAACTGAACAGTAATGTCAACAGATCAATCTGTCCCCTGTGTGACACTATATTTCTTCTCTCTACAAAATGCCGATATTGAAATATTCTCATTCTCATGAATATAATGAGAAATGGGAAATAATGGGGAAAAAGGGTAAAAGCTAGTGAGAATTAATAATTTCAGATTTAATTAAGCATAAATTTGTGTTGAAGAATGATGTTTGTTAGAACAATTTTAACCTTGGTCTAGAGCCCTATATTTAATGCTATGATGGTCTTCATTAGTTAACACTAATATATGAAGTATCTAAGAAGTTGTATGTACACAAATATACAGACTATACAAGCAATTTTATGGAATAATTTGTGAAACACGTTATGGGGCTATAGAACTAGGGAAGAGTTTTAAGATCTCCTGCTGGGTTGAGAGAATCAACAAGAAAAAAAGAAAAAGAAGCAAAGAAATATGAGATTAGATTTATGTGACATACTCTTAAAATTGTCAGTTTTATGATATCCTGCTGGTAAGTAGAAAATTAAATTAGCCTCAAATATAAAGGTGACATATTTTAGATTATAAACTGTCAGTCTGCTTGCCAAGCAGAATTATATTACTTTTATTTACAGCAATCACAATTTTTTAATTTGATGATGATCTATGAAAATTTCTTTTTATTTTTTTCTACTACTAATGGTGAAGTCTTTGACGTTCTGACAAGCTAAGCTTAATCTCTGTGAAAGTTCTACATTTCATGTCTTGGGAAGTTTCCTTGCCAATGGACAGATGTGTTGGTTAGTCTTGCTCCTAATTATAGAGAATCCCAGGCATATAACTGCTTTTACAATCTTCATTATTTTAATTATGTCCACCTACCTGAGATGAGAAAAAAAATAAGAAAAACTGCTGGGAAGGATGGAAATATGCCTACATAATACCAAAGCAGTCAGTGGAACACTGAAACATTAGAAATGTGCACCTGTAATACCTCCTCATATTTATTTATTTATTTTTTAAGATTTTATTTATTTACTTGACAGAGAGAGAGAGATCAGTAGTGGCCAGAGAGGCAGGCAGAGAGAGAGAGGGAAGCAGGCTCCCTGCCGAGCAAGGAGCCCGACATGGGGCTCGATCCCAGGACCCTGGGATCATGACCCGAGCCGAAGGCAGAGGCTCAACCCACTGAGCCATCCAGGCACCCCACTCCTCATATTTATTTAAAAAGTGAAGGATTGGACAAATCAGGTTGTTTGAAATGATTCAGATTGTGTATCTAAGTAAGCTTGCTTTTAAATGGCTAAATAACAATAAATGGAGGGATCTTTTAACTCAAACATTTTATCCCCTAAAGGATCTTAAAAGCATTTAGCCTAATCCACCCACTTTTCTGGTGGAAAACATGCTTGAAAATATACAGTGATTTATCTAGGTCACTTAAGTATTAAGAAATAGCTAGCTGAACACTCCATTATGAAGTGATGCCATATTTATATTTAATTAAATAGATGTAAATATATAAATACTTTTATGAAATTAATGAAACAAGTACCTTATAAATATAATGTGAAAATACTAATTTATTTGAAAAAATTATTGAGGTATTTTACATATTTTAAATTCACTTTGAACCAAAAGATACAGCTACATTTTTAATACTTCAGGAAATAATTTTATTATCTTCACATGTTACATTTGCTGAATGTTTTTTAAGAAACAAGTGTAATTTTACATTTAGAAGTGCAATACTCAGAGTTAGTATAGAACAGATAATGTAATTATGGAAAAATGAAAATATAATATTGCAAAAGTAGCTTCAGAACCTAACTGATGGACTCTTTCCTGCCTTTTTAACTCAGCTATATTTACAAAGCTGTAGAAAACAATAATACAAGAGGACAATTCTGAATGTCATTTAAAAAAATTTTCAGGGACATATTGGTAAAGTTATAAAAGCAATCAAAATGTAAGTGTTCAGAGTGAACCCATTCATGCTAGTAGTGTTTCTACTGCCACATAACACTAACATTGACAATGACCCTTTGCCATCTGGGCTTTCTTTGGAAGCAATGTCATTGAGTTAATGTCATTATGAGAGTCTTAAATTTTATATTTCTAATTTTATGCTGAAATTTTTCCTATTAATGTACTTAACACAATTGTTAAACTTTGTTTTAATTTTTCTTAATTGAGAAATTTTCGAAGTATATAATTTTGCATTTCTTTGTGAAGTAGAAGTCAGCTGTCACTAAAGTGTTACCAGCTGTAGGATTATTTGGTTTATTAATCCTATTTGATATATTTACCTTTCAAAAGGTACAGTGACTGTATTATGAGAAAATTCTGTGAAAATGAATTACAAAATTTTTAAAACCTATGAAGCTTACAATTTATGAAGATGCAAAATACTTTATTTTGGTAAAGCTAGTAAGATACTCAATGAGTGATTTTCTCATTTCTAATTTCTTTCCTTGGCATTAAGAAATTTATGTTTTAGGAGTGCTGAGTGGCTCAGTCAGTTAAGCATACAACTTTTGGTTTCACTTCAGATCATGATCTCAGGGTCATGAGATGGAGCCCTGCATCAGGCTCTTTGCTCAGTCTGCTAAAGATTCTCTCCCTCTCTCCTCCCTCCCACTCACTCCACTCCAAATAAGTAAATATATGCATAAATAAATAAATAAATAAGTTATCTATATTTATATACATACATATATAATTATATAATATAATATATAAATATATAATATATATTATAATTATATATTATAATATATAATTATATAAATATTTGTATTTATGTAAATTATATATTTAAATTTATATATATTTATGTAAATTAATTATATATGTATATATTTTATATATGTACATATATTATGTATATATACACATTTAAATATATAAGGCTTCTCAGCTCATATATCAATTTTATTAATGTAAACTCTATTAACTTTTCATAAACATATTTTCAGTTGCCCATCATTTAAACTCTGAATGCATTTACCTTTAAATACACACATGAGCATTGTGCATTTACAATGATAGCCAATGACTAAATGGTAAAAACTTACCAAATATATTCATCCTTAAACAGATTTTACTCACAATCATAGAAATGTCTAACTAAATGGATAGGCCTGGTCTCATGCCTTAAACGTCAGGAAAATGAGATTTGGTTGACCTAGTGGGGTAATATGGAGTACAATGAAGATTCTCCAAAGGAAACACATTGCATTTATCCTCTGCTACTATTTCTCCAATAAAGGTCTAGGGATTGAATACAAGTTTTCAACTCCGTTCACTTATTCCGGGCCATTTTTTCTTTTACTTTTACTTTTTCTTTTTCTTTTTCTTTATCTTTCTCTTTTTCTTTCTCTTTTTCTTTTCCTTTCTCTTTTCTTTAAGTAATCTCTAAGCCAACAGGGGGTTCAAACTCAGGACCACAAGATCAAGAGTGAGTTATATCAACTGAGCCATCCAGCTGCCCCTCAACTAAATTCACTTGTAACATACAGGGGATGGGAGCCCAACTGTGAATCACAAAAGGGAGTGCTTTTCATTCAACACCCACAGTATTTACTTTAACTTTTCAACTTCCTTTTTATAAAGCCAGTATAATGAATTATAACAGAGTTATGCATAGGAGATCGATGATTCTCTTATTTAGATCTATTTGGTCATTATTTGAATTGAGATAGAATACAATGGTTAACAAAACCATTGGTGGATGACTTTTCTGAAAGGATTTCAGGGTCTTGGATGCATAGATTAAAGAGTAAGGGGATTGATTACAAGAATATGTTAGTAAATCAGGCTTTTTTCCCCCCTATTTGCTTTGACCTAGATTTCACATAATTTTCTCTCAATTTTTTCTCATGTATCAATGAATAACAGTGAAGTTGCTGGGAAGAAAAAAGATTTTTTTTCTTTGAAAATAGGGACATTTTTTCTGAATAAAATACAAAGATAATGTGAATATTTGAAATGACTCTCAAGCATTTGGTTCAAAATATCCTATTATTAAATCTTCTACTTTTATTTTAGTATTAGAATAAGACTTGTGTTAACACTGAGATAATTACTGTTTTATCTTTCTAGACTTCCATGTCCATGGGAACTAAGTACTATTTTAGCAGGGGCAGGAAGGAGGTCGAATTGGTAAAATGAGAGGGGAAAAAAAAAGCTTAATAATCTGATATGGAAAATCCACAATAAATAATGTGGCTAATCTTCTCTGAATTGATAAATGGTATTTAACTCCAACATTATAAACCCAGAAAGTACATTAAAGTGAATTAGCTTGTATATAAGGGAGTCATACAATGCTCTACTAATGTCTGTCATTAATTTTAATTCTATGTGCCTTTTAGAGCTATAATCCAAGGATCAGAAGGATGAGGACATTGTGCTGTTATGCCATTATGCTCTCGAAGCCCCTATGAAACCTGCACTTCTGAGGTGCTTAACAACAGCACTTCAGCAGCACCTTGCCTTATGGGTTTTCAATAAATATTTTATACATTTTCTGTAGGTCTTAAAAATAAACTATGCAAATTACCAAGACAGAGTTCTCCAAACTGAACAATACGACATTATACAGAAGAAACAGAGCTTTTGGGGAAGGATTTTCACAGTAAAAGTCACTAAAATCTGTGAGCTAGTTTCATTTTCAGCAGCACTGCCTCCAACACCTGTTCCTCTTCTCCACAATTTGATTTAAATTTCATTCCTGCTTTCTTTCTCTCTCTTAATCCCTCTCTCTCTCTCTCCAATTATAAGAGTGGCAGGTCTTCTTTCATTAATCAAGAACTTAGAAAAAATTGTCAACTTACCATTTTCAATAATTGGATTTGGCAAAAGTAAAGCAGAGAAACACACAAGAATCAATGTCTTTAAGTCCATTGCACATGCTCCAACATTACTTTGGCTTGGGCTATTTCCAGTGAAGTTATGTACATTCCTACATGGAACAAGCTGGATGCTGGTACAACAGAAAACACTGACATCATTTTTCGTGCTCTGAGAGTTTGTTTCTCCCCGTTATGAAACTAAGGCAGAGTATTTGGTTTGTGCAGTCACTCTTAGATACTGAAAAGTCGTCTGGTCAGTTTGGCCCACAAATGTACCAGTTTAGTAATTTATATATTTATTCCAATGTAAAATTCCAATTATCTAAGTTCAAAATTCTCCTTCTTCCAACTTTGATTTACTTTAAACTGGTTGCCAAAATGGGAAAGAAGGGCATCATCGGGGTTTGTTTGTTTGTTTATTTGATTTCTATTTTCCCACCTGGCTCATCTACTTTACTCCTCCTGTTTGCTAATTCAAGGTTCATAGAAGTGGAAAATAAAGGGTATAAATTGTGAGAAGAACAGATATCTGATGGGAGTGAGCAGGTATAGACACTCTGGGTTTGGCAGGTTATTAAGCTGACATACTCTCCCATACAGTGCTTTGGTAGTATGTCAGGTAGAATCCCCAGGGAAAACACTCCTAGATGGGAATTCACACATAGGAAATTCATTACAGCACATTCCAGAAATGCTCCACAAGAAAATAAAAGAAGCAGAATTAGGTAGAGAGGTTGAGATCTGTTGATGTAGCAGTAGAGATCTGACCTGATCTAGCAAGAAGATCAGATTTTTTTGCATCAGACATCCTCCAGATAGACCAACATTTCCATGTAGTCCATCCCTGCAGAGGGGACATGAATTTCAATGAAGCAGCTCTCTTTAACATAGGGCATTTCTTATCAAAAGACTCCACTATGAGCCATTATGATATTAATGAAAAGTTTGACCCTGTGTCCATCAGTGCACAAAAATCTGGATTTCCTACTTCCGCCGTATACAGTTGGCTGAATAAATAGCCATAGATCCCTTTGGGGAAGGACTAGGTGATCATTCCTGTGGGTAGTTCCCACGGTTGCAGTATCATTTCTCCTTGGGATTTAGTCTCTTTCAGTCACTGAGTTCCAATTATGAGAACTGTTCAGGTCTGGAAACTATCAAGATAGCATGACTTTTTATTACAAAATTGTTTTCCATTTGTGGATCATTTATTCTTGATTTATTTGTATAAATTAAGCCAGAAATTTATTGACTTTATATCTATCTTAGCCTTCAAGACACTGATCTTTTAACCGTATCCCTAATTCTCAGCAGGACAGACAACCCTGACCACCATACTAACCTTATCACTCATTAGGAATATTGCATCCTCCTTGCTTCTGACTATTAAATGCTGCCATTTGTCCTCTATGACACCAGTGCTATTTTATTCCCATTTTATTAGGGAGCTCAGTTCTGAGAAAATATCACTAGCCATCAGGCCTAACACCCTAGAATCCATTGGATTTGGGTATTTTGGAGACTCTCCTATCACAGAGAATCTTCCATCTCCAACTCTCTTGACATTGACAAATTCATCTCCTCTGAAAGTTTGCTTAGAGTCTTCTATTACCTCTCAATTTAAAGCATTACTGAAAATGACCTTCTACCATCTGATCTATGTGGAACATGTTTCTTTGGACAACTTTCATTGGCTGAGCCAGCCCATTATTTAGCTGATTCAGATCTCTTCAGGTAGATTTTTATCCTTTAAATTCTTAAGTTGAGGGTTGAACACTCCTCTACTGTATTGTCCAAATTCCAAGGGAAACATGAAATCCATTTAACTAGAACTGAAGTGGATGAGAGGAATCACCACCTTTCCCTGCCATGGTAGGGGTAGAGCCAGGTAGAACTTTAAACACAAAGCAATTTTCCTTTTAGAGGACTCTCTAATATCCAATGACATTATAACTCCTGACTTATTTAACTGGATTTGAGTGATCAAATAAAGAATTCATTAAGTCTTGGCAACCTACTTTGCAATTTTTTTGGTTGTCCAATATATCTCTTTGGAACATGAAAGTATTGTTATTTGGAGCATTAAGTATATTGGGACAAAAAAGAGGAAGAGATTTTAAATTCATATTGTGTGTCTTGTGAGAATCTTGAGTAATTAAAGTTTTATCATGGGCACTATCTTATTTAGTGTAAGCATGGTCTCTTTGCTATACTGGAATAATATATCAATGATAGTACTATTAAGAACATAGTTTTATGAAACAATGTTGTAAGTCCTATAAACATTATAATGAGTAGCTAAGCAACCCCTAACTTTCTCTTAAAGCTTTATCAGCGGGAAATCCAGGCTTTGTAGGATTTATTATTGGTAGTGCTGTGTAAATTTTAGGACTGTTATCAAATGTGTAACAATCTTTATCAACTTTCTTTCACTTATGGGCTACTCTCATTAATTGGTTTGCCAACAATATTGTGGTTGTAGTGTCATATTAATTATTTTTGTTATTTCATCAAAGTCAGTATACAATAAATATTTTATCCAGAATTTTAGTTAATTTGGCAGCAGGCTCTATTTATCCATTTACTAATCCAGCCATGATATTGGAAACAATAGTATTAGAAAGATGTCTGCTTCCTTTATTTTAATGTATGTTCACCAGGAAGTCTTCTGATCTATAACATGGTACATGAGCAGAGTGAGTCATGAAAGTGAGTGGTCTGTGTAAATGACATGTATATATTCTCTTACCAGACCCAGTTTCATAATGTATATGTAAAGTGACATTCTAGCACAAAGATTCATCCATTTTTGGGGGGTGCCTGAGTGGCTCAAGTCATTAAGCATCTGCCTTCTGCTCAGGTTATGATCCCCAGGTCCTGGGGTTGAGCCCTGCGTCAGGATCGCTGCTCAGCGGGAAGCCTGTTTCTCCCTCTCCCACTCCCCCTGCTTGTGTTTCTTCTCTCACTGTGTTTCTCTCTGTCAAATAAATAAAATATTTTTTAAAAAGATTCATCCATTTCTCAAAACCAATGTACTTTGAAGGTGAAGAAGGGAAAAATGTTTTTAAAATGACAAAACTGAGAACTAAACTCTCAATATACAATGCTCTAACTGATATACAAATGCCCTAACCAGTGTTTTGAATAGGCTCCACAACTGCCCTCTCCCTTATACTTGATTCATTTGGGTGATAAATAAGATGAATTTAAATGACTTAGAAGAATAAGGGAGGCTATATTCATGTGAATATATGTGAATAGGAGAGCATTATATTAACGTTAATGAAGAGAGAATTATATGATTTAACTGACTCACCTTTGTTATTTATCTATAAAGTTAAGACAATTTTGAGCATTGGCAGTGGGCTGCTGCTGTACTGGAAGTATTTGCTGAATGAGAGGAAAGAGGATCTACTGAACAATCATGCAAGATGGAGGACAATGGAAATAATACAGCAAAATATCACCTACTATAACTTACTAATTGCTAGTACATCTTTAGCTTTTTGTTTAAAATGACTTCAGAGACCATCAAATATCATTTATCAATTTGTAGTTGTGTGTGTGTGTGTGTGTGTGTGTGTGTGTGTGTGTGTGTGAAAATCATTGCAAATCCTTTGGTATGTTTTGGTTCCAAGAAAAAGAAAACATTAAACAAAAACTTGTATAAATATTTATCCCATTTATAATTCAGAATCCCAAGACACAGCTAATAAGAAGCATTGACATAAATATTTATCAGGTACTTAATATGTGCTAGCTCAGGACTATGTGCTCAGGCATAGAGCTTTTAACTCCAGTGGTGTGCACTTTCCAACAGCAAAATTCCAAGCAAACTGAAGGATTTTTCTCTTTAGTGTAACCATGTGATCATAACATGAATCTATAATATGAGACTCAATTGTCCCCAGTACAGTTTCCCAGGATTTACCCCACTCCAAGAGCACAACTCTGAATGTCTTTACAGGATTTGCATTGCTTTTTCTAAGGACCAATTAGCTACAATTTTTTAGGAGATGACCCCTCTTATTCTCCTGCTTCTATTTTCTCTTTCAGTAAAAACAGAGTAAGGAGACACTACCACGATTTACTCTTTCTACTTCCTGTTTTGGATGTGTTGGTTATAAATGTAGATTCATTTCTCCAAATGTTTGATTTAGAGTCATTAAATTTCTCGTATGTGAGCATTGTGTTGTCCTTAATTCTCCTCTTTATTGGTGACTAAATGAGACAAATGTTCAGTATCCAGTCCTACCTCAAGAAACAAGAAAAGTCTCAAACACATAACCTAACCTTACACCTAAAGGAGCTAAAAAAGGACCAGCAAATAAAGCCTAAAGCCAACAGAAGGGAAATAATAAAAATTAGAGCAGACATAAACAATCTACAAACAAACAAAAAACAGCAGCAGTAAAATAGATCAATGAAACTAAAAGCTCTTTCTCAAAAGAATTAATAAAATTGATAAATCCTTAGCCAGACAGACCAAAAAGAAGAGAAGAAGGACCCAAACAGATAAAATCATGAATCAAAGAGGAGAGATCACAACTAACTCCACAGAAATAAAAACAACTAAAAGAATATTATGAAAAAGTATATGCCAACAAACTAGGCAATCTGGAGGAAATGGATAAAACCTAGAAACTACAATTACAGGAAGAAATAGAAAATTTGAACAGACCCATAACAAGCAAAGAAATTGAATCAGAAATAAAAAAATCTTCCAATAAATAAAAGTCCTGGGCCAGATGTCTTCCCAGGGGAATTCTACTGGACATTTAAAGAAGAGTTAATACCTATTCTTCTCAAACTGTTCCAAAAAAATAGAAATGGAAGGAAAACATCAAAACTCATTCTACAAAGCCAGCATTACCTAGATTCTAAAACCAGACAGAGACCCCGCTAAAAAGGAGAATTACATGCCAATAACCCTGATGAACATAGAAGCAAAAATTCTCCACAAGATACTAGCAAATAAAATTCAACAGTACATTAAAAGAATCATTCACCACAATCAAGTGGGATTTTTCCCTGGCTGCAGGGTTGGTTCAGTATTTGCAAATCAATCAATGTGATATACCACATTAATAAAAGAAATGTAAGAACCATGTGGTCCTGTCAATAGATGCAGAAAAAGCATCTATTCTTGATAAAAAAAAAAAAACAACAATAAAGTAGGAATGAATGGCATATACCTCAACATCATAGAGGACATATATCAAAGACCCACAGTTAATATCATCCTCAATGGGGAAAAACTGAGAGCCTTTCCCCTATGGTCCTATGGTTAGGAGCAAGAGAGGGATGTCTACTTTCACCATTACTATTTAACATAGTATGGAAGTCATAGCCTCAGCAATCAGAAAACGAAATAAAAGGCATCCAAATTGGCAAAGAAGAAGTCAGTCTTGCAATATTTACAGATGACATGATTATTCTATGTAGATAACCCAAAAAACTCCACCAAAAAATTTCTAGAAATAATACATGAATTCAGCAAAGTCTCAGGTTATAAAATCAACATACAGAAATGTGTTGCATTTCTACACACCAATAACAAAGCAACAAAAAAAGAAACAGGGAATTGATCCCATTTGCAATTGCACCGAAACCAATAAGATACCTAGGAATAAACCTAACCAAAGTGGTAAAAGATCTGCATTCTGAAAAATATAGAATACTTATGAAAGAAATTGAAGAGGACATAAATAGAAAAACATTCCATGCTCATGGATTGGAAGAATGAACACTGTTTAAAAATGTCTATACAACCCAAAGCAATCTACCTATTTAATGAAATACCTACCAAAATACTGCCAGCAGTTTTCACAGAGTTAAAACAAACAATCCTGAAATTTGTATAGAACCATAAAAGAACCTATATAACCAAAGCAATCCTAAAAAAGAAGACGAAAACTGGACGATTTCTGGATTTCAAGCTCTATTACAAAGCTGTAGTCATCAAGACAGTATGGTACTGGCACAAAATCAGACATATTGATCAATGGAAGAGAATAGAAAAGCCAGAAATGAACCCACAACTAATCTTCAAAAAGCAGGAAAGAATGTCCAATGGAAAAAAGACAGTCTCTTCAACAAATGGTATTGGGAAAACTGGGCAGAAATATGCAGAAGAATGAAACTGGACCATTTTCATCCACCATACACAAAAATAAATTCAAAATGGATGAGAGATCTAACTGTGAGACAGGAAAACATCAAAATCCTAGAGGAGAACACAGACAGCAACTTTTTTGACCTCAGCCATAGCAACTTCATACTAGATATGTCTAGTGGCATGGGAAACAAAAGCAAAAATGAACTATTGGGACTTCATCAAGATAAAAGTCTTCTTCATAGTGAAGAAAGCAATCAACAAAACCAAAAGGCAGCCTACAGAATGGTAGAAGATATTTACAAATGACATATCTGATAAAGGGTTAGTATATAAAATCTACAGTTATTTTTAGTAGTTAGTTTGAACTCTTTGTAGACTTCTTATAGATCAAACTCAACATCCAAAAAAAACAAATAATCCAGTTTAAAAAATCAGAAGAAGACATGAAGAGACAATTTTCCAAGAAAGACATCCACATGGCTAACAGACACAAGGAATCATCACTGATCATTAAGGAAATACAAATCGAAACCCACAATGAGATACCACCTCACACCTGTCAGAGTGGCTAAAATTAACAACTGGTATTGGTGAGGATGTGGAGAAAGGAAACCCTCTTGCACTGTTGTGGGAATACAAACTGGTGTAGCCACTTTAGTATGGAGGTTCCTCAAAAAGTTTAGTATACTTATTATGGAGGTTCCTCAAAAAGTTAAAAATAGAAATACCCTACAACCCAGCAATTGCACTACCAGGTATTTACCCAAAGGATAAAAAAAATACTGACTCAAAGGGATAATTGCACCCTGATGTTTATAGCAGCATTATCAACAATAGCCAAACTATGAAGAGACACCAAATGTCCATCGCCCAATGAGTGGGTAAAGAAGATGTAATGTATACACACACACACACACACACACACACACACACAAATGAATATTATTTAGCCATAAAAAAGAATGAAATCTCGCCATTTACAACAATGTGGATGGAGCTAGCATGCATTATGCTAAGTGAAATAAGTTAGTCAGAGAAAGACAAATACCATATGATTTCACTCATATGTGGAATTTAAGAAACAAAACATATGAACATACAAGAGGGGGAAGAAGGATAGAGAAAGCAAGACATAAGAGACTCTTAAAGATAGAATACAAACTAAGGGTTAATGGAAGGACATGGGTGGGGAATGAGCTAGATGCGTGATGAATATTAAAGAGGACACTTGTCATGAGAACTGGATGATTATGTGAGGAATTACTGAATTCTACTACTGAAAGCAATATTACACTATATGTTAACAAACTAAAATTTAAATAAAAATTTAAAAATATTCAGTATTTCAGTATTCATCTTACAAGATAAAAACATACAAAGAGGTAGTGGAATCTAAAGAAAAGTACTCAGAATTTAAAAATATTAAGATTATTTTACCTCTCTGAATTTTTTTTATAAATTTCAAAATGGAAATTATACAATTAATCCTACTTACCTCAAAAAGATATTGTATATTTTCAGCAAGATAAAATTTTTGAAATTTTATTTAAAATATAGAGGATTATATAAATTCCAGTCATCGTTTTATATAAAGTATATAAACATAAAAAATACATAAAGCTTATGAAGTGCTAGACTGAGTAAATAATAGCTTTGTTTCCAATAACTGAATATACCATCTCACTGATGTAGTTCTTTTCACTGACCCTAGAAAACTATGGGACATATTTAATCAAAGAAATTTATATAATTGCAAATTAGACTCTTCTTTAAGAATACATGGAAAACATGGGGCACCTGGGTGACTCAAGGGGCTAAGTGTATAGCTCTTGATTTTGGCTTAGGTCATGATCTCAGGGTCGTGAGACCAAGCCCCACACTGGGGTCCACTGGGCTCCATGCTCAGTGGGGAGTCTGCTTGAGATTCTCTCCCTATTCCCTGTCCCACTCCTTCTGCCCCTCCTTCTGCTCCCTCTCTCTCTCTTAAATAAATAATTTAGGGGGGAAAAAAAGTGGAAAAAAAACACGGAAAACATAACCATCAGGGCAAGAGAGATAGTATATAAAATGTTTAACTTAAATATCTATTAAATTCAAAACAAGAATTTGAATACAGGAAAATAAGAACAATAAAAATGAAGAGTGTGGAATGAAAAAAAAAAGCTTTCAATTTCTGAGTTTACTATGATAACAAAATGTTGAAACATTCACAACTGAGATCTTTTGAGTACTTTTTTTTTTTAGAGATTTTATTTATTTATTAGAGAGAGAGATAGTGAGAGAGATCATGAGTAAGGGCTGGGAAGAGGGAGAAGGAGGCTTCCCACTGAGCAGGGAGCCCGCTGTGGGGCTTGATCTCAGGACTCCGGTATCAAGACCTGAGCCAAAGGCAGATGCTTAACCGACTGAGCCACCCCAGTGCCTCTTGAGTACTTTTTTTTTTTTTTTTAAGATTTTATTTATTTATTTGACAGAGATCACAAGTAGGTAGAGAGGGAGGCAGAGAGAGAGAGAGGAGGAAGCAGGCAGAGAGCCTGATGTGGGACTCAATCTCAGGACCCCGAGACCATGACCTGAGCAGAAGGCAGAGGCTTAACCCACTGAGCCACCCAGGTGCCCTCCTTTTGAGACTTTTGCATTGGATCTTGTGCTATCTCAATGGTGATATTGAGGGCAAAAGCTGTGAGAGCATAGGGAGAAGGTGCATCTTTGCTAGAAGCATTGAAAATCATGGTGCAGGAATGACTCCCAATGAATCTTTGCATGTGTTAAACAGAGCAGTAGAAGAAGGAGTTCAGCAAAGCAAAGAAGCAGAGAGATTAATGGCTTGCCTGAGAGACGCTAAGCAATTTATCATAAACATACCAGATACTTTTGATTATGAAGAATTTTTAAAAAGATACAAAGTCAGTTAATATTAGTTTCTAGGACTATATAAAAAGAAAAATTAAAGAATAGAGAATTTTGGTCATGGTTTTTATCCCCTTTATATCCCCTTTTGGACTATAAAAATAACTTTTCAGGTGTAAAAGATCAGGAAGAGAGTAAGACTGAGAATTTGTTATGAAATACAGGGTGAAGCAGGAAGGTAAAGGACTGAAAATCCAAGTTGAATGAGTTCATAAGAAAGTAATAGGAAATACTAATTTTTTAAAAAACACTTATTTTGGCAAAAGCAGAAAATGTAGATGACTAGGCATTCTATAAATTGATTTTTGCAGTGAAACTGCATCTGGAAACCAAATGGTCAATAGCAACTGAATATGCAAAGCACATGAAAATAGAAGTTCTCAGGCTCACTTTTATAGAGTGGAAGCAAGGGCTGGAAGCCTCTTGCCCAGGCCCTTTACTATCCTTCCATTCCCTTTCCATCCCATGTGGCAATTCTATTGAGTATAGCAAGAAAATTATGATTCAAAAAAAAAATAAATAAATAAAAGAATTAGATGCTAAACTCATGTAAAGTACTGTCACCCCTTCTGGTTTTGATTAAAACTCACATGATTTAACATCTTCCTAATATATAGTAAGTAACTTGAACATAGCATTAAAATTATTTAAAGCAATAACTAATATACTTTCTATTTAGTGAAATAGAATGTGGAGAATGTATCGCAATGAAAATAGTCTAAAATGTTGCTGAAATAATCTCAGTATTATGTTTCTATTTCCCCATCTGTAAAATGGAGAGGTTGTACAAAATTATCTATATAGACACTTCCAATTTTTAAATCCTCTTAATATATCAATTTTGGATAACAAAATTTCAAAAACCAGTAGATTATAAAAATCTCGAAGTGATTACCAAATGCCAAAATTAAGCTACACATATTTACTTCAAACATTTTAGTCTGATTTTCTTTTATAATTTAATTAGCTGTATATCTCTTGGTTTGAATGCATTAAATGATAGGCTAATGGAAAAACCAAAATGAGCTACACTGTATATTCAAATGTCTATCATTAATACTTTAATAGACATACTTACATTTTCCAGAGTAGAAAATAATAAAAGTAGAAAGAAGTTTTGACTATTTTGAATCTAATCTCTATGTAACCATTTCTGATAAGCTTAACTGCATGACCCTGCTGGGCAGTGAAACCAGGAGAATTCCATATTGTAAAGAAAGACTGGCCATAAATATAAAGGAGTAGTTATCCAGTGAGGCCAGAGAATAAGTCAGTCAAATGTTAGTAGTAATAGAGGCTAAGATACATCTGCCAAGCACCCTTCTATCCTATTCACTACATTTTAACGAGTCACCATTCTCTCTTAAAGAGTAAATGCGAACATTAGATTCTCTATTTTCAACCATTCCTGGATGATCTGTTCAGAGTTACACCTTATTCACGCTTTGCTTTTCTCTTTTGTGCTTTATTGTTACTCATGCCATAGTTGACTACTGGTCCTTGACTCCTTTCCATGGAGGCCAAAAGGAAGTTTACTGTGCAGAAGCTTCACTTCACTCTCCTCTTCTACACAACATTAACTCACAAGGCTATGTGGATGGGTCAGACAGATTCCTGTGCAAAAAATATACTGGGTGCAAAAAAATAAATACCATTTCCCTTTATTTTCTGAAACCATTCTAAACCTGTTCCATGTAGCCACCCTGGATAGAGAGATGGAATGAAATTCTTTTTTCAGTCATGGACTTTAGGGTGTAGTGGGAGAGATTATTCACTCTCCAGAATCCCATTTAAAATCCGGTAGGGAGATCCTCTCTTTCTATAGCCACACAAGTTCTAAGTGGTGTGCTCAGTGATCCAGGGCCCTTGGTGATGACCACTCTGCTGCCTTTGCACCTGGATTCAATTCAATTGCTTTTTTAAGGGCTGAGAGCTGTAGCACAATGTACAGCTACCAAGGAACCCACACCTCACCCTGACACCTGTCCAAAGTCCTATTCTCTACCTGGGATAGCTAGTCTCTACCTGGGATAGCTATGAGGGAACATGATCTCCCAACAGGGTAAGAGTCCTTCAATCTTCCTAGTCACTGTGAGAAGCTCTTAAGAAGACCTTCTACTTTCCTTTACACCTCCCAACCTTGGTTGTTTTTTGTTTGTTTGTTTAAACTAAATTAAAGCTATAAAAGTATGAACTATGAATGTTTTCAGATGTCCTGCTCAGTACCATCATTAACGAAGGGGAAACCAGAAGGTTTGATTAACTTTTGGGAAATGAGATTTAAGAAACATCTTCTATTTTTTTTGAGACACCTGGAGTAATCATGAAATGATTTAAATAATTATCCTACCACATATGACTCTATCCCATGGTCTGGAATAGGTAGCTGACAGAAGTAAAGATCATGAGGCACATCCAACAAAATATGCCATTTATATTAATCAAAGCATTAAACAAATAAATACAAACTTTTAACTGTGGTAACTATTATGAAGGAAAGAGGGGAAAGAGATGAAGACAAGCAGCACTGAATAATAAAATAAATACAGCATCTTAAATACCAGGGATGTGGATTAAAATTCCAATTTAGATATCTGAATATGGCCTTTAAACCATGTTCTTATCTGATTTTCCTCTTTTATAAAATAGAGATAATGAATATATATATATATATATACATATACATATATATAACAGATATGAGGGTTAGATATAATCAGTAAGTTACACAATCTGACACTTAACTTGTGCTTAATAAATGACATGCTTATTGTTATTATCATCATCATTAAAGCTGTTGAAGATAAAATGTGAAAAATAATGGAATAAAACCCCTCAGATTACCTTTGACTCTTTTTTTCCCCCCTAATCTGGTAATTTAACAGAAAATAATCCATTAATTACTTGATGATACCTATACCTGAAAGAAAAAAAAAATACTTATATTAGTAAATTTAGAGGAACAGCTTTCTATCTGAGGTCATAAAGATACCAATAAGTTGTGCAGTGTTACTCACAAGCTTTTTCCTCTTGCTCATAATATAAATAAACCTCACTGGGTGAAGGGTAATATGAAGCAATGCATCTATTTCTATGCATCTCTTTCTATTTTGAAGAGTTTAAAATAACTAAATAAAAAACAGAAGTAACTGAAAAATTACTAGGTGGCACAGAGTTTATTGGAAAAAGCAAGATATTAAGTTTCCCATTAAGTACAGAAATAGGAGATACATGGCCTAAGTTCTGTACCCTTGAAATCTGTGGAGTACTAAATTGAAAACTATGATATCTGCTGTATAAATAACCAGATGTGAAAACCAACTAGTGAAATGCTGCAGTAAGACTGAGAAAGAGAGAACACAAAAAGTTTTACTGCATTGGGGAAAAAAAAGTGTTTTGGAGTGCAGATGTAGAAAATTCTAGGAGAGTTAGAATAATGGGGAAAAGTCTGAAAAAAAAAAACCCACAAATATTTTGAAGCAAACTTCAAAGCACCTTCTAGACTCTGGAAATGGTGACAGTATTTAAGAGTTTTAGAACATTTTCAGAGAGGAAGTGCAGGATATTCCATCATCAGGATTGAGGTGGTTCTAGTGGTGGTCTTGGTGGTGGTGATAATGTAAAGTGATAGAAAGCACATTTGAAGAACAGATTAAGAAGTAGGTTCCTCAAGAAGTCGAGAATTTCATCTATCAAATTAGGGAAGGGATTCTCTAAGAGTCAATCAAAATTGACCTTGAGTTCAATTCAAATGTTAAAGTCTAGTATCTAGTCCAAGCTCATCGTGGTTATTCTGGCTTAATTGCTTGAAGTAGTGGAGTTTCCGTTTTGTTTTTTTCTCAAAGAAAAAGAATTTTTCCCTCAGTATACACCCACTGTTTTTTTTCTTAATGTATTTCTGTTGTGAGGATTAATTCCTGTGGACTGGGAATTGGCCTAAACTGTTTTTCTAAAGTACCTGCAGAAAGCTGATCCCTGCTTAGACATGAATTAATATTAATAGTGCTGCTTTGTAACCATAGAGCTGAGGGGTTTGGGGGCAATTTGCAACCAGCTCATCAGCATTGTTTATTGATATTGGTAAGATTCATGATTGTCTCCTGGCCTCAGTGAGATTCCAGCTGTATTCACAATGGGGATAGTTACATAGCAACAATATGTTTACATGTCCAGCAGGGTATAAAATACCCTGTTTAAGATTCCATTTTGAGCCCCCTCGTTTCATGGTGACCTATGCACCTCAAAATAGAGACAGAAATATGAAGAAAGAGGTAAAGAGATGAAGATTCAAGAGGGAAACAGAGACAGAGATTGAAATTAAAGGCTGCTACATGGCTGAACTTGAAAATGGAAGAGGAGGCTGTGAGCCAAGGATGCAAGTGGCCTCCAGAAGCTGGGAAAGACAAACAAATGAACATAGAGCCTCCAGGAAGAATATAGAGCTCTGTTAATCCATTTTGGACTTCTGACTTCCCCATAACTGTAAGATAACAAATTAGTATTCCTTTCAAAAAAGGAATTGAGAGGGGAAAAAAATTACTTCATTACTATTTATCTTAGTTCTTGTTTACTGGTTCTTGTTTACTGAAAATTATGTGTGTGTATGTGTGCTTAGGTGCTTTTATTGATATAATTAGTCATTTCTAAATGCAAAAAAATGATCATTAGAAACACACATACAAAAAAAGTTTTGTTCTTTTGAGTCTTAGAACTATGAGTCTTAAAGTTATTTTTTGTTTTCCCTAAATTTCCATAAAGAGAGCATATTGCTTTTAAACCATTTTATATTATGAAGGACTAATTGTGAAATAAATAAAATCACCCTTAGGAGTTAGAGTTGGTATGCTACCTCTCAAAATAGGGTTTAAAAAAAAGTCTAACTTCTCTTCCTCCCTTAATCAACACTTTAAGTTTATTGTAATTATTGTTACATAGCAATAGAAAATTATTTTACTCTGGTACATTCAGAGGCCATGATTGGACCACTATTCTTGGTATGATGACTCAAAAAGCTGAGGTTTTCATTCTGAATTCTGCATCCCTTAGTTCTGTCTTTCCCTTCTCCTCAGTTCTCTGCTTGCCCCAATGCTAACCAGTAACAGTTTTCAAATCCTTTAAGGACAATTGATGAGGTGGAGTTTTTTAATAGGCTTACACTGAAATATTTCTTTCAAATTCTATTTGGAAATTATATTTTGTAGATTTGATATGTAAGGTTTTGCTGCCAGAATGGAGCATTATCAACTTGCTGTGCAACGAGGCTAACTTGGGGGAAAGAGGCACTGCATCCATACCTGCCTTTTGCGTAGGAAAGACACTAAAATACAGAGCAATTCTCACATACTAGAAATGCACATCCTATCCTTGAAGTATAGCAGTGAAAAGCATCTTAAGCAAACACTTATTTTGTGGGTATAGGAGATCGAATAACAAGACCTCTTGACATGTTTAATACATTAGATAATTGATTTTATTCTATTTGATCACACTAATAATAAGAAATCCCAGCAGTCAACCAGCTGATATGAAAGATGTTTGCCAATTTATAGCATTTTTCTAGCATATAATTCAGGGATAAGACAGGCAGCCAGGATAGCATTGGGTTTTATGATTTGGAAAAAGTAAGAGAGGGGCCTGCTTTCAGGGTGAGTGGAATATGGCAGAGATTGGGACAAGGAACAAAACAAGAATTCAGTGACAAAAGCTAAATGTCTTCTGGGTAATAAGTTTGGGCATAAGCCAAAGAGTAGTTACTAGAGGCAACATCAGAAAATAACATTGAGAGAAACACGAACTGTGAAAGTGCTAAATCTCATAGGTGAGGGATTTGCTGCTGATATTGCTCTTAACCAAATTCAGGATTGGTCCTAGAATTCTGGTGGGACTAAATCTTCAAGTTGGCCAGAAATTTCTGCTATAGTGAGAAGAGCGGAAATGAAGAGGCTGTAAATTAGCTAATCAGGGGATCCAGAAAATATTTTGGAAAATTCAGTTATATAAATTGAAATTCTCAGAAATCAATTGAATCAAGCCCTTCCAAATTGATTTAAATCAAAATAGTGACATTACATATAAAATACTTAAAAATTTTTTACCTCAAATAAAGTAAATTAAAATATCCTATTAAATACTTGAAAATTAAGAATATAGTCATGTTCTAATTTCTTATAAAGTAGTCCATTTGTACCATGTCCAGGAAAGCGTGTATATAAATGGACTATAAGAAAACCAGGAGAGAATTTTATTATAACCCTGATGGTAAAAATTGAAAATACAATAAAATATATCTTAATTATACTGGAACAAGCTGCAAGTACTGACTAAACCCATAATAGGATAATTCCAAGTATATAAAAGTGATTAAAATAGCACAAAATCATGTTTATATACTTTCTTATATTCTAAGTATTTCACATTTATTAACGTCATTAATTACCCAACATTGTTTTTCTAGGTCTTGCTGTATAACACACAGCTAATCTTGCTTTGATATTCTACTAATGAATACATAAACAAAAAATAAATCAATGTGAGAATAAAACATAAAAATCTCAGGTAAAATACTATTTCAAATAGGAAAGTTGAGAACTGAGTGAGTATATAACTTAAACATCCAAATTTGAATTTATTGATTCAGAATTTATTTATAAAACACACCAGACAATTCTTAAAGACAAGACCTATTTTCAGTAATTTTAACATGTGCTTTTTCTTTGCAACACTGATTTACACTACAAAAGATCATATATAAGAAAGAGGGAGTAAAAGGAAAACAAGAGAGTTGTGTTTAGACGGTAGTATCGTGTAGGGACATAGAGTATGAGTGTTGTGCTTGTAACACGCCAGGATCTGTCACAGAATTTAGCTTATGTTCAGAAAGAAGTCTAATTATCAGGCTGTTAACAGCCATAAGTGAAAGCTCAGCTCACTGTCTAAACCAAGATAACTGAAGTGTCTTCGCTGCTTTGGCACTAATTGGTCATTTGGAGCCCAGGGAGTTTTTAAGACTGACACCAAGAAAATGAGAAGCTTTTGCTTAGTCGCTGATGTTTAAGTGACAAAAGGCAAGAACCTCACTAATCTTACTCCCTGGAAAGACTCAGGAATTTCTCCAAAAACTGATTAGAAACTATCTCTAAAAATGTCTGTACTGTTTTATTTGCAAATCATAGTTGGTAGTAGATGTAATACCAAGAAGAAAAGTATTAGTGATGTTTTATATAAATTCAACAATAATAATATTTTACTTCCTGGAAATTGTTTCACAGCCAAATGAAAGGAAAAATATATATCTTTATAACAGATGACAGTTTAGAATTATATCAATTTGAATAGTTTTAAAATTTCACATGTCAAAATACTGGATGTGTGCTACAGATGTTTAGCTACTACTCATCAATTTTCGTTCAAAATAAATGTACATAAAATGTGAATTCATTGGAAACTGGACTTCTAATAAATGGAATACAAATTAACTTTATTAAGCAAGATTCCTTTCCATGAGCAATTTCTGCAAAGTATTAGATATTAAGAGATATTAAAACCTTATATTTTTCTGAGGCACTACTCACATTGAGAACTCTTTGCCAGGCATTCTGAAAATGATGGAGGTAAGATTACATCAAATTATTCAGTCTTACCTTATGTCATCAAACTAGGTCACATATTCATATACCAAATGTCATATCATTCATAAAACGTCACATTAACTCTCTGCTTTAACTGCCATTTTAATTTCACTAATAAGGAAAGCAAGTAATTCTTTAATTATTTTTCATTTAAAATAAAATATTTCTATAATCGTATGTAGATACAATTCAGTAGAGATTTCAAAAAAAAAAAGAACAAAACTATCTTAGGGTCATCAGGATTCAAAACAATACTTTAAGGAAATGGTATATTCCTTTCTCTCTTCTATGTTGAGATGTCTCTTGGTGTTCTAGATCTCCTACCTATCTGACAATTTCTACTTCATAACACTCATGGCTTTCTCTTCATGATACTGTTTTTAAAATTTTGTGCTCAGTCTCTGCTCCCTCCATACATACTGCTAATTCGTGGTCTCAGTGATCATTAATTGGACAGGAAGTTAGATAGAATGATATATTCCAGGTTTATGTATCAAAGCCAGACATTTCTAGAAGTCAATCATCTCCTTTTACTTAAAATGCCTCTTGGGACAATTCTGTAGGTACTTAAGATCAACATCCACACCTAAATAGGTTACCCTTATCTTTCTTTTGTGCCCCTGATCTCCATAGGTCACACCATTATCTACCCATTTGTATAAATCAAAATAAACTGGACATTAATATACATTACTGATATTTTCAAGCCTAAATATAACCTCAAATTTTTGGTGGACCCCAACATGAAAGTAGTTTTTATTATCTATTAATTGAAAATTTTGAGATATTAACTGAGAATATTATTTGAGATGCATTCCATAACACTTCAAAACAATTTACATTTTATCATTAAAGAAGTAGAAAAAAAATGTTTAAATTGAGTGTGTGTGCATGCAGAGGCTATTGTTTATCCAATTTTCATATAATACCTACTTCACATAATACTCCATGGAAACCATAAGCCTGTACTTCACAGATTGAAAAATACAAACTTTTCTTTTTGAAAGTAAAATAACGA
The DNA here is from genome assembly GCF_002288905.1 of Enhydra lutris kenyoni. Classification (NCBI taxonomy): domain Eukaryota; kingdom Metazoa; phylum Chordata; class Mammalia; order Carnivora; family Mustelidae; genus Enhydra; species Enhydra lutris. Next base: position 21,979,160 of record NW_019154111.1, read on the forward strand.
TATATTTTAGACACTCATTATGTCTGTCTAGCTTATTGGAATAACCTGCCAAAAGCCATTTTTCTCTCATGTTCCCTCATTAGACCCATTCTATAAATGTAGTTTAATCTGAGAGTTGCTTCTAAAAGACAGATATATTTGATAGCTCCTCCCAGTTAGTCCTTCAAAGGTGTACCATCAAGTATGGGAAAAATCTTAAAAATTTCTTACTATGGTATATAAAGTAATTTTGGGTCTGCTATTATCTTACATATTCCTCCTATATGCATACAATATTGTGCTCATATCAAAGATGCCTGTAGTTTGACAGTTTGGCATGTTTTCACTCCTTCCCTTGGGAAGTTGCCCATATTATGTATGCCCTCTAGACACCATTGAAACATCACCATATGTCAAGCTTTGATTTTCCAAAGTAAATATCAGACACTCCTTTGATAGAACTTGCTAATAGCTTAATATGACACATATCCTGTTCCATTAAAATTGTCTGCCTTCCAACTAATGTGTGAGCTCCATGAGAACTGATTCAGCCTTATTTATCTTTGTAAGCCTAGTAGGTAGCAAGGCAAGAAACAAAGGGCAGAGGAAGGAAAAGGGGGGGATGGGAGAGGAAGAAAGGGAGATTAACATGCTTCCAAATGACAACCTCTGTCTTCATCTTCAGATTTATCTAACCATCTGCTTACTTCTAATTTTTACCTCTATGCTTAGCAGATTCCTCACACAAAACAAATGAACAAACTTCCTCACCCCTACTTTGTTTTTGTGTTTTTATCTTATGTTATTTTGACTTAGAATGGCCCACACTAACATTTCTATCAACAATCTCTCAATCTCCAGTTCTTCTGGCCCCGTGTTCCACAAGGCATTTCCTAAACCCAGGAAGATAAACTTCCTATTTCCTCAGAGTTTTCAAGCCACTTTCTTCATTTTTTCACTTAGGCCACTTTACATTCCTTATGAGAAAAAAAAAAACTTGTTATATTCACCTTCTCTTTTAACTAGATTTTAAATATCTAGAGGAGAAATCCTAATCACTTTCCATTTACACATTCCAGAATGCCACACAGTTGGTAGCCAAAAAGGCTCTTTAAGCCGATTTTTTTAATAAATTTTTTATTTTTTATAAACATATAATATATTTTTATCCCCAGGGGTACAGGTCTGTGAATCGCAGGTTTACACACTTCACAGTACTCACCATAGCACATACCCTCCCCAGTGTCCATAACCCCACCCCCCTCTCCCAAACCCCCTCCCCCCAGCAACCCTCAGTTTGTTTTGTGAGATTAAGAGTCACTTATGGTTTCTCTCCCTCCCAATCCCATCTTGTTTCATTTATTCTTCTCCTACCCCCTTAACCCCCCATGTTGCATCTCCACTTCCTCATATCAGGGAGATCATATGATAGTTGTCTTTCTCCGATTGACTTATTTCGCTAAGCATGATACCCTCTAGTTCCATCCACGTCATCGCAAATGGCAAGATTTCATTTCTTTTGATGGCTGCATAGTATTCCATTGTGTATATATACCACTTCTTCTTTATCCATTCATCTGTGGATGGACATCTAGGTTCTTTCCATAGTTTGGCTCTTGTAGACATTGCTGCTATAAACATTCAGGTGCACGTGCCCCTTCAGATCACTACGTTTGTATCTTTAAGGTAAATACCCTGTAGTGCAATTGCTGGGTCATAGGGTAGTTCTATTTTCAACATTTTGAGGAACCTCCATGCTGTTTTCCAGAGTGGTTGCACCAGTTTGCATTCCCACCAACAGTGTAGGAGGGTTACCCTTTCTCCACATCCTCGCCAGCATCTGTCATTTCCTGACTTATTAATTTTAGCCATTCTGACTGGTGTGAGGTGTTATCTCATTGTGGTTTTGATTTGTATTTCCCTGATGCCGAGTGATATGGAGCACTTTTTCATGTGTCTATTGGCCATCTGGATGTCTTCTTTGCAGAAATGTCTGTTCATGTCCTCTGCCCATTTCTTGATTGGATTATTTATTCTTTGGATGTTGAGTTTGCTAAGTTCTTTATAGATTTTGGACACTAGCCCTTTATCTGATATGTCATTTCCAAGTATCTTCTCCCATTCTGTCAGTTGTCTTTTGGTTTTGTTAACTGTTTCCTTTGCTGTGCAAAAGATTTTGATCTTGATGAAGTCCCAATAGTTCATTTTTGCCCTTGCTTCCCTTGCCTTTGGCAATGTTTCTAGGAAGACGTTGCTGTGGCTGAGGTCGAAAAGATTGCTGCCTGTGTTCTCCTCAAGGATTTTGATGGATTCCTTTCTCACATTGAGGTCCTTCATCCATTTTGAGTCTATTTTCGTGTGTGGTGTAAGGAAATGGTCCAATTTCATTTTTCTGCATGTGGCTGTCCAATTTTCCCAACACCATTTATTGAAGAGGCTGTCTTTTTTCTATTGGACATGCTTTCCTGCTTTGTCGAAGATTAGTTGACCGTAGAGTTGAGGGTCTATTTTTGGGCTCTCTATTCTGTTCCATTGATCTATGTGTCTGTTTTTGTGCCAGTACCATGCTGTCTTGATGATGACAGATTTGTAATAGAGCTTGAAGTCCGGAATTGTGATGCCACCAACTTTGGCTTTCTTTTTCAATATTCCTTTGGCTATTTGAGGTCTTTTCTGGTTCCATATAAATTTTAGGATTATTTGTTCCATTTCTTTGAAAAAAATGGATGGTATTTTGATAGGAATTGCATTAAATGTGTAGATTGCTTTAGGTAGCATAGACATTTTCATAATATTTGTTCTTCCAATCCAGGAGCATGGAACATTTTTCCATTTCTTTGTGTCTTCCTCAGTTTCTTTCATGAGTACTTTACAGTTTTCTGTGTATAGATTCTTAGCCTCTTTGGTTAGGTTTATTCCTAGATATCATATAGTTTTGGGTGCAGTTGTAAATGGGATTGACTCCTTAATTTCTCTTTCTTCTGTCTTGTTGGTGTAGAGAAATGCAACTGATTTCTGTGCATTGATTTTATATCCTGACACTTTACTGAATTCCTGTACAAGTTCTAGCAGTTTTGGAGTGGAGTCTTTTGGGTTTTCCACATACAGTATCATATCATCTGCCAAAGTGATAATTTGACTTCTTCTTTGCCGATTTGGATGCCTTTAATTTCCTTTTGTTGTCTGATTGCTGAGGCTAGGACTTCTAGTACTATGTTGAATAGCAGTGGTGATAACGGACATCCCTGCCGTGTTCCTGACCTTAGCAGAAAAGCTTTCAGTTTTTCTCCATTGAGAATGATATTTGCGGAGGGTTTTTTCATAGATGGCTTTGATAATATTGAGGTATGTGCCCTCTCTCCCTACACTTTGAAGAGTTTTGATCAGGAAGGGATGCTGTACTTTGTCAAATGCTTTTTCAGCATCTATGGAGAGTATCATATGGTTCTTGTTCTTTCTTTTATTAATGTGTTGTATCACATTGATTGATTTGTGGATGTTGAACCAACCTTGCAGCCCTGGAATAAATCCCATTTGGTCGTGGTGAATAATCCTTTTAATGTACTGTTGAATCCTATTGGCTAGTATTTTGGTGAGAATTTTCGCATCTATGTTCAGTAAGGATATTGGTCTGTAGTTCTCTTTTTTGATGGGATCCTTGTCTGGTTTGGGGATCAAGGTGATGTTGGCCTCATAAAATGAGTTTGGAAGTTTTCCTTCCATTTCTATTTTTTGGAACAGTTTCAGGAGAATAGAATTAGTTCTTCTTTAAATGTTTGGTAGAATTCCCCCGGGAAGCCGTCTGGCCCTGGGCTTTTGTTTGTTTGGAGATTTCTGATGACTGTTTCAATCTCCTTACTCGTTATGGGTCTGTTCAGACTTTCTATTTCTTCCTGGTTCAGTTGTGGTAGTTTATATGTCTCTAGGAATGCATCCATTTCTTCCAGATTGTCAAATTTGTTGGCGTAGAGTTGCTCCTAGTATGTTCTTATCATTGTCTGTATTTCTTTGGTGTTAGTTGTGATCTCTCCTCTTTCATTCATGATTTTATTTATTTGGGTCCTTTCTCTTTTCTTTTTGATAAGTCTGGCCAGGGGTTTATCAATCTTAAAATTCTTTCAAAGAACCAGCTCCTAGTTTCGTTAATTTGCTCTATTGTATTTTGGTGTCTATACATTGATTTCTGCTCTGATCTTTATGATTTCTCTTCTCCTGGTGGGTTTAGGGTTTCTTTCTTGTTCTTTCTCCAGCTCCTTTAGGTGTAGGGTTAGGTTGTGCACCCGAGACCTTTCTTGTTTCTTGAGAAAGGCTTGTACCGCTATATATTTTCCTCTCAGGACTGCCTTTGTTGTGTCCCACAGATTTTGAACCGTTGTGTTTTCATTATCATTTGTTTTCATGAATTTTTTCAATTCTTCTTTAATTTGCTGGTTGACCCATCCAATCTTTAAAAGGATGCTGTGTAGTCTCCATGTATTTGGGTTCTTTCCAAATTTCCTCTTGTGATTGAGTTCTAGCTTCAGAGCATTGTGGTCTGAAAATATGCAGGGAATGATTCCAATCTTTTGATAATGGTTGAGACCTGATTTAGGACCCAGGATGTGATCTCTTCTGGAGAATGTTCCATGTGCACTAGAGAAGAATGTGTATTCTGTTCCTTTGGGATGAAATGTTCTGAATATATCTGTGATGTCCATCTGGTCCAGTGTGTCATTTAAGGCCTTGATTTCCTTGTTGATCTTTTGCTTGGATGATCTGTCCATTTCAGTGAGGGGAGTGTTAAAGTCCCCTACGATTATTGTATGATTGTCAATGTGTTTCTTTGATTTTGTTATTAATTGGTTTATATAGTTGGCTGCTCCCATGTTAGGGGCATAGATATTTAAAATTGTTAGATCTTCTTGTTGGACAGTTCCTTTAAGTATGATATAGTGTCCTTGCTCATCTCTAATTGTATTCTTTGGCTTAAAATCTAATTGATCTGATATAAGGATTGCCACTCCTGCTTTTTTCTGATGTCCATTAGCATGGTAAATTCTTTTCCACCCCCTCACTTTAAATCTGGAGGTGTCTTCGGGTTTAAGATGAGTTTCTTGTAGGCAACATATAGATGGGTTTTGTTTTTTTATCCATTCTGATACCCTGTGTCTTTGATTGGGGCATTTAGCCCATTAACATTCAGGGTAAGTATTGAGAGATATGAATTTAGTGCCATTGTATTGCCTGTAAGGGGACTGTTATTGTATATTGTCTCTGTTCCTTTCTGATCTACTACTTTTAGGGTCTCTCTTTGCTTAGAGGACCCCTTTCAATATTTCCTGTAGAGCTGGTTTGGTGTTTGCAAATTCTTTCAGTTTTTGTTTGTCCTGGAAGCTTTTAATCTCTCCTTCTATTTTCAATGATAGTCTAGCTGGATGTAGTATTCTTGGCTGCATGTTTTTCTCGTTTAGTGCTCTGAATATATCATGCCAGCTCTTTCTGGCCTGCCAGGTCTCTGTGGATAAGTCTGCTGCCAATCTAATATTTTTACCATTGTATGTTACAGACTTCTTTTCCTGGGCTGCTTTCAGGATTTTCTCTTTGTCACTAAGACTTGTAAATTTTACTATTAGGTGATGGGGTGTGGACCTATTCTTATTGATTTTGAGGGGGGTTCTCTGCACCTCCAGGATTTTGATGCTTGTTCCCTTTGCCATATTAGGGAAATTCGTTCCAATAATTCTCTCCTATATACCTTCTGCTCCCCTCTCTCTTTCTTCTTCCTCTGGGATCCCAATTATTATAATGTCGTTTTGTCTTATAGTGTCACTTATCTCTTGAATTCTCTCCTCATGGTCCAGTAGCTGTTTGTCCCTCTTTTGCTCAGCTTCTTTATTCTCTGTCATTTGGTCTTCTATATCGCTAATTCTTTCTTCTCCCTCATTTATCCTATCAGTGAGAGCCTCCATTTTTTATTGCACCTTATTAATAGCTTTTTTTATTTCAACTTGGTTAGATTTTAGTTCTTTTATTTCTCCAGAAAGGGCTTTTATATCTCCCGAGAGGGTTTCTCTAATATCTTCCATGCCTTTTTCGAGCCCGGCTAGAACCTTGAGAATCGTCATTCTGAACTCTAGATCTGACATATTACCAATGTCTGTATTGATTAGGTCCCTAGCCTTCGGTACTGCCTCTTGTTCTTTTTTTTTGTGGTGAATTTTTCTGCCTTGTCATTTTGTCCAGATAAGAGTATATGAAGGAGCAAGTAAAATACTAAAAGGGTGGCAAATACCCCAGGAAAATATGCTTTAACCAAATCAGAAGAGATCCCAAATCGTGGGGGGGGAGAAAGGGGATAAAAAGCGGTACAGAAAAAAAAAAAAAAAAAAAAAAAACAATAAAAAAAGGAAAAGGAGAAAAGAAAAAAAGAAAAAAAGAAAAAATATATATATATTAGATAAACTAGTTAAAAAAAGTTAAAAAAGAAAAGGGTAAAAGTTAAAAAAAATTTAGCAGAAGAAGAAAAAAAATTGAAAAAAAAATTAAATTAACTGCAAGACTAAAGAATCATGGGGAGAAAGCCATGAGTTCTGTGCTTTGCTTTCTCCTCCTCTGGAATGCTGCTGCTCTCCTTGGTATTGAACCTACACACCTTGGTAGGTGAACTTGGTCCTGGCTGGCTTTCTTGTTGATCTTCTGGGGGAGGGGCCTATTGTAGTGATTCTCAAGTGTCTTTGCCCCAGGCAGAGTTGCACCACCCTTACCAGGGGCCGGGCTGAATAATCTGCTCGGGTTCGCTTTCAGGAGCTTTTGTTCCCTGAATGCTTTCTGTAGAGTTCCTGAGGATGGGAATGAAAATGGCAGCCTCCCAGTCTCCGGCCTGGAGGAACCGAGAGCTCAGGGCCCCACTCCTCAGTGCACCCTCAGAGAATAGCGCGCAATTACTCCCGTCTCCCTGGCCTCCGGCCACACTCCAAGCTCACAGAGCCTGCGACTGGTTCAAGGTAACCCTGAGGTGAAAGCTCACTCCTCGGCTCTGTCTCTGTAGCCGGCTTCCCCGTCCTAATACCTGCAAGCTCTGCGACACTCAGACACCCCCGATCCTTCTGTGACCCTGTGGGACCTTAGGCCACGCTGGCCCTGCATGGGCTTCACCCCAGTTTAGCCTCTGGAGCGATGTCCCTCAGCGGAACAGACTTTTAAAAGTCCTGTTCCTGATTTAGAGTTCTGTTGCTCCACCGCTTGCCGGGAGCCGGCCCCCCTCCCCGCGGTCTATCTTCCCGTCGCTTTGGATTCACTTCTCCGCCAGTCCTACCTTTCAGAGAGTGGTTGGTTTTCTGTTTCTAGAATTGCTGTTCTTCTTCTCTTCGATCTCCCGTTGGATTTGTAGGTGTTTGCAATCTTTAGATAAGCTATCTAGCTGATCTCCTGCTACCCAATGTAGTCTCAGCCTGCTACTTCTCCACCATCTTGACTCCTCTCTAAGCCAAATTTTTTTCAAAAATTATTTTCTGCTGTGACCAAAGCTATAAAGTCATTATCCCATTGTTTTTCATCTACATGTTGACTTAAATTACACCATTTTCAAGAAACTGCTTAAAGTGAAAAAAAAAATAAGGGCACCTGGGTGGCTCAGTTGACTAAATAGCTGATTCAGTTTTGGCTCAGGTCATGATCTCAGGGTCATGGACTCACGTCTCACATAGGGGTCTACATACAGCATGGAGTCTGCTTGAGATTCCCTCCCTCACTCTTTCTCTCCTGCCCTTCTCCCCACCCATGCTTGCTCTCTCTCTCTTAAATAGATAAATAATCTTTTTCAAAAAATTAAAAAGATAAAATGCCAAAGATGATACACAGCTGTGAAAACATAAATTTTTTTTTTTTAAATTCAAGTCATGTTTGGCTATGGACATGATCTGAATTATTAGAGAAAATACCATGAAAATACAACTGAGAGTCATTTTGAGATTTCTTTAGAATGCAGAGGATTAGTTCAATGTAGCATATCAAAAATAAAGGAAAGTTAAAGAAGAGAGAGGATAATTCTGTTTTTGAACTTATTTTTAGAAATTTTATTACAACTAAGGTAAACAAAATTGGCTTTTCATTAAAGGAACAGAGTAAAGGAGAGATTAAATTAGATTTTTATGGAAATAAGAAGATCCAGATGTTTCTCTTCCAGCTGAAAGGACTTCATTTCAGGAAATAATTATACATTCTGATCCCAACATACAAAAAAAATTGTAAGAATTCTTCTGTTTTCTAAAAATACCCATCTGAATTCCATTTATATAGTAAGTAAACAAAATGTTCTTTTAATCAAAGTGAAAAAATTTTATATTGACTGCTGTTATATTTCCTGTGGCTAAATATGTAAAGATATTATCCAAATTGATTTCATATATATATTGATTCATCTAAAATCGTTCAGTTCAACAATTTAATTAGAACACACAAATGTTTTAACCCTAATTAAGTTACAAAGTCATGTATAGAAATGTTTTTGTATTGCCATTGACTTTATAGACATGTCTTGGATTATTTGAGAAAAAAGTCATAAAAGGACAATTAACAAGTATTTTGAGCTGTTTCTTATATACAGACTATTTATTCAATGTAACATATCCAAAATAAGAGTTAGAAAAAGAAAAAAGAAAAATAATTCTGATCCTGAGCTTATTTTTAGAGAGTTTATTGCATCCAGGGGAAACAAAAACAGTTTCTTATTTAAAGAACCTAATAAAAGAGTAGATTAAGTAAGTCTGCCTATTATGGAAATGGAGATGAGGCCCAGAGGCTTCTTCACTTTCAGTTAAAAGCTTAATTTCTGGAAAGCATTATACTTTCCAATCACAATACATAAAAAGACTCATGAGAATTCGTCTTTTCTTAAGCTTCTTCATAATCCCTTTGCACAGACTTTCCTTTCAGTGGGGGTTTTGGTGTAAATGACAATCCATTTGAGCTTCATTTCAGACACCAGCGTTTTAGGTTGTGTTTTGTTACAACACAGTGAACAGAAGGACTGTGGGCATACATGACTGAGAGCTTTTGGCTGGAAGAGAGATTTTGCTGAAGAAAATCAGGGACATGGAGCTATGTTCAGCATATCCTGAAGAGAAGTATGAGGGTTTGTTTCAAGTACAGATTATGGCTGGACTCCATGACCTCTTGAGAGAACATATGGAGATAAAGGCTTCAAATAGAGAAGAGAATTTTCATTAAGGATTCTATGAAATGTTAAGCACCACCTCCTTTGACGATGATTACAAAGTGTGAGGAAAGCAATAAAAAATACTACATAAAACACAGTACTGAATGAGAACTGCAATCTCAGTATCCTTTTTTAACAGAAACATTGGATATAAAGGCAGAGGCAGGAGGTCAGTGGGAATAAGTATAGCTATGGCATACGTTATCTCCAGTAGCTTCTGAAGCACAAGAAGTCCATGAGGAAGACTGGAGCAAAGAGCACAGAGAGGTGACATGTGTGAAGTACCGAGAAATATTTTGGAGTTCGTGAGAAGATATTGCACGGGTCTTATGCTTTTAAACCTTACGTGATAGGGCACCTGGGTGGCTCAATCGATTAAGCAATGGCCTTCAGCTCAGGTCATGATCCTGGAGTCCTGGGATCGAGTCCCACATCAGGCTCCCTGCTCAGCAGAGAGTCTGCTTCTCCTGCTGACCTCTCTTTTCTCATGCTCTCTCTCTCTCATTCTCTCTCTCTCTCAAATAAATAAAGTCTTTTAAAAAAAGTCCTTATGCTGATAGGAAAAAGGTTCAGTGAAATTTGATTCATTCGTCATAATATAATGTAATAATATCTATACAATAATATAATGTAGATAATATATGCATAATATAAATATATACATTATATACATACATAATATATAATATATAATATGCATATATAATAATATAATGTGTATAATATAATGTGTATAATGTAATAATATCTATAACCTGTGACCCATAGGTTATATTGATAATATAAACTAAGTTTCATTAGAAAAAGCTTCCCTAAAGAATCTTCTTTATAAAATGAATGTAGATTGTATATGTAAGCAAACAAATATAATAGGAAATAGTGTCTCCTCCAACATAGTTTTTGCCACTGACTATCCTGATAATGAGTTACCTTTATTGTCTGTCTGCCCTTTTTTCATGTCTATAAAATAAGTATAATAATACTGACCTCACTTTATTTTGTTAACATCACTAGCAAAGAAGATACAATATTGTAATTCTGCTTTTGAGCTCATTGGATAATCTGGTAATTAAATTTGTGTATATATTAAATTTAGTTAATTAACAACTTAATGAAAATATTCACCATTTTCTTTTATTCATTAATTCATTCTTTCATAATTTTTGACTGCACAATTGTCAAGTACTGTACTTCATCAAAATCAGATATTCTGTAATGCTAAGAAACTATTATTCATATTGTCTGGTAAGAAATAAAAAATGAGTTCAAGTAAGCTTTTAGTCTCCTGATAATATCTTGTTCGAAGACTTGGAAGTCCTCCTAAAGTAACACAGTCTTTTTTAGGAAAATCCAGGCCCTTAACACTATATGTTTTTCTTTCTTTTGTTATATATCTAATGTGGTAGAATCTAAGACAGGACACCAAAAGCTAACAAGTTAATTTTCCATGAATTTTAATACTGGTTTAAAGATGATGTTACTTAACAGTTTTTTTTAATAAATTCTTAATTTTTTTAAAAAATTTATTTATTATAGAGAGAGAACACACAAGCAGGAGGGGCAGGGAGAAGGAGAGAGAATCCCAAGAAGACTCACACTGAGTGTGGAGCCCTACTCCTGAGATCACAACCTGAGCCAAAACCAATTATGAGATGTTTAACCAACTATGTCACCCAGGCACCCCAATGCTACTTAACATTTTTTTATAATTAATCATACATTAAACAAATATCTTCACAATTAATACTTAATTAAAAATACATTTTAGAGGGGATGGGGTAACTGGGTGATGGACATTGAGGAGGGCACGTGATGTGATGAGACCTGGGTATTATATGAGACTGATGAATTGCTGAACCCTACCTCTGAAACTAATAATACACTATATGTTAATTAATTGAATTTATTTTTTTTAAAGATTTTATTTATTTATTTGACACACAGAGAGAGGGAGAGAGCATGTACAGGCAGCGGAGAAACAGACTCCCAGCTGAGCAAGGAGCCCGATGCAGAACTTGGTCCCAGGACCCTAGGATCATGACCTGAGCTGAAGACAGCTGCTTAACCAACTGAGCCACCCAGGTGCCCCTAATTAATTGAATTTAAATAAATAAATAAATAAGTAAGTAAATAAAATTTTTTTAAAATTATTTTATGTATGATATCCAAGTGTTAGATTTTAGGTAATTTACAAAAGTAGAAAACAAATTCAAAGTAATAATAATTATCAGCTATTAAGTGTTCAATACATTTTGATTTATATAATGTATTGAAAATATTAGTATGTGGGGTGCCTGGGTGGCTCAGATGGTTAAGCATCTGCCTTCAGCTCAGGTCATGATCCCAGGATTCTAGGATGGAGCCCCACCTCAGTCTCCCTGCTCAGCAGGGAGTCTGCTTTCCCTTCTGCCCCTGCCTCTCTCCCTTGTTCATGCTCCCTCTCTCTCTCAAATGAATAAATAAAATCTTAAAAAAAAAATATTAGTATGAGTGAAAGGAAAAGTTGAAATAAGGCAAAATCAGTTTAGAACATAGATCTAAGAACACAGAGCAAACTTAATGGGTGAAAATGTACACTATTTTTTATTTGAATCAAAATTAAAAGTCATTTAGTTCTTGATGAAATGGTGAACTGAACACCCACTATAGTGACTTTGAGGAAATTACAAAAGTGTGATAGAGATCTGAGGAACTATTGTTGAAATTAAAAGTGGGCGTGTGTAAGAGAGGTCTTACCAGCAGTCTTGATAAGGGGTGCTTAATTGGAAAGAGAAGATTATATAAACTTTCAGTTATTCTATTAATTTACAAAGATATGCATCTTAGGGAACTTTGGTGGCTCAGTCCTTTAAGCATCGCCTTCAGCTCAGGTCATGATCTCAAAGGTCCTGGTAATGAGTCCTGCATTGAGCTTCCTACTCCGCAGAGAGCCTGCTTCTCTCTCTCCCTCTGCTGCTCTCCCTGTTTGTGCTCTCTCTTGTCTGTCAAATAAATAAATAAAATCTTTAAAAAAAAGATAAGCATCTTAAAATGATATAAACATCCTTTCCTAGACCTTGTTATTGTTTTTTATTTTATTATATAACACTTCCCTCTGACTCATTACTTACAGTTTCCCAATATTCTTCTGTTGCTTGATTGTGATAAGTTGTATACAAATGCACAACTGAATGAATATTCACTAAGTGGACACACCCAAGTAAACAGCACTCTTATCAAGAAACAGAACATTACCAGTGCCCAATAAATTACCACCATCCTCTTCCCTAGTTTCTAACCATATCTTCTCCCAGGGATAGCCAGCATTTTTTGACTTTATATTTATTGAATCACATGGTATGATTTGTTTTGTATCTGACCTCTTGTACCCAACATTATATCTGTAATGCTGTTGTGTGTAGTAGTAGTTTATTCATTCTTGCATATTATTTTGTTGCATGCACACATTGCAATGTTTATTTTTCCGTTAATGTATCTCTGGATTGTTTCCCTTTGTAGACTCTAATTAATGGACTTGCTGTGAACATTTTTATACCTTTCTTTTGGTTAACTTATTTACACAGTTCTGCTGAGTATATCCCAAAGATGGGAACTTTTGGGTCATAGAGCATGGGTAAAGGGGTATGCATACATCTCAACCGTAGCAAATATTGACAAACAGTTTTCCAAACAACTTGTAGCATGTACATTTATCCAAGCACTGCAGGAATTCCATTTATTCCACAGCCTTTACATTTTCTTAAATTCAACACAAAATTGTTATTTTGACATTCTCTCTCTCTTTTTTAATTATGCCATTCTTTATGGGGTTTTGGTAATAACATTTATGACGAATTTGCATTTCCTTGATTACTAATGAGTTTTTATATATTTATTAATCATTTGGATAGTCTTTTAATGTCATGCCTATTCAAATATTTGTCTGTTTTTTCCCACTGATCTGTAAAAGTTCTTTATACAGTCTCATCATGAGTACTTTGTCCAATGTGCATACTGCAAAATATCTCTTTCCACTTGATGGCTTTCATTTCCCATCTTCTAAAGGTGTTTTTTGATGAACAAAATTGTTAACTTTAATGAAATCTAGTACTTAATCTTGATGGGTTAGCAAGTTTTCTGTTGGATTTAAGAAATCTTTGTCTACTCTAAGATCACAAAAACATTGTTTCCTTCTAAAACATTTACTGTTTTAATGCTCAAATTTAAATCTATATTCATCTTAAATTTATTGTTTTGTATGAACGTGGTAGGAGTAAAAACTAATTTTTTTCATACAGTTACCTAACTGTCCATGCACCATTTCACTGAAAGGCCACTGTTGTTTCCTCACTGCAGTGTAGAGTCATCTGTTTTACATCACGTAACAATACATGTGTGGGTCATTGTCTGGACACTATAATCAGTACCAATTTCTATTAGTCTAATCTTGTACCCACACCACAACATTATTTTCTACAGCTCAATAGGCTCTACAATCTTTTAGTGTAAGTTTCCCACTTTGATTTCTGTGTTCAAGATTGCCTTTAGTATTGCACCTGGTATTAACTTTTTAATTTTGGCCAAGAAAAAAAAAGTAGCTGGAATTTTGATTGGGATTGGTTGAACATAAAATACTGATTCTTCCAATATGTAAAGCAGAACATTTTTCCGTTTATTTAGGAACTTAATACCACTTGATAATGTTTTCTTTTTTAATCAAGATCTTTCATCAGATTTTCTCCGAGGAATTTGATGTATTTTTATTGTTCACATAATAGAAAGCTTAATTTAATTTTTTATTTCTTTATTTCTGAGTTATGGAAATATAATTAACTGTAAATATTATGCTTATTTTCAGTAAGTATCTAAATTATTTTCATAATCGTAATATTCATCTTTAAAATTTGAGGGCACCTAGCATAAATAATCATGTTATCTGCAAAAAAAAAATGCTTTCTCTTTCCAAACCTCTTGTCTTTTATTTCCTTTCTCTATTTCACTGGGTAGGACCCCAGGAAATGTCAAATTGAAGCGGTGATAGCTAGGATACTTGCCTCATTGCTGATCTAAGGAGGAAGTATTAAGTATAATGTTTGCTCTAGAATTTTTGTAGATATTCTATCAGATTAAGGGATTTTTTTAACAATATGCTAAAAGTTATTTTTGGATTTTTTGGTAACATAAATATGTCTAATTTTATTGGATACTTCTATTATGGCCTTATATTTTAAGTGGATCCTTGTAGCAGAATATAGATGCATTTTCTTTCTATCCAATCTCACAATCTTCATCTTTTAATTGGAGTGTTTAACCCATTTAAATTAAAAGTATCTGGATTTCTATATAAAATTTTCTTATTTATTTTCTACTGAATTCGTATGCTTTGCATTCTTTTTCTCTCTCTTTTCTTGCCTTTATTTAGATTAATCAATATTTTTGTTATTCTGTTTCTTCCCCTGCCCACCATCAAGCCACTACTTAACATATTCTTTCACTATTCATTTCATACTAACTTTAGAAATTCCTCCTTGACTTTTACCACTTCTCAAATATTGCAGTAACTTAGATCACCTTACCTCTGTATCTTTGTATCGTCTTCTCTCACAATTTGTGTTATTTTTAACACACATTTAATTTCTATATATATATTGAAATATGAAACTATATTGCTAGTAATGTTTTGTGAAATCAATATTACATTATGTCTATTCACACATTGGCTTTTCTTTGGCTCTTTTTTCTTTTCAATATTTTTGTGAACCTGCTTTCTGTCTGAAGGACTCTTTTTCATATATTTTATAATACATATGTACTGGCAATGGATTTTGTCATTTCCTTAATGTCCGAAATTGTTTTTATTTTGCTTTTCTTTGGGGAGGACATATTTGTATAGTTCAGAATTGGAACTAATTTATTTAATTTATTGCTTCATAGCATTTCATTATTTTCTGACTTCCACTATTTCTGTTGAGAAGCTGCATCTCAGAATCATTGTTTTTCCCCTGAAGGAAATGTCTCTTTTCTCTGGTTGATTTTATATTTTTCTCTCTGTACTTGTCAGCAATTTGATTATAATGTCTAGAAACAGTTCTTGTATTTTTTTAAATATTTTATTTATTTATTTGTCAGAGGGAGAAAAAGTAAGCACAAGCAGGGGGAGCAGCAGGCAGAGGGAGAAGCAGGCTCCCTGCCAGGCAAGGAGCCCAATGCAGGAGTTGGTCCCAGAACCCTGGACTCCTGACCTGAGCCAAAGGCAGATGCTTAACCAACTGAACCACCTAGGCATCTCAAGTTCTTGTATTTTCATGCATGGGTTATTAGAGCTTCTGAAAACTGAGGATTAATATCTTTCATTACTTGGATAATTTTGGACTATTCCCTATATGAATATATTTCTCTGTGCATTACCTTTCTTTTCTTGATACCAATTCCCAATTCATTCTCTTTCTCTCTCTTCTGTAGCTTTCTCTCCTCCTGTACGCCCTCTCTGTCTCTATCTCTCTGTCTCTCTTTCTGTCTCTCTGTCTCTGTCTCTCACACACACACACACACACACACACACACACACACACACACACACACTTTCTTGGTTTTTCTGTCTTTTCATTTGAATATGCTCTATTAACATATTCCAGCCATTTTTTGGTCTTCTAATAGAGCTAAACAGCTGTTAAATCTACCCAAAATTTTCAATATTTCACCCACTGTGTTTTATGAAGAATTTACTTTTAGCTTATTATTTTAAAATTTCTGCTATAGTTCATTTGTGAAAACTCATTCCTTATATTATGAGTTATTTTGAAGTAGTCAAGGGAGGGAGAAAACTATACTCAATCCTTTGTAGCATCTCTGAAAGAACTCTGATAGCCATCAGCCACCTGAAAAGGAAAAAAAGAAAACTGAGCTCATGGAGGCAGTAGCACCAATTATAAAGAAGAAAATGGTCAGTAAAGGCCTATTTTGAGAAAATTTCATCCCTTAAACAGCTGGCTCTGAAAGAGGTCTAATAGAGCAATAATAGTCTCCTAGTAAATCTGTAGAACTGAGGAGCAATTACCCCCCAGCTATTATGACAAATAGTCCTATTAGTGGCTCTATCTAGCTTCTAAGGACACTGTTTTTGACATGGTCACACACAGTTCAGAGAGTTAAGAGAATAAAGGAAGAAAAAGTTCTCTTTGCTTCCTCACAAATAGACCCATAGCAGACATGGAATTTAGTCAGGCCAACTCAGTTGGTGGCACTTTCAGAAAGAAGATTTAAAATAAATCACACAGACTCCATCTCTGCAACTGAAGTGAAAGTGGAGCTTATACCAATAAAGTACTTGATTTTTTTTCTTTTTTTAAATTTTAATTCCAGTTTGGTTGACATACAGTGCTGTGTTAGTTTCAGATGTACAATATAGTGTTTCAATAATTATATACATTATTCAGTGTTCATTATTATGAGTGTACTCTTAACCCCCTTCACCTTTTTCACCCATCCCCTCACTCACCTCCCCTCTGGTAACCATCAGTTTGTTCTCTATAGTTAAGAGTCTGTTTTATGGTTTGTCTCTCTTTTTTGTTCATTTGTTTTGTTTCTTAAATTCCACATATGAGTTAAATCACATGGTATCTTCCCTTTTGTGTATATATATATATGTGTGTATATATATATATACATATATACACACATACATATATATATATACAAAATATATATATATACACCCCCCCCCACAAAAAGTAGACTTTTGGGTTTCTTCCATAATTTGGCTATTGTAAATAATGCTGCAATAAACATAGGGTGCATGTATCTTTTCAAATAGGTGGATATTTTTTGGGTAAATATCCAATAGCATAATTACTGTGTCATATGTTAATTCTATTTTTAATTTTTTGAGGAATCTCCATACTGTTTTCCACAGTGGCTGTACCAATTTAAATTCCCACCAACAGTGCAGAAAGGTTCGTTTTTCTCCATATCCTTGCCAACACTTCTTTCTTGTGTTTTTGATTTTAGCCATTGTGACAGGTGTGAGGTGATATCTCTGTGTGGTTTTGATTTGAATTCCCTAATGATGAGTGATGCTGAGCATCTTTTCAAGTGTCTACTGACCATCTGGATGCTTTCTTTGGAAAAATGTCTGTTCGAGTCTTCTGCCCATTTTTTAATTGGATTATTTGGGGGGTTTTTTTGGTGTTGAATTTTATAAGTTCTTTATGTATTTTGGATACTAACCCCTTATAGGATATGTCATTTGCAAATATGTTTTCCCATTCAGCAAGTTGTCTTTTAGTTTTCTTGATTGTTTCCTTCACTATGCAAAAGCTTTTTATTTTTATGTAGTCTGATTGGTTTATTTTTGCTTTTATTTCCCTTGCCTTAAGAGACATATCTGGAAATGTTGTTACAGCCAATGCCAGAGAAATTACTGCCTGTACTTTCTTTTAGGGTTTTTTTTTTTTTTTAATGATTTCAGGTCTCACATTTAAATCTTTAATCCATCTTGAGTTTATTTTTGTGTATGGTGTGAGAGAATGGTCTAGTTTCATTCTTCGGCATGTAGCTGTCCAGCTTTCCCAACACCATTTGTTGAAGAGACTATCTTTTTGCCATTGCATATTCTTGCCTCCTTTGTCAAAGATTAATTGATCATATAATCATGGATTTATTGCTGGGCTGTCTACTCTGTTCTGTTGATCCATGTGCCTATTTTTGTGCTAATACCGCACTGTTTTGATTACTGTAACTTTGTAATATAACTTGAAGTCTGGAATTGTGATACTGCCAGTTTCACTTTTCTCTTTCAAGATTGCTTTGGCTATTTGGGGTCTTTTGTGGTTCCATGCAAATTTTAGGATTGTTCTACTTCTGTGAAAAGTTCTGTTGGTATTTTGATAGAGATTGCATTGAGCCTGTAGATTGCTTTAGGTAGTAGGGACATTTTAATAGTATTTGTTCTTCCAATCCATGAGCATGGAATATCTTTCCACTTGTTTGTGTCATCTGTAATTTCTTTCACCATTGTTCTATAGTTTTCAGAGTACAGATCTTTCACCTCTTTGGTTAAGTTTATTCCTAAGTATTTTATTATTTTGGTGCAATTGTAATGGGATTGTTTTCTTAACTTCTCTTTCTGCTACTTTATTATTAGTGTATAGAAATGCAACAGATTTCTGTAAAATGATTTGTGTCTTGCAACCTTACTGAATTCATTTCTCATTTCTCATAGTTTTTTGGTGGTTTTTAGGGTTTTCTATATCATCTGCAAATAGTGAAAGTTTTACTTCCTCCTTGCCAATATGGATGCCTTTCATTTCTTTTACTTATTTGATTGTTGTGACTAGGATTTCTAATACTATGTTGACTAAAAGTAGAGAGAGTAGAAATCCCTGTCTTATTCCTGACCTTAGGGATAAAACTCTCTGTTTTTCTCCATTGGGGATAATGTTACCTGTGGGTTTTTCATCTATGGCCTTTATATGTCAAGGTACATGAACCTACTTTGTTGAGGTTTTTTATCATGAATGCATTTTGTACTTTGTCAAATGCTTTTTCTGCATCTATTAAAATGATCATATTGTTTTTATCCTTTCTCTTGATGCAATGTATCATGCTGGCTGATTTGCTAAAAATTATTTTTAAAATACTTCAAGTAAAATGATCAGAAGACATGAAAAGACACTTCTCCTAAGAAGACATACAAATGGCTAACAGACACATGAAAAAATGTTCATCGTCATTAGCCATCAGAGAGATTCAAATCAAAACCACATTGAGATATCACCTTATACCAGTTAGAATGGCCAGAATTGACAGTAAACAACATGTGTTGGAGAGGATGTGGAGAAAGGGGAACACTCTTATACTGTTGGTGGAAATGCAAGTTGGTGTAGCCACTTTGGAAAGCAGTGTGTAGATTCCTTAAGAAATTAAAAAGAGCTTCCCTATGACACTGCAATTGCACTACTGGGTATTTACCCCAAGGACACTGACGTAGTGAAAAGAAGGGCCACCTGTACCCCAATGTTCATAGCAGCAATGGCCACAGTTGCCAAACTGTGGAAAGAACCAAGATGCCCTTCAATGGATAAATGGATAAAGAAGATATGGTCCATATATACAATGTAGTATTATGCTTCCATCAGAAAGGATAAATACCCAACTTTTGTATAAACATGGATGGGACTAGAAGAGATTATGCTGAGTGAAATAAGTCAAGGAAAGAGTCAATTATCATATGGTTTCACTTACTTGTGGAGTATATGGAATAACACAGAGGACATTGGGAGACAGAAAGGAGAAGTGAGTTGGGGGAAATTCAATGGGGAGACAAACCATGAGACTGTGGACTTGAGAAACAAACTGAGGGTTTTGGAGGGGAAAGAGGTGGGAGGTTGGTTGAGCCTGGTTGTAGGTCTTGTGGAGGGAACATATTGCATGGAGCACTGGGTGTGGTGCATCAACAATGAATTCTGGAACACTGAAAAGAATTAAAATAAAATAAAATACTTGAAGTAGATCTGCCCCAGTTCCCAAATTCATATGTTCGAGTTCTAATTTCCAATGTAACTGTACTTGGAGATAGGGTGAGGTGAGATAGAATGAGGTCATTAAGGGTGGGGTCTTAATCCAACAGGTCCATGACTTTATAAGAAGAGAAAGAGAGAAATGTTTCTTTTTCTTTCCACCATATGTGAACACAATGAGAAGGCAGCCATCTGCAAACCAAGAAGAGAATCCTCCCTGGGAACCATCAGCCAGTATATGGCTCTTGGACTTACAACCTCCAGAACTGATAAAATAAATTTCTGTTGTTTGAGTCTGTGATATTTTGTTATAGCAGCCTAAGCTGACTAATACATACTCTTTTGAGTTTCTGGCTCTGTCCTAGATGCATTATGGGCATTATATTGCTTAATATCATCTAATGATAAAAGTTAAAAATTTTCTTCATTTGCTAACAATAAGGAAGTTGATAGTCCTAGAAATGTGCCTTAAATTTCTCTTACATTTGTTTGGCTCTGATGTCTTTTTACATCACATAAACAATTTCTCATCAAATGAAAGATTCAGACTCTTTTAGGCATTTATTAATTAAACAGTTCAATTAAAAGGCATTGAAACAATTAAATTAAACAATTAAAAGGCATTGAAAGGAAAAGAGGACATTGCACTAAACCCCTGGGCAAGGCAGACTTACAGGTTTAGAATGGATCCTTGAGTCAATTAAATATATCTGCTCATTATTTAGATGATTATCATGACATTATTTCCTCCATCCTCCTCAAATCATTATATTGTATAAAAACCTAATGTAGTATTTTATTTTTCTTATTTCTTTTAAGATTTTATTTATTTATTTGACAAAGAAAGAGAGAGACCACAAGTAGGCAGAGAGGCAGGCAGAGAGAGAGGGAAGCAGGCTCCCCACTGAGCAGAGAGCTGAATGCAGGGCTGGATCCCAGGACCCTGAGATCATGACCTGAGCTGAAGGCGGAGGCTTAACCCACTGAGCCACCCAGGTGCCCCCCTAACTGTAGCATTTTAATCATCAAGATAAAAAAGTTTGAACACTTCAGATTTTACTTTTTTTTAATGGATTGTAAATTTACCATGCATAGAAACAGTATTTCCCTTTTATTTGCAACAGTTGTGATCTGCATTTTAATCCATAAATATAGACTCTTACTAATTATCTTTTTTTTTTCTATTAGTTGCACCACAGTTAAAAAAAAAAGTTAGGTTTATTTTTGTCAAGTGCTTTCTGGGAGGCATCATATTGGATAATGGATAAGTAAGCTTGGTATAGTATTTGGGGAATATCTTTCTGCCTTTAAAAATCTTTTATTAATTTATGAATTATCTCAAGTTTGATGTAATATGTTAGAATTGTAGTATTATCACTTATTATGAAGGCCTGGGTAAATTATACTCTCTATGCCTCTATTTTCCCATCTGTAAAATAGGATTAGTGAATTTATTTATAGGGGTTAATGTAATTTTTAAATAATACATAAAAATACCTTAATGTTTAGTAAATATCACCCAAAATTTTTGTTTTCCTGTGTTTTTGTGGGTAGAATTTCTCAAATCAAAGTGCCTACAGTGGGTTTGACAAATATATTGGGTTTAGTTCTTTCAAGACACTTGGCAAAGCAAGTCTACATCTAATGCAATTAGATATTTTACATTTTTCATTTCACCAAATGAATCAGGACCTCTATTTTGGTATGTTTTAAAGATCTATCAGATCTTTCTATCCAATTCAGATTTTTAAGAGGTCTAGATTATGTAAAATGCAGGGTAGATTATGGAAAAGATATAGATATAATAGATTCATGGGTAAAAGATTACAGAAATTCATTTCAATGGAAAAACATTGACTTAGGTTTTCCATGTGACTGTTGAACAAGATCTATGACAATGAGCTATACCTGATCAATTTTAACCCCTTACTCAAAATGTACATGAGGATATTTCTTTCCCAGAGGATCACTCTGCATTCTTTCCTCCATGAAATTATGGGTACAAATGGATGCACATGGCCTTAGCTGCTTCTCTTCTGTACCATGTGTGCAGAAACAGAATATTAGGGCTAATTCAAAATATTTAAGTTAAATGAAATAAATAAAATAAAATAAATGAAAATAAATAAAAAATGAAATAAAATTAAAAAATAAATCATTTGACAGTTAAGTATTTCTTGTATTTTCAAAGCAAGGAAATTATTGAAGGTAGAGAATTTATTAAGCACAGAAACATAAACTCTTAATGACATCTCGTTGATACCCATTTAATTGTTCTTATAACCAGAGGATGTCTGTGTAAGTACACCTTCATTATTCACAAGAAAAAAAGTGCTTCGTGAAAGCTATCAAAATCAATTACAGTTTGTCCACTTTGGGGGGCCAATGAGGCAGAGAATTAACCTCCAACTAATTTCCAAAGTCATTTACGAGCTGATGGCTTAGTACATTTACTGCCATAGGCACCAGGCACTTTGGAACATTTGCAAAATGCATGCTGTAGAGTGCAAGAAACATATCATTTGGGTCATGATAGACCCATGAGCCATAAATTTTTTTTTTATTTATTTTATACTCGTAAAATCCCCCGAGGTCCAGTAAATACACAATTTACTTTTATTATTAAAAATATCTCTAAAGTAGACAAGAAATCCTGTGCTCTCTAACACAAACTAAAAATCTTCTGGTCACTTATTAAATTATTCTAAAAGGCACTGTAAAGCTATAGGATTATCATGAGTTTGGATGAATGCTATGTTGCATTCCATGTACAATAACAAAACAAATAAGCAGGAACCATATCCAGACAGTATGACTTTTACAGATGATGAAATTTCTTAAAGTAAATGATAGCTTAAAGTAAAAAATGAAATCATTAATGACTTAATGGACACTGTAGTCTACTTCTAGGTTCTAAGTTATTGGAATAGATAATACAAACATATTAACTCTCTAGAGGCACACTCTTCAGTTGTATAAAGATTTGGTCAAAATCTAATTATCTTATATTTTTACAATGATAACTCTTTATATCATCTGAGAGTCTGATTTGGACATTACTCTAAAATGTGGAAAATCTTGTACTTTCTATTTAAATGCATATATGTATTACCCATTGTGGGCAGTATGCAGCTCTTTAAATAAAAGCACTAACTTAATACAAAATAGGTTAGGGAAAAAATGTTTCCAGAGATGTCAGGGTAACAGGATGAGAATATGTAACGATGTGCTCAGCATCAACATGTCTGAGAAAATCCTCTTTATGCATTCTGCCAGAGAGATAAATTCATCTACATCAACCTCTAAGAAAGACAACCTAATAAAGATGCAGTGTGAAAGGAAATTGATATTTGGTCAGGGGGGAAAGAACAAATGAACATTTGTTAGAATATATTCACACCATTGTTTCAAATACTGACTGATCAAATGAGATTTAAATATCCACGTTTTCAAAAGCAGAAGACACTTAATAGTGTTTGTTTTGTTTTTCTGCTCCAGAATCTAACCAGGTACAATGTTTCCTAATTCAATCTTGATAATATTTATCTCATTAATTCAATGGCCTTGGACTTATAATTATCATATTACGCATACAGAAAGAGCTCTCAAGACAGTCACAACAGCAGATAAATATACTCAGAGGGCTAGTTAATCAAACTGGCAATACCTGAAGAGGAAGCAGGGAATCTGAGGATTTCTCAGATTATCTAGATATGGCCAAATATCTTCTCCTTTAAAGCATGGAATGCTCACTATTAAAATTCTGACTGGTTAGTGAATAACATTATGGACTTAACTCTAGAAAGCAAGCCTTACATTATCTTGAGAGTGATTTCCACTTCATGAGCTCAGGGCCAAAAGCAGGGTGTGGGTCTAGGGGAGGCCGGTGGGAGCCTGGAAAAGCAGAAGTTGGAATGTGAAGATGATGGAGGAAACAGGACCATTCTAAAATGAGAGGGACAGGCCAGTAAGATACATATTATTTTCCTCATATATCTTCACTGTGTTTTTAAATTTGTTTCAGTTTCCTTTGGACTACCAGAATAATTTTAGTATGTAATATCTACCAACACAGTCATAACTAGACTGTTATCCACCAGCAAGAATTTGTTATATTCCATTGTGCTAAGCATTACTTTTGACGTGTCTTTGATAAAAACAAGCACTTACAAAGATTTTGATACTGGGGCCTCTTCAAACTGGGGTAATTAGCAGCTTGCCAGAAGAATCCACGTGTAAACTAGAATACAAAATACCTTTACCTTTTCATTTAAACAGGAAATAAAAAAAGAAATCCTAGTTTTCAGTGGACTACTTTGGCCAATGTCTCCTCCCACATTTCATCAATACAGGTTCTCAGACCCTAGCTAGAGGGTTACTTTATAAATAGTTTAGAAGCATTACTGAGGAAACCAAAACTACAAGACTCATTTAACAGATTTGAAGAGAGAAGTTACTATGTGGTATTTAAAATATGATATCTTCATTAATAAAAATTGTGCTCTCATATAATGATCTCCGCTTATAAATTATGTACATATATAGCCACACACACATTGTCATTTAATTATTATCAAATCCTAAATAATTCTTGCACTGTCTAGCTTATTCAAATCCCTTCTCTTTGACAATAATATATTAGTGAATTAAATCCCACAAGTGAAGCAGATGGCATAAATAAGCTGCTTATACCAATGCATAGCATATGCAAAAGGTTAATTGAACTGCCTCATCACGAATTATATATATATTTTCCGCAGTCTAGCAGTGTTTAGAACAAAATGATGTTTTTCCTTATTTTAATTAGTGTGATGACATTAATTATAATCATAACAATTCTATCACCACTAAAAATAAACCGTGAAAACTTTAATGTATTTTTAAAAATAGTAGTTATTTGACCCTTTAAAGGAATGTTTTGTGCTCATGGTATTGGAATGTTTTGTGCTCATGGTATTGGAAATGGTATTCAAATATTCTTTAAAAATTGAAGAGGTCTCGTAACCTAAAGATGATGACATTCTGCTGGTCAGTGTTCTGTGCAAAAGCCAATGAAGACTGCAGGCCCCAGATGCTTTCTCAAAAATAATTTTCCCAGAAAAATATACAATAATTTCAAAAAGGCACTAAGAAATAGTGATACTGTTGGCTGGCTTTGGTTCTCAAACAACTGAAAACAGATTTGTGAAAGAGGGCAATAGGAGGTCATATCTTCCAACTCTATAAACCTAGATATCTCAGTTGCTGCAAGCTTATATCTTTTTTCTATTTTAGAAGTGGCTTTTCTTTTTTCTATTTCATATGTCATTTTAGTTCATCTATTTCAGATTTTGTACCTAGCTAACTGTAAAAACCTCATATTGGGAGTAATATTTGAATAGCATATAATAATTGGAGGCAGTATACACATGAATGCACACGTACATATACCTGTCATTCTTTAGATTCATTATGAGTCATATCTTTGCCTAAAACATATCTATATATTCAGTACAGTATAGGTTCAAGAATATTGTAAGTGGTTCAAGTATTTTTTCAAAAGCATAAATTGAGGCTTTAAATTATTGAATCTTTTTCTTAGGGCTGCATTATGTCCGTGTGTGTGTGTGTGTGTGTGTGTGTGTGTGTGTGTGTACCACATCCTTATCCTTTGGTCTGTTTATGGACACTTAGCTTGCTTCCATATCTTAGCTATTGTAAATAATGCTGCAATAAACAGAAGAGTACATATTTCTTTTCAAATTGTTGTTGTTTTCTTTGGGTAAATATCCAACAGTGGAATTGTTAGATTTTATGGTATTTTATTTTTAATATTTTGAGGACCCTCCATACTGTTTTCCACAGCGGCTGTACCAGTTTACATTCCCACCAAAAGTACACAAGAGTCCCTTTATCCACATCCTTACCAACACTTGTTATTTCTTGCCTTTTTTATTTTAGTCATTCTAACAGGTGTAGGGTGATCCTCATTGTGGTTTTGATTTGCAGTTGCCTGATGGTGAGTGGTGTTGAGCATCTTTTCCTGCGTCTCTTGGCTATCTGGATGTCCTCTTTGTAAAAGGTATGTTCCCCTTTTTTTAATTGGATTGTTTGTGGGTTTTTTGGTGTTGAGTTGTATGACTTCTCTATATATTTCAGAAATGAACTTCTTATCAGATATACCACTTGCAATTATCTTCCCCCACTCAGTAGGTTGCCCTTTTGTTTTGTTGATGATTTATTTTGCTGCACTTTGTATATTTATGTCCAGTTTTGCTCTGTTTTCTCAGGATTCTTTTGGTTAGTCAAGGTCTTTTGTGGTCCCATACAGATTTTAGCATTGTTTTTTTCTGTTTCTGTGGAAAATACCATCAGGATTTTGATAGGGATTGCATTGTATCTGTAGACTGCTTTGGGTAATATGGACATTTTAACAATATTAATTCCTCCATTCCATAAGCACAGAATATCTTTTCATTTATTTGTTTCTTGACATAAAAATCTTATTACCTGCTTTCTCAAATTTGCTGTTTGTCATTCTTCTAGTGTTCAAGCTTAAATAGTCTCTGGTTGTCCTGATTGATGATATTGTCTCTGTTCATCTACTGCCCAAGTTATCATCTTAAAACACAAATGTTTGCAGTCTGTTACATTGCTTAAAAGTTTTGGTGGTATATCTCTGATTACAGAACAATGATTAAATCCTCCTTCATTTGGCTTCTATAATTGCATCTAGATTTTTCTGGTCTAACTCCAACTTTTCACACAATAGCAAAAACAAAACAAAACAAAACAAAAAAGGTGTTTCTTAACAGAAAACAAATCATATCCCTATTCATCCCCCTAAGCAACTTCAATGTCCTCTCGGTGCATTCAGGGGAATTTAAAACAAACAAACAAACAAACAAACAAACAAACAAACCCTCCAAACTCCTAATGGCCTCCAAAGCCCTAAATAATGTGTCTTCTTCCTGGCATTCTAATTTGTTCTATACCCGTCTCACTTTTCTCATTACATTCCCATCACACCATTGTTCTTTCAGTTAATTACAAAGACGTGTTCTTTTCCATTTCAAGCTGTCTGTAGATGCTGATCCTCCAACTTAAATGCTATTTTCCCACTCTGTGTTACAGACTTAATTCCTCTTAAGTCTCAATTCTTCCCTGATCAGTCTACTTAATATTAGTTCATCTCCCCCTTCTATTTTAGCCCCTTCTTTCCTTAGTAACGTTGATTTTAATTTTTAAGTATTTCTCTATTTTATTTTTTCTTATGTCTACAATTAACACAAAGCCAAAAAAGGCAGACCAGCTCTCTGACTTTTTCATCAGCACATTCTTTAATATGGTTCTTTGGAACTCAGCAGCAATCTAACCTTGTGAACAAACAAGTAAATGAATATGAGATGCTCAATAAATATGTGTAAATTGTGTGTCAATCCTAATTGAATTCCAAGGATGTGGCAGCCATAAAGGGAAGTAAAAAATATTTCTAGTGAAGAAAAAAAATAGAAAGTAGAAAATCCATTTTTTTTATTATACAATAGTTTATTTCCAAAATGCACTGGTAGATTAAATTGTTTACTACAGAAGGATATTGAATGGTTCCATTTTGATGTATCACAGTTTTACTATAAGAGTAGATTTATAACGTCCTTTGTCAAATAATGTTTTGTGCCATGAGGATGTAAAATTTATTTTTCAATATTTTTCTCAATTTTCTTTTCCAATTAAATGAAGGTAATGTAGAATAGCTTGGTAAAACAAGAGTTTCTATGATTTGGTAATTATTTGAGCAGGTAGTTAGGCATATAACATAACACATTTAAAAATATATATGTATATACTTATATATAATTATATCTACATAAAAATATGTATGTATATATGTATGTATTTATTTTTAGGTATATATAAATACATATGTGTATATATACACATGTATATAAATGTACACACAAATATATGTGCATACATATACATAAAATAGTCATTACTAATTCATTTAGTTAGATCTATATAGCTATGATTATAGCCATGGCGCATTTTCTCTTCTCTGTGCCATGGTACACAAATAGTATCATTAACTTTACTCAAATTCAGGAGGAAAATAAGAAAGAATAACAGTAGAATTCCTATCAGGGGCGCCTGGGTGGCTCAGTGGGTTAAAGCCTCTGCTTTCGGCTCAGGTCATGATCCCAGGGTCCTGGGATCGAGTTCCGCATTGGGCTCTCTGCTTCAGCAGGGAGCGTGCTTCCTCCTCTCTCTGCCTGCCTCTCTGCCTACTTGTGATCTATGTCTGTCAAATAAATAAATAAAATCTTTAACAAAAAAAAAAAAAAGAATTCCTATCAATCTGTCTCTCCTCAAGGTGCAAATGACTAGCTTACAGTGCCAAGTGTTAACTAACCGTTATCTTTATGGCCTTGTATTTGAACCAGTCCTCGAAAGCAAATAAATATGTTCCCATGATGTAGGCTTTTTTTTTTTTTTTAGACTTATTTATCTGAGAGAGAGAGAGAGAGAGAGAGAGCTTGTGTGCATGGGAGCATGAGTGGCGGGGGGAGGGTGTAGGAGCAGAGGGAGAGAGAGAACAGACTCCCTGCTGAGTGCTGAGTCCCCTGCAGGGCTGAATCTCCCAAGCCTGAGATCATGACCTGAATGTTAATCAAGAGTCAGATGTTTAACTGACTGAGCCTTTCAGGTGCCCCCTCATGATGTAAGCTTTATGAGTGCCTTGAAATGATGTAATGGCTTGCCACCAGTAGAATGTTTCAGTATTTGTCTAGGTACTTTTTCTTTCTTTTACATTTGATACTATGTGTTTCTCTTAGATTCTTCCTTAACTGTTGGTTAGTGAGTAAAATTAGTCCATTCATCTTTTTAATTTTTTTATTTTCTTTTTATGTTTTAAAGATTTTATTTATTTATTTGACAGAGAGATAGAGAGAGCCAGAGAGCACAAGCAGGGTAAATGGCAGAGGGAGAGTGAGAAGCAGGCTTCCCGATGAACAGGGAACCCAAAGCAGGCTAAATCCCTGACTCCTGGGATCATGATCTGAGTCTAAGGCAAGCTGCTTAACTGACTGAGCCACTCAGACACCCTATTTTATTTTATTTATTTATTTTTTAGCAAGGTATGACCTCTTAATTGCTTTAGCATAATATCTTAGTTTAATAATTTCCTTTCTTTTTTCCCTCAAGAAGGACTTATAATTTAAAATCATACTTGAATAATTACATAATATTACATATGATGGTTATATAAGCACATTCATCATATCTCTGCAGATACAACAGACACAATTATAGTGTTTGCTAGACCATTAAAAAAGGATTAGTGGTGCCTGGGTGGCTCAGTCTGTTAAGCATCTGCCTTATGATCCCATCCCAGGGTCCTGGAATGGAGCCCCACATTGCGATTCCTGCTCAGGGGGGAGGAGCTTGCTTCCCCTCTCTGTGGGCCCTCCCCCATCCCACTCATTCTCTCTCTCCCTCTCTCTCAAATAAATAAATAAAATCTTAAGAAAAATGGTTTATACTGATAGAAGTTCAGAGTGATAGAAAATTATCTTTGTTGTTATTACAATATCAAGTCCACAGAAATTTCAGAAGCATTCTGAGTTTCCAGAGAAGCTTAAAACTTCTTAAAAAAAAAAAAAAAGAAAAGAAAAAAAAAAAGGTTTATTTTACTATTGTTCTTCTTGGAATAGGTATTTAGCATTGAAGGGAATTACCTCATTTTTCTAACTTTTCAGTATATAGCCACTACTATTATATATGTAATTTTTAAAAGTTATTTTATTATATTTAATCCTTTCAAAAGGCAAAAACATTAACTAAAAAGGTATTTTGGGATAAAGAGAAACCCAGCTGGTCAAAAAAAAAAAAATCTTTAAGAATGAAGTTTTCCATTGATTAGGCTTTCACTAACATATTCCATAGCCTATTCAATTTCTAAACAATAGACAAGTTGCATGGGAGTGAATGAAATCATAATATTCTGATTTTTTATCCTGACAATTTATCAGTACATTTTCATAATCAAATCAGTTTAGTTACATGGTGCATATATACATTCTGTTAAATACACTTAGTATTTTTTCTATTATGTAGATTTCATTTATTTTGAACAGAGTACTTTATATAGATTAAATACTTTATATAGATTTCGTTTACTTCTAAACAAAAACCCTACTTGTAGGTGCTGCAATTACCTACACAGTGAATTCACTGGAAACTAAGACTTAAGGGTCAAAATGCATTTCCATTATCATTCTGGAGTATGACTTACTCAGACAGCCCAGTTGTATAGATCTCTCCTCAGGGAGGAGGAAAGGAACTGCTTGGTGTCCTAGAAACTCTGCCTAACTTATTCTCAGAGTATTTGTTTATCTCTGCTATTCTAGGATGTGCATACAAAATGATCCTCCATTAGTTCATAGTTTCATATACTTAGTGTTTTCATTTCCCTTTTTCTGAAAAATTCACCCCAATTTTCTTAAAAACCTTCTTGCAATTAGCTCCACTACTGTTCTCACACCAATTTGCACCTGGGGCAGAACATAAATAAATAAACAAATAAAAAATAAAAGGAATACTCAATTATGAAGCTATTTATCTAGTCATTCTCCCTTAAGGTTGTCCAAGAATATAATTTCCTAGTTTTCATTATTGGTTTCTGCATCACTTCCTTTGTTGTTGTTGTTGTTTTGGGAGGGGAGGGTGAGAGAGAATCTTAAGCATTCTCCATGCCCAGTGAGAAGCCCCATGCAGGGCTCCATCTTACAACTCTGAGATCATGACCTGAGCCAAGATCAAGAGTAGGAGTCTTAACTGATTGCACCATCCAGGTGCTCCCCTTTCTTTAAAAAAAAATGTAATTTTTTTGTTTACCTAAGTAGACCAGCTTCTTCTTATGCATCTCTCTATTTAAAATCAAGCTTTATCTTTGATACCCAGTCTGAGATCTAATCAATGATCCCTAAGACGGTGGGAACACCACCTAGATTTTGTTGAGTCTCCCTCTGGCATTGGAGGCATGCCCATTTGACTATATTTTGTCTGACATCTAACCCTGTCATCACCTTCCCAGGTTCACACAGTTCTAATGGTGGTACATGTCAGATTTTTGCCCTAAAACTATCTTAATATTATTCATGTAAACTATCTCACCTACATGACCAAAACTGGGGAAACAAATTTTGTAGATATCGATGTTTAAAATGGTATGAGGATGTCATGACCAAGTATCTTATTTTGGAAAATTTCTCCCATGATTAAACAACTATAAAACAGGACAGAATACATGAAGTACCACTTCTCATGTGTTGAACAACAGGCAGTAAAAGGTGGTTATCCTTGAGAGAAGGTAAACATAAGAGGTAAGCCCCACAATCACTTTAGGTTTTTCCTGATAGAACTTTCCAGACCACAGCACAGAGAAGCAAACATACTAGGACAAGTGGAAAGAAATATGCAAAAGAATGAACTTGGATTCTTATTTCACATAATATTAAGAAATTAACTCAAAATGGATCAAAGACTTAAATATAAGATCTAAAATTGTAAAACCCTTAGAAGCAAACATAGAGGTAAATCTTTGTAACCTTGAATTTGGCAATAGATTCATATGACATAAAAGCATGAACAACAAAAGGAAAAATAGATACTTTTAATATCATCAAAATTTAAAACTGTGTTTCAAAAGACACCATCAGTCAACAGTCAATTTTCAGTATGACTGGGAGAAAATAAGCACTGATTTTAAAGCCATATTTATATATTTTCTTGCAATTTAAAACATTCTAACTGAAATTGAAGACTATGATGAAGAAACAGTGACTATCATAGTAAAGTATCTATAGCAGGCAGAATTCTAAAATGGCCCCAAAAGACCATCACCCTGGTCTCCACATCTTTCTTAATTACTTTGGATAATCACTGCCTATTGGGTGCAGGTAAGCCTGACTTGCTTCTAGCTGTTGGAATATGGTGAAGGTGATAAAATAGTTACTTCTTTAAATGCATTACATTAATTAAACTCTGTCTTAGAACTGTGAAAAGAAATTTCTTGTTAGCCTTAAAGAAGCAAACTGCCATGTTGGGGAGAGGGCTGTGTGATGTGAAGGGGGCAGCCTCTAGGAGCTAAGGGCCTCACTCTCAAATTGCAAGAAACTGAATACTACAAATAGCAGTGAGCTTGGAAGAGGACTGACTCTGAACACCAGATGAAACTGCAGCCCTGGATGCCTTGGTTTCAACCTGGAGAGACTGAGCAGAGGACACAGTTAACCCATACCTGGATTCCTAACATAGGAAAGCATTAAAATAAAAAATAGGTGATGTTTCAAGCCTTGGAGTTTGTGATTATTTGTTAGGCAGCAGTAAAAAATTAAGACAATACCTCAAGGGAAAAAACGTTTACTGATAAATTGCTCACATATATTCTAGTAAATATTCTTTGGGGACATTATTAACTATTTCCATGAGTTCTTAATTTTCCAATTAAGTATTGGCATATGCATGCATAGAAATATCCAACTTTAAGAAAGAACTCAAATACATGGAGGCTAAAGTGCATCCTACTGAAGAATGAATGGGTCAACCAGGAAATTAAAGAAGAATTGAAAAAATTCATGGAAACAAATGAAAATTAAAACAAAACTGTTCAAAATCTTTGGGACACAGCAAAGGCAGTCCTGAGAGGAAAGTATATTGTGATACAAGCCTTTCTCAAGAAGCAAGAAAGGTCTCAAGTACACAACCTAACCCTACACCAAAAGGACCTGGAGAAAGAACAGCAAAGAAAGCCTAAACCCAGCAGGAGAAGAGAAATAATAAAGATCAGAGCAGAAATCAATGAAACAGAAACCAAAAGAACAGTAGAACAAATCAATGAAACTAAGAGCTGGTTCTTTGAAAGAATTAATAAGACTGATAACCCGCTGGCCAGACTTATCAAAAAGAAAAGAGAAAGGACCCAAATTAATAAAATCATGAATGAAAGAGGAGAGATCACAACCAACGCCAAAGAAATACGAACAATTATAAGAACATATTATGAACAACTATACACTAGCAAATTCAACACTCTGGAAGAAATAGATGCATTCCTAGAGACATATAAACTACCAGAAGTGAACCAGGAAGAAATAGAAAACCTGAACAAACCATAACCAGTAAGGAGATTGAAGCAGTCATCAAAAAACTCCCCACAAACAAGAGCCCAGGGCCAGATGGCTTCCCAGGGGAATTCTACCAAATATTTAAAGAAGAATTAATAACTATTCTCCTGAAACTGTTCCAAAAAACAGAAATGGAAGGAAAACATCCAAACTTATTTTATGAGGCCAGCATTACCTTGATCCCAAAACCAGACAAAGAACACATCAAAAAGGAGAATTATAGACAAATATCCATGATGAACATGAATGCAAAAATTCTCACCAAAATACTAGCCACTAGGATCCAATGGTACATTAAAAGGATTATTCACCACGACCAAGTGGGATTGATTCCTCGGTTGCAAGGTTGGTTCAACATCTGCAAATCAATCTCTGTGATAGGATACATTAATAAAAGAAAGAACAAGAACCATATGATACTCTCAATAGATGCTGAAAAAGCATTTGACAAAGTACGGCATCCTTTCTTGATCAAAACTCTTCACAATGTAGGCATAAAGGGTACATAACTCAATATTGTCAAAGCCATCTATGAAAAACCCACAGCAAATATCATTCTCAATGGGGAAAAACTGAGAACTTTCCCCCTAAGGTCAGGAACATGGCAGGGATGTCCACAATCTCCACTGCTATTCAACATAGTACTAGTAGTCCTAGCCTCACTAATGGGACAGCAAAAAAGAAATAAAAGACATCCAAATTGGCAAAGAAGAAGTGAAACTCTCACTGTTTGCAGATGATATGATACTTTATGTGGAAAACCCAAAAGACCACCCCAAAACTGCTAGAACTCATACAGGAATTCAGTAAAGTGTCAGGATATAAAATCAATGCTCAGAAATCAGTTGCATTTCTAAATGCCAAGAGCAAAACAGAAAGAGAAATTAAGGAGTCAATCCCATATACAATTGCACCCAAAAGTGTAAGATACCTAGGAATAAATCTAACCAAAGAGGCAAAGAATCTGTACTCATAAAACTATAAAGTACTCATGAAAGAAATTGAGGAAGACACAAAGAAATGGAAAAGCATTCCATGCTCATGGACTGGAAGAACAAATATTGTGAAAATGTCCATGCTACCTAAAGCCATCTACACATTTAATACAATTCCTATCCAAATACCATTATTTTTTTTCAAAGAAATGGAACAAATAATCCTAAAATTTATATGGAACCAGAAAAGACCTAAGATAGCCAGAGGAATGTTGAAAAAGAAAGCCAAAGTTGGCAGCATCACAATTCCAGACTTCAAGCTCTATTACAAAGCTGTCATCATCAAGACAGTATGGTACTGGCACAAAACAGACACACAGATCAATGGAACAGAATAGAGAGCCCAAAAATAGACCCTCAACTCTATGGTCATCTAATCTTTGACAAAGCAGGAAAAAATGTCCAATGGGAAAAAGACAGTCTCTCAACAAATGGTGTTGGGAAAATCGGACAGCCACATACAGAATAATGAAACTTGACCATTTCCTTGCATTGCACACAAAAATAGACTCAAAATGGATGAAAGACCTCAATGTGAGACAGGAATCCATCAAAATCCTTAAGGAGAACACAGGCAGCAAACTTTTCAACCTCAGCTGCAGCGACTTCTTCCTAGGAACATCACCAAAGGAAAGG
Organism: Enhydra lutris kenyoni; assembly: GCF_002288905.1. Lineage (NCBI taxonomy): Eukaryota > Metazoa > Chordata > Mammalia > Carnivora > Mustelidae > Enhydra > Enhydra lutris. The sequence continues at coordinate 22,013,628 of NW_019154111.1, forward strand.
GAAGCAAGGGCAAAAATGAACTATTGGGATTTCATCAAAATCAAAAGCTTTAGCATAGCAAAGGAAACAGTCAACAAAACCAAAAGACACTTGGCCAAATGGCCAACAGACACTTGAAAAAGTGCTCCACATCACTCGGCATCAGGGAAATACAAATCAAAACCTCAGTGAGTCTGTTAGCCATCTGGATGTCTTCTTTGCAGAAATGTCTGTTCATGTCTTCTGCCCATTTCTTGATTGGATTATTTGTTCTTTGGGTGTTGAGTTTGCTAAGTTCTTTATAGATTTTGGACACTAGCCCTTTATCTGATATGTCGTTTGCAAATATCTTCTCCCATTCTGTCAGTTGTCTTTTGGTTTTGTTAACTGTTTCCTTTGCTGTGCAAAAGCTTTTGATCTTGATAAAATCCCAATAGTTCATTTTTGCCCTTGCTTCCCTTGCCTTTGGCGATGTTCCTAGGAAGATGTTGCTGCGGCTGAGGTTGCTGCTTGTGTTCTCCTCAAGGATTTTGATGGATTCCTTTCTCACATTGAGGTCCTTCATCCATTTTGAGTCTATTTTCGTGTGTGGTGTAAGGAAATGGTCCAATTTCATTTTTCTGCATGTGGCTGTCCAATTTTCCCAACACCATTTATTGAAGAGGCTGTCTTTTTTCCATTGGACATGCTTTCCTGCTTTGTCGAAGATTAGTTAACCATAGAGTTGAGGGTCTATTTTTGGGCTCTCTATTCTGTTCCATTGATCTATGTGTCTGTTTTTGTGCCAGTACCATGCTGTCTTGATGAAGTCAGAATGGCTAAAATTAACAAGTCAGGAAATGACAGATGCTGGCGAGGATGCAGAGAAAGGGGAACCCTCCTACACTGTTGGTGGGAATGCAAACTGGTGCAACCACTCTGGAAAACAGCATGGAGGTTCCTCAAAATATTGAAAATAGAACTACCCTATGACCCAGTAATTGCACTACTGGGTATTTACCCTAAAGATACAAACGTAGTGATCCAAAGGGGCACGTGCACCCGAATGTTTATAGCAGCAATGTCTGCAAGAGCCAAACTATGGAAAGAACCTAGATGTCCATCAACAGACGAATGGATAAAGAAGAAGTGGTATATATACACAATGGAATACTATGCAGCCATCAAAAGAAATGAAATCTTGCCATTTGCGACGACGTGGATGGAACTAGAGGGTATGATGCTTAGCGAAATAAGTCAATCGGAGAAAGACAACTATCATATGATCTCCCTGATATGAGGAAGTGGAGATGCAACATGGGGGGTTGAGGGGGTAGGAGAAGAATAAATGAAACAAGATGGGATTGGGAGGGAGACAAACCATAAGTGACTTTTAATCTCACAAAACAAACTGAGGGTTTCTGGGGGGAGAGGGGGTTGGGAGAAGGGGGGTGGGGTTATGGACATTGGGGAGGGTATATGCTATGGTGAGTGCTGTGAAGTGTGTAAACCTGGCGAGCCTGGCGAATCACAGACCTGTACCCCTGGGGATAAAAATATATGTTTATTAAAAATAAATAAATAAATAAAATAAAATTTAAAAAAATTAATAAAAAAAAAAAAACCTCAGTGAGATACCGCCTCACACTAGTCAGAATGGCTAAAATTAACAAATCAGGAAATGGCAGAGGTTGGCGAGGATGCAGAGAAAGGGGAACCCTTCTACACTGTTGGTGGGAATACAAGCTGGTGCAACCACTCTGGAAAACAGTATGGAGCTCCTCAAAAAGTTTGAAAATAGAGCTACACTATGACCCAGCAATCACACTACTGGGTATTTACCCCAAGGACACAAATGTAGTGATCTGAAGTGGCACATGCACCTGAATGTTTATAGCAGCAATGTCCACAATAGCCAAACTATGGAAAGAACCTAGATGTCCATCAACAGATGAATGGATAAAGAAGATGTGATATATATATACATATACACAATGGAATATATATATATATATATATATATATATATATATATCTCACATCTTCTTTATCCATTTATTTATTTATACACACACACACAATGGAATATATATATAAAATGTATATATATGTATATATAATGTGTATATATATTATATATATATTATTCCATTGTGTATATATATACACAATGGAATACTATGCAGCCATCAAAACCCCCGAAATCTTGCCATTTGCAATGACATGGATGGAACTAGAGGATAGCATGCTAAGCGAAATAAGGCAATCAGAGAAAGACAATTATCATATGATCTCTCTGCAATGAGGAATTTGAAAGGCAGGGCAGTGGGTCATGGGGTTTAGGGAGGGAAAAAAATGAAACAAGTTGGGATCAGGAGGGAGACAAACCATAAAAGACTCTTAATCTCATGATACAAGCTGAGGGTTGCTAGGGGTAGGGAGATAGGGATAGGGTGGCTGGGTGATGGACATTGGGAAGGGTATGTGCTATGGTGAGTGCTGTGAAATGTGTAAGTGTGATGATTCACAGACCTGTACCCTGGGGCAAATAATACATTGTATGTTAATATTAAAAATATATATATCCAACTTTAAAATATAATCTTTCTTCAGTATTTTAATATTCTTTTTTTTAAATCATCCATTGGGGTTTAAAATCTAGACTTCTTCATAGTATATACTTCAAATTTTTTCATTAGCAACTTATGAATTTGTGTAGCTTAATACTTCAGGTTGCTATTTTCAAATATTAATTTAATGGCCAAATTCAAATTATTTGTCTAAAAATGAATTAAATTACCAAGTCGTTGTATTAACAAACCCAAACATAAGAGCACCTTAAAAAAAACTCTGAGAAAGTATTTCCTAGTGGGAATTTATGCTTCTCTGTACTACCACATACTCAGAAGGAAGCTGAGAGGGAAAGAAAGGAGAAACAAAGGAAAGGGAAAGGAAAAAAGAAAGAGAGGGAAGGAGGAAGGATAGCAACGATATGTATATCTTTATAATCCTATAAAGCCAAATGTAGAGATGCATGATATTTTCAAATAAATAGGTGTTCAAATAGCACTCAGAACAGGAAAGTCCTGGAACAGGTCAGTGGTCTTAATTATATACAATCAAATGGATGAAGATGATTTTCAGTTGGAGAAAAAAAGATAAATTTTTCACAAAAGTGTTTGTAGTTGTACATTGTAGAATGTGTCTGTGGACATGTGTGTGCATGCTCTAGATGAACAGTCTTTGGGGAAAAGATGCCAAGAACTATACATAATGTTGAACTATACAAAAGTGGTAAAAGTTTTACTTCACTCTACCTGTTTTACTTTTTAAAGGACAAAATATGTTTTGTTCATTTATTCTGCATGCATTACTGAGTCATGTTCACATGTTAAGTGTCATCTTATTTTACTCAGTGATATTTTTTTTTTATTTATTTATTTGTCAGAGAGAGAGAGTGAGCGAGTGAGCACAGGCAGACAGAGTGGCAGGCAGAGGGAGAAGCTGGCTCCCCACAGAACAAGGAGCCCGATGTGGGACTCGATCCCAGGACGCTGGGATCATGACCTGAGCCGAAGGCAGCGGCTTAACCAACTGAGCCACCCAGGCGTCCCCTCAGTGATATTTTTTACTTGACCTGTATCATCACTTGAACCTTAGTGCTTACTATAATGCTAATTGCACTCCATTTGAGATCTAAATATCTCAGTTTTGTTCAGATTTGACCATCTTTCTATCACTAACAAATCTCTAATTTTTCTGGATCATATCAGCTGCAAGGTCATGAATCCTTGGTATCTAAAACACACAACTTTGTAAGAGAAAATAGATAAAACTTTATTTTGAATCATCTATTACCAAAGTTAAATGATATTCATCAGTCTTGGAAACCAGTGATCTAGACAGAACACAAAATTTTCTTTTCTTTGGAAGGTGTCAGAGAAAGATTAAAAGAAAATCATGAGAAAACTAAAAATAATTTCAATGTGAAAGGAGACTGGCTTTTTCATTAGAAATAGCATGGCCTTTTAATTTAAAACAACTGTTCAATTTATGAAAAACATGTCAGTATGATAAATTATTTTGATAATTTGCATGTTATAATGTTATAAAGTCTTTTGATATAACTGAGGTTTGGCCTCTAAAAAAAAACCTCCTATGTCTAAGTAATTGGTTGAATTTTTTGAGTTCTTTTAATACTAAGAGACACAAAGATCTATGAGAACTCACTAGAAATTGGACAAAGGAACCACATTTGAAGGAAGTGTTATTTTCTTTGTAGAATTAAAAGATGAAGGAAATTGATTACAAAGTATTTTTGCATTTCTTCTATCAACAGGTAGAGTAAAACAAAACTTGCCAAAAAGCAAGTAGATAGGTATGTATCATATTCCTGGTACCCAAATTCCTTTCAAATTGGAAATTCTCAGGAAGTAAAAGGCCTTGTGTCAGCACTCAGGAAGCTGAAAACCACTAAGCCACATTTAAGTTCACATTTTTAAAAATGTACAATGTGTATAAATATATATATTAAGAAATAACGATGATGATGCCTACTCCTATCAAAAACATCATTATAAGAATAATGGACAGTTGTCTGTAATTTGTCATTGCCTAGAAAAACTCACTTTTTTTTTGTTCTAATTGGAGCACAACAAAACCCTTGTATGTATTAATTTGTTTGTTTCCTAGTTGACCAGCTGTCCCAACTACAAGTAGAAATGGCTACTTGCTCTTTTTATCATCCATTATCATTGTGCAAATACCTATTACATATCTATCCACACAATATTTGCAATTTTAGGTTTATATATCTCTTCTATTTGTAAAATCTGTGAAAGTTGGGGTCATTTCTTATTTCTTTTAGGATATTTTTATAATGCCTGGCACATAGTAGGTACTAACAAAAAATACTGACTGAAGAGTAACCATTTTCAGGACTAAACCCAGCATTATGACACACTCTGCTGTGTTATCCTTATAATATGGTTAAGGGCAAACTACATAAGGAGGGAAGTTTTTTTCTCAGATTTGCTTACCATTACCAACATTTCACACATTATTTCTCCTCCATAATTGTTTTTCTCATTATTTATCGACAAACAACCCAGGATAACTGGAGACACAGTAAAGATTTAGAGAACTGCAAAAGGTGGTTTGCTTTATCCATCATGTGGAATTTCATAGGCCTTTCATTCATGAAGCAAGTTTCATAGACTGTTATCCAAAGTCAAATCCAGGCTAAGTATCATTTCATACTGCTGGCATCAATCCTTACCAAGTCAAAATAACACTACTTATGTATTAACCAATATATATGTAATGAGAACCACTATAAACTACTTTAAAACTTTAATAGCTATAGTAACACATTAAAAAAAACAGGTGGCATAGTTACAATATTTTAATTACCTAATATACAGTATTTGAACATACAATTGCTTTTAAGAAAGTAGTAATGAGATACTAGAAATGACAGGTACTTGCACTGCAATATAATATTTTATGAAATGCAGCAGTTAAACTGATATATGGTTCTAACAAACAATAGAGCTATGTTTAACTCTATGAAAAGATGTACATTGCTTCAATATTTATTAAAAGTAAAAAAATGCTTTTAATATAGTTCCTTAGTTGGGGCGCCTGGGTGGCTCAGTGGGTTAAAGCCTCTGCCTTCAGCTCAGGTCATGTTCTCAGGGTTCTGGGATCGAGCCCCACATCTGGCTCTCTGCTCAGTGGGGAGCCTGCTTCCCCATCTCTCTCTCTCTGCCTGCCTCTCTGCCTACTTTTGATCTCTGTCTGTCAAATAAATAAATAAAATCTTTAAAAAATATATATATATACATATACATATATATATATACACATATATATGTATATATATATATAGTTCCTTAGTTGTACTCCACATGTGGCTGGTGATTATCATGTTGGACAGTGAAAAACTAGAATAGTCTATGAATACTAATACATTTATGTTATGGCAGCTTTGATATTTCCCATTCACCTGACTTAGACAACAACAGTGATTCAAATTCATGAAACTCTCTCTATCAGTATGTTCCATTCTTAGGAAAATCATATATGCCTCTTTACCGTTCCATGAATCCAAGCTCCAGGTTTCTCACTTATCCAAGTGAGGCTTGTGATCATAAGAGATGAATGAATCTGGAGTGCATTCTTCAGTTTTTATATGATCTTGTGTTTTCTATAGTGATTTCAGTTATCATTTGGGACAACAGTTATGTGAAAGTATTTAAGACTTGAGAAAGAACACAACATAGAACTGTAGTGGAAAATAAGTAGTATCATTAATAACCCATGAAATGCTCTGCTTAGCCTTCCAACTATTTTTCCTAGTTCTATTAAAGAAAAAAAAAAAATCCCCAAACCCAAACTCCACCTGAATTCTCCCTTCTGGATGACCCAGAAAGTGACACTGAGGTCAGGTCTCCATTTTCTTTTCTTAAAATAAAACTTTTCTGTTTTATCCTTTATTTTACCAGTCAGATTTGTCAAAATAGCAAAGATTAACGTTGCATACCAGGGCATTAGAATTAAAGGGGAAGAAAATCTTAATTTTTTGTCCTTGAAAATTAATAATCTTCTAAACTAAGAGAAAGTTTTATAACTATAACACAAAAAAGAAATGTGTGGCAGTTAGCTCCTGGAACTTAGGGTCTTTTTTCCTGGACTCCTGGGCCAAAGATGTCTATATCTGCAAATTTGCTGCTTTGATGGGAGATTTTTGAAAGCTTCCTTATGTCTCAACTCTTCTGCTTTGGAAAAATCATGTGAGATTCTCAACTTTAGATCTCCAAGTTCTGACAACATTCTATCATGGGAATGTATATTTTTTTGAATTGGGAAACATGAGCCAGAGATCTTTACCGTGTAACTTTGTGACCGTATCAGCAGTTAATTGTATCTGATGTAGTTTGACCAGGTTCAAAACTAGTTTCATATTGGTGCTGCTTCAAGGAAAACAGCATTCTGGACTGGAATGCAGGAATTCTCTAATTTCTCCTTCAGAAAAGCCACCTGTGCCTGCTGGCTGTAAATTTGAATATACTGCATCAATCAGTTATGGGTGGTATAATTCCAAATCCCACAGGATGACCTGTAATTTGTTCATAATATGGTAAGTTGTGATGATTTCTAGTGGGAGAAAATAGGATAGCTTTTAAAAGCTGAAATTAGTACTTTGGCTATTGCTTTATAATTCAGATAATTTTACAAGATATGTTCTTAGGGTAACATCTTTTTCTTTTGATTTTCAATGATAACTAGGGAAGATAAGGATAATATACTTATTTACTATGTATTTATGTTTACAATGTATTATGTAAGTATAATATATATTTATTATATTATAATTATATTACATATAAATTATAATTATATAATTATATATTATATAAATATATAATTATAATATATATTTATTATGTTATATATATATATATGCTTACATATATATATATATATAGAGAGAGAGAGAGACCACATCAGAGAATGCTGAGAATGAATAATTTAAATATGGCACAAATGGTTTATTTAGACATTTGTCATGTTACTAATATTTCAATAATATAGATATCAAAACTGGAGTTGGTATTTAGATATATTTTGTATTACCTAATCTCTATGTTCTGGATGGACAGGCCATTAAATGTCTCCATAAACTTAGAAATTGATGATGAGTTGTCATATCTAAGGTATTTTAGTGCTTCAGTATAAAGAATTGAAAGATAGTAGGGAAGAATATTATATTATATTTTGTGAAAGAGTAGAATTACTAGTAAGTATGAAGCAGATAAGTCCAAAATATATGTACCATCATTAAAATCTGAGTATGTTTTCTGTATATTTTTAATGGGAGTTAAATTAGAAATTATACCTAAGTGGGTAATTCTACTTAAATTTTTATTTAATTTTTATTTAACTGATGGATGCTGTCTTCTTTAAAATAAAACCAGGACTGAAAAGACACACTCTTTTTTTCATTATATGCAGGAACAGAAACATATTCAATTAATATTTTGATAAATTCATATAATTTTGTGACTACTGCATGCCTGTATCCTTTTGCTCCATTTGGTAGGTAGTAATAGTATATTTAAACCTAGCTCTGTTTATTATATTTTACATTTTAAAAAATGTAACAAAATATAATTAAATTCAAAGCCAAGATACACCCTATGGAGATGTATACTTTTTATTAAAGATTATGAAAATGTTGTAATTATTGCTGGTATGCTTGCCCTCCTTCTTACTTTTTACATTTAATATTTTAGTGAAGAAGTCTTAGGCACAATATATTTATAATCTTATTCACCTATATCCAAATCCTCTACTTAATGCCATCTTTCATCTAACTTGCAAAATTTCTATTAGCTTTTTATACCTAATTCCCAAAATGAGCTCAGGAAAAAAGTGACAATATCTTGAATTCTATTCTATTGATAGTAAACTAGCTTATGTTGATATAAATTTTCATTTAAGTTTCTTTTATTTGATAATCATGACAACTTTGTGACAGATAATCACAGCAGAAAACTGAGCTTGACAGAAGAATGACACAATTCTCCCAAGTTCCAAATCTGTAAGGCCCAATGTATGAACTGAGATTTCCTGATTCAATCTATCTCTCATTTCATTTTAACATGCAGAAATGTCCAGGTGGCAAGATTAGAGGACAGAATAGAGATAAGTATGCCTAATGGTCTCACAGTCTTATTCACAATAATGCCAAAGCAGTTTTAAATATTTTTGGCCTCCTCTTCCATAAGTCTGTACTCACTGTGATTTTCAAGGGGTATCATAATAAAATGCAAATTAAATGTTTGTCCAAGGAAAAGGCAGCACCACAAATTAATGTCAACTAGATGAAGTTACTGTGGTTTTTATTTTTAGTTTGTGAACTAGTTTCCAACAAGGGAGCATGTGGAAGCAAGAGGACAGTTATTACATACTAGGGTAAAGGTATAACACTAAATAGATTCAAAAGGATATCTCTAGTTGTCAGGTCTGTTTGCTGAAATACTCAGATCTGATCGAGGATATCATTGGGTATACTTGGGATGCCTGTTCTGGAGTTTCACCACTTAGTTGAAGCCTTTGCTACTTTAACAGGAAAATCACTCCCTTCCCAATCTAACCACAGTAGCACTTTGTATATATCTTTGTTATAATCTGTTATCCTATAGGGAAGCTCCCCTTTTTCCCTTTCTCCCAGTTCTACCTTGTTTTACCGCCAAATAGGAGTAGTTTCTCAACTATTTAAGTACTATGACCTGCTGTTTATGTGTGCTTTAGCCTCATAGGAGACTTGTTTTTCCTAGAAACCTAGAACAATGGGAAGGCTTGGGAAGATCCACCCTTACTCTTGTCTGGCTATTGAGATCCTTTCTTCCATGCTATCTCAGAAATAAGCAACACTGGGACTGATCTTCCTTCTTCAGAGCTCTGGTGTCTATGGCAAAAGCCAAAGACCAGTTCTGTGCAAGGCAAGGAGCAAAACATTTGTTGGCTCTATTCTTGTGGTTGCACTTTCTTAGGGATTGTGAGCTCTTCTTGAACAAATCTTTTCTCACCAACATGGTGGTGAAATAAGAAGAGCTACAATCTGGGTGTATAGGGGCACCTGCGTGGCTCAGTAGGTTAAGTGTCTGCCTTTGGCTCAGGTCATGATACCAGAGTCCCAGAATTGAGCCTCCCATTGGCTCCTTGCTCAGTGGGGAGCCTACTTCTCTTTCTGCCCCTCCCCCCTGCTCATGTTCTCTCTTTCAAATAAATAAATAAAATCTTAAAAAAAAAATTCCAGATGTATATTTGGAAAGAAATGGCAAAAGAAAACATCTTGCCTATTTTGATTCTCAGCTCACTCTCCTCAAAAATAAAACTTTCTGTTAGACCCAGTCATGCCTGGGTCTAAATGGAGGTTATAGGCCAAAGCCTTAAGTAGAAATAGTCTGGTTTTCTGTTTATTTTTTTTTTTAATTTTATTTTTTTTAAACATATAATATCTTTTTATCCCCAGGGGTACAGGTCTGTGAATTGCCAGGTTTACACACTTCACAGCACTCACCATAGCACATACCCTCCCCAATGTCCATAATCCCACCCCCCCAACCCCCTCCCCCCATTAACCCTCAGTTTGTTTTGTGAGATTAAGAGTCACTTATGGTTTGTCTCCCTCCCAATCCCATCTTGTTTCATTTATTCTTCTCCTACACCCTTAAACCCCCATGTTGCATCTCCTCTCCCTCATATCAGGGAGATCATATGATAGTTGTCTTTCTCCGATTGACTTATTTCACTAAGCATGATACCCTCTAGTTCCATCCACGTCGTCGCAAATGGCAAGATTTCATTTCTTTTGATGGCTGCATAGTATTCCATTGTGTATATATACCACTTCTTCTTTATCCATTCGTCTGTTGATGGACATCTAGGTTCTTTCCATAGTTTGGCTATTGTAGACATTGCTGCTATAAACATTCGGGTGCACGTGCCCCTTCGGATCACTACGTTTGTATCTTTAGGGTAAATACCCAGCAGTGCAATTGCTGGGTCATAGGGGAGTTCTATTTTCAACATTTTGAGGAACCTCCATACTGTTTTCCAGAGTGGTTGCACCAGCTTGCATTCCCACCAACAGTGTAGGAGGGTTCCCCTTTCTCCGCATCCTCGCCAGCATCTGTCATTTCCTGACTTGTTAATTTTAGCCATTCTGACTGGTGTGAGGTGGTATCTCATTGTGGTTTTGATTTGTATTTCCCTGATGCCGAGTGATATGGAGCACTTTTTCATGTGTCTGTTGGCCATCTGGATGTCTTCTTTGCAGAAATGTCTGTTCATGTCCTCTGCCCATTTCTTGATTGGATTATTTGTTCTTTGGGTGTTGAGTTTGCTAAGTTCTTTATAAATTTTGGACACTAGCCCTTTATCTGATATGTCATTTGCAAATATCTTCTCCCATTCTGTCAGTTGTCTTTTGGTTTTGTTAACTGTTTCCTTTGCTGTGCAAAAGCTTTTGATCTTGATGAAATCCCAATAGTTCATTTTTGCCCTTGCTTCCTTGCCTTTGGCGATGTTCCTAGGAAGATGTTGCTGCGGCTGAGGTCGAAGAGATTGCTGCCTGTGTTCTCCTCAAGGATTTTGATGGATTCCTTTCTCACATTGAGATCCTTCATCCATTTTGAGTCTATTTTCGTGTGTGGTGTAAGGAAATGATCCAATTTCATTTTTCTGCATGTGGCTGTCCAATTTTCCCAACACCATTTGTTGAAGAGGCTGTCTTTTTTCCATTGGATATTCTTTCCTGCTTTGTCGAAGATTAGTTGACCATAGAGTTGAGGGTCTATTTCTGGGCTCTCTATTCTGTTCCATTGATCTATGTGTCTGTTTTTGTGCCAGTACCATGCTGTCTTGATGATGACAGCTTTGTAATAGAGCTTGAAGTCCGGAATTGTGATGCCACCAACTTTGGCTTTCTTTTTCAATATTGCTTTGGCTATTCGAGGTCTTTTCTGGTTCCATATAAATTTTAGGATTATTTGTTCCATTTCTTTGAAAAAAATGGATGGTACTTTGATAGGAATTGCATTAAATGTGTAGATTGCTTTAGGTAGCATAGACATTTTCACAATATTTATTCTTCCAATCCAGGAGCATGGAACATTTTTCCATTTCTTTGTGTCTTCCTCAATTTCTTTCATGAGTACTTTATAGTTTTCTGTGTATAGATTCTTAGTCTCTTTGGTTAGATTTATTCCTAGGTATCTTATAGTTTTGGGTGCAATTGTAAATGGGATGGACTCCTTAATTTCTCTTTCTTCTGTCTTGTTGTTGGTGTAGAGAAATGCAACTGATTTCTGGGCATTGATTTTATATCCTGACACTTTACTGAATTCCTGTACAAGTTCTAGCATTTTTGGAGTGGAGTCTTTTGAGTTTTCCACATATAGTATCATATCATCTGCGAAGAGTGATAGTTTGACTTCTTCTTTGCCAATTTGGATGCCTTTAATTTCCTTTTGTTGTCTGATTGCTGAGGCTAGGACTTCTAGTACTATGTTGAATAGCAGTGGTGATAACGGACATCCCTGCCGTGTTCCTGACCTTAGCGGAAAAGCTTTCAGTTTTTCTCCATTGAGAATGATATTTGCGGTGGGTTTTTCATAGATGGCTTTGATAATATTGAGGTATGTGCCCTCTCTCCCTACACTTTGAAGAGTTTTGATCAGGAAGGGATGCTGTACTTTGTCAAATGCTTTTTCAGCATCTATGGAGAGTATCATATGGTTCTTGTTCTTTCTTTTATTAATGTGTTGTATCACATTGATTGATTTGCAGATGTTGAACCAACCTTGCAGCCCTGGAATAAATCCCACTTGGTCGTGGTGAATAATCCTTTTAATGTACTGTTGAATCCTATTGGCTAGTATTTTGGCGAGAATTTTTGCATCTGTGTTCATCAAGGATATTGGTCTGTAGTTCTCTTTTTTGATGGGATCCTTGTCTGGTTTGGGGATCAAGGTGATGCTGGCCTCATAAAATGAGTTTGGAAGTTTTCCTTCCATTTCTATTTTTTGGAACAGTTTCAGGAGAATAGGAATTAGTTCTTCTTTAAATGTTTGGTAGAATTCCCCCGGGAAGCCATCTGGCCCTGGGCTTTTGTTTGTTTGGAGATTTTTGATGACTGTTTCAATCTCCTTACTGGTTATGGGTCTGTTCAGGCTTTCTATTTCTTCCTGGTTCAGTTGTGGTAGTTTATATGTCTCTAGGAATGCATCCATTTCTTCCAGATTGTCAAATTTGTTGGCATAGAGTTGCTCATAGTATGTTCTTATAATTGTCTGTATTTCTTTGGTGTTAGTTGTGATCTCTCCTCTTTCATTCATGATTTTATTTATTTGGGTCCTTTCTCTTTTCTTTTTGATAAGTCTGGCCAGGGGTTTATCGATCTTATTAATTCTTTCAAAGAACCAGCTCCTAGTTTCGTTAATTTGCTCTATTGTATTTTGGTGTCTATACATTGATTTCTGCTCTGATCTTTATGATTTCTCTTCTCCTGGTGGGTTTAGGGTTTCTTTCTTGTTCTTTCTCCAGCTCCTTTAGGTGTAGGGTTAGGTTGTGCACCCGAGACCTTTCTTGTTTCTTGAGAAAGGCTTGTACCGCTATATATTTTCCTCTCAGGACTGCCTTTGTTGTGTCCCACAGATTTTGAACCGTTGTGTTTTCATTATCATTTGTTTTCATGAATTTTTTCAATTCTTCTTTAATTTGCTGGTTGACCCATCCAATCTTTAAAAGGATGCTGTGTAGTCTCCATGTATTTGGGTTCTTTCCAAATTTCCTCTTGTGATTGAGTTCTAGCTTCAGAGCATTGTGGTCTGAAAATATGCAGGGAATGATTCCAATCTTTTGATAATGGTTGAGACCTGATTTAGGACCCAGGATGTGATCTCTTCTGGAGAATGTTCCATGTGCACTAGAGAAGAATGTGTATTCTGTTGCTTTGGGATGAAATGTTCTGAATATATCTGTGATGTCCATCTGGTCCAGTGTGTCATTTAAGGCCTTGATTTCCTTGTTGATCTTTTGCTTGGATGATCTGTCCATTTCAGTGAGGGGAGTGTTAAAGTCCCCTACTATTATTGTATGATTGTCGATGTGTTTCTTTGATTTTGTTATTAATTGGTTTATATAGTTGGCTGCTCCCATGTTAGGGGCATAGATATTTAAAATTGTTAGATCTTCTTGTTGGACAGTTCCTTTAAGTATGATATAGTGTCCTTCCTCATCTCTAATTGTATTCTTTGGCTTAAAATCTAATTGATCTGATATAAGGATTGCCACTCCTGCTTTTTTCTGATGTCCATTAGCATGGTAAATTCTTTTCCACCCCCTCACTTTAAATCTGGAGGTGTCTTCGGGTTTAAGATGAGTTTCTTGTAGGCAACATATAGATGGGTTTTGTTTTTTTATCCATTCTGATACCCTGTGTCTTTTGATTGGGGCATTTATCCCATTCACATTCAGGGTAAGTATTGAGAGATATGAATTTAGTGCCATTGTATTGCCTGTAAGGGGACTGTTATTGTATATTGTCTCTGTTCCTTTCTGATCTACTACTTTTAGGGTCTCTCTTTGCTTAGAGGACCCCTTTCAATATTTCCTGTAGAGCTGGTTTGGTGTTTGCAAATTCTTTCAGTTTTTGTTTGTCCTGGAAGCTTTTAATCTCTCCTTCTATTTTCAATGATAGCCTAGCTGGATATAGTATTCTTGGCTGCATGTTTTTCTCATTTAGTACTCTGAATATATCATGCCAGCTCTTTCTGGCCTGCCAGGTCTCTGTGGATAAGTCTGCTGCCAATCTAATATTTTTACCATTGTATGTTACAGACTTCTTTTCCTGGGCTGCTTTCAGGATTTTCTCTTTGTCACTAAGACTTGTAAATTTCACTATTAGGTGACGGGGTGTGGACCTATTCTTATTGATTTTGAGGGGGGTTCTCTGAATCTCCTGGATTTTGATGCTTGTTCCCTTTGCCATATTGGGGAAATTCTCTCCAATAATTCTCTCCAATATACCTTCTGCTCCCCTCTCTGTTTCCTCTTCTTCTGGAATCCCAATTATTCTAATGTTGTTTCGTCTTGTGGTGTCACTTATCTCTCGAATTCTCCCCTCATGGTCCAGTAGCTGTTTGTCCCTCTTTTTGCTCAGCTTCTTTATTCTCTGTCATTTGGTCTTCTATATCGCTAATTCTTTCTTCTGCCTCATTTATCCTAGCAGTGAGAGCCTCCATTTTTGATTGCACCTCATTAATAGCTTTTTTGATTTCAACTTGGTTAGATTTTAGTTCTTTTATTTCTCCAGAAAGGGCTTTTATATCTCCCGAGAGGGTTTCTCTAATATCTTCCATGCCTTTTTCGAGCCCGGCTAGAACCTTGAGAATCGTCATTCTGAACTCTAGATCTGACATATTACCAATGTCTGTATTGATTAGGTCCCTAGCCTTTGGTACTGCCTCTTGTTCTTTTTTTTGTGGTGAATTTTTCCGCCTTGTCATTTTGTCCAGATAAGAGTAGATGAAGGAGCAAGTAAAATACTAAAAGGGTGGCAAAAACCCCAGGAAAATATGCTTTAGCCAAATCAGAAGAGATCCCAAATCATGAGGGGGAGAAAGGGGATAAAAAGAGGTTCAGAAAGAAGAAAAAAAAAAAAAGAAGAAGAAGAAAAAAAGGAAGGAACAATTAAAAAAAGAAAACCAATAAAGAAAAAATATAAAAAGGAAAAAAATATATATATATTAGATAAACTAGTTAAAAAACGTTAAAAAAGAAAAGGGTAAAAGTTAAAAAAATTTAGCAGAAGAAGAAAAATAAATTGAAAAAGAAAAAAATTAAATTAACTGCAAGGCTAAAGAATCATGGGGAGAAAGCCATGAGTTCCGTGCTTTGCTCTCTCCTCCTTTGGAATTACGCTGCTCTCCTTGGTATTGAAACTGTACTCCTTGGTAGGTGAACTTGATCCTGGCTGGGCTTCTTGTTGATCTTCTCGGGGAGGGGCCTGTTGTAGTGATTATCAAGTGTCTTTGCCCCGGGCGGAGTTGCACCGCCCTTACCCGGGGCCGGGCTGAGTAATCCGCTCGGGTTTGCTTTCGGGAGCTTTTGTTCCCTGAGCGCTTTCCGTAGAGTTCCGGAGGGCGGGAATGAAGATGGCGGCCTCCCAGTCTGCGGCCCGGAGGAGCCGAGAGCCTGGGGCCCCACTCCTCAGTGCGCCCTCAGAGAACAGCGCCGATTTACTCCCGTCACCCTGCCTCCGGCCGCGCTCCGAGCTGACCGAGCCTGCGACCGGTTCAAGGTAACCCCGAGCGGAGAGTCACTCCTCGGCTCTATCTCTGTAGCCGGCTTCCCCGTTCTAATACCTGTAAGCTCTGCGACACTCAGACACCCCCGATCCTTCTGTGACCCTGCGGGACCTGAGGCCACACTGACCCTGCGTGGGCTTCACCCCGGTTAAGCCTCTGGAGCGATGTCCCTCAGCGGAACAGACTTTTAAAAGTCCCGATTTTGTGCTCCGTTGCTCCGCCGCTTGCCGGGAGCCGGCCCCTCCCCCCGCGGTCTATCTTCCCGTCGCTTTGGATTCACTTCTCCGCCCGTCCTACCTTTCAGAAAGTGGTTGATTTTCTGTTTCTAGAGTTGCTGTTCTTCTTCTCTTCGATCTCCCGTTGGATTTGTAGGTGTTTGCAATCTTTAGATAAGCTATCTAGCTGATCTCCCGCTACCTGAAGTAGTCTCAGCCTGCTACTTCTCTGCCATCTTGACTCCTCTCTGGTTTTCTGTTTATTAACCATATCCTTTCTCCACATATTTTCTTTGAGGCCCTAAATAAGTAATAATTGGCTTATTGAGGATAATTTTCAATGATTCAGAAATCTGAGTTCTGGCTCCTGTCTTTTGATGTATTAACATTCCCATACCATGTGTTTATCATATAATAGTCCTTTTGCATAAGTTTATCTTCTCCATCAAAGTGAACTCCTTGAAGTCATGGACCATTTTTTATTCATATTTTCTTCCCACCTAGCAGGGATTTGATGATCATTGAATCAAAAGGTGAAAAGAATGACAAAAGTACTACAGGATAGACCACTCAGACAACCTAGAGAACATTTGACAGAATTAAAAACTACCACTTGAATGTTCAACTCATCTAAAAACAATTGTTGAAATC
The DNA here is from genome assembly GCF_002288905.1 of Enhydra lutris kenyoni. Lineage (NCBI taxonomy): Eukaryota > Metazoa > Chordata > Mammalia > Carnivora > Mustelidae > Enhydra > Enhydra lutris. The sequence goes on from NW_019154111.1 coordinate 22,030,333, forward strand.
ACATGGTTTGTAAGGTATGACATAACAGGCTTATTATCAGTTTCTTTCTACTTTTATGCTACATGAAAACATTTCACATAAGATAATTAACTAACTGAAGATTGCATGTAAATGTGGAAAATGAAGTAAATTCCTTATCAGTCTCTGAACGTTTCCCATTCAACTATATCTACATCAGCTTGTTATGCACATGATTTATGAACTATTTTTCAGAAATAACCAAGGAGAATAGATCTATATCTAACATTTTAGTTTTTAGATATAAGTTAAAAGAGTCCCAGAAATTGATGCTTCTTTTGTCATTCTCTAATATTGAAGGATACATTCAAGCTTTGTTCCAGACAAAATGAAATTTTGGAGATAAAGTGAATATCAAGAAAAGTAGTTCTAATTTATTGTGACTTTTTCTAGTGACTTATAAAAGAGGAATTCTGAAGAGCTTTCTAAAAATGCAAACCTCAGTGCTTTCTCTCATTGTTATCTCACATTTTTTTCTTTTGGTAATATTAATTGTTTTGTATGTTTGTGAATGGCAGTCTTAATTCATTTAATGAAAATAATATTTATCTCTGGGACATCATCTTCTGTTTAGCTTCATGATATGAACAAAGAATATGAACTTGGCATAAATAGAAGTGAGGACTGCAATTTTCCCAGAAACAAAACAATGTTTTGCCGACCTGAAAAGCAAAGCAGTTATTTAAGCTTTAGGGGAAAAGAGGCTTAACTGTTTGAGTATTCATTCACCTAATTTGTATTCAATAACAAATGTCTTATTTTTTTTTTTTACATATTCAGTGAAAGAAAGTGTCTGCATTGATATTTTAAAACATAGTCTGATTTTCCTCATTTGTTCAAACCCTTCAGCTGTAAGAAAATCAACAAACAATGAGATATAATATTAACATTTCAGATTATGTTTAAAATGATTATTCAGCTAGCCTAGATCTATAAATCTAGGTGGTAATTTTGAAATAATTGTGCTGTGATGTTTCCAGCCTGATAGGTTGTTTTAACTCTATCTGATTCAGTTAATAAGTGTTATTTCATGACTGGTTCTTTTGCTCTGGAAGTTCTTGAGTTGGCTCATATTATTAAACCCTAACTCAATTAGGTATTGCTATATTGAATTGGTTCTAAAATGACTTGTTGCAGTTTGGAACAGTGGATGGGACTGTGATTTTTTTTTTTATCATATTAATTTAATCTTACACCCTGACACTTAACCCCAAATAGCAATATTAATAATGCCTCAAAATAGCAGTGGTAATTTAATTATTTCAATAAAAGATATTTTAGAACAAGAGGATTAAACTGCTAATCTACAAAGTCTACTTCATACTTTTCTTTAAAGACCTGACCTTCTATATGGGCATTCACTATTTTCTCCTACTTCTTCTTTCTCATTTATATTTCTAATCTCTTTGTGGAAGCTTTTTTATTAGCAACTGCTATCTAAGACCTATATACAAATTTTGAAATTATTTCCAATATTCTTCAAATCTTGGCCTTCATAAAATACATAATAGCTGAACTCTATATTATCATTATCTTTTATATCATTTAATAAGGATAAATGGAGTAAAAAAAAAAAACCCTGCTTTATAATAAACATTATTTATCAAACATGAACTCCTATTATGTCTTTTGTTCTAAGGAGTTTTCAGGAAAAACCAGATGCATTAATACCAGGCACAAAAATGTTTTCTTTAGGTTAAGAGGCTCAAACTTCAATTCTTTCAATATATAACATTCAATGAAAACATGAATAGAAGTATGTCCTGAATATACTGTTGGTGTTTCTTTTCAGGTTTAGGGTTATAAACAAAAGAAAGAGAAAAAAGAATAAGGGGAGAAAGAGGCAGAGGAGGTGAGAGGGTGAAGGAAGAAGGAAAATGAGCAGAGTCAGATGGCCACAAAGAACTAAAGCTCAACCATCCATCATTTCTATGTAATGTGTGTGTGTGTGTGTGTATGTGTGTGTGTGTGTGTGTGTGTGTGTGTGTGTGTGTGGTGAGCAAGTATACAAGCTCATGTCTGAGTTTGTATGTGCAGGGGCTGAAGTGGGATATAATGGGGAGATTATAAATAAGAGATAAATACTCTGCCATTCATTTCAGATATCATACCTACGAGAATACTATTTCTGTCTGACTAAGGTGCATGATTCTGACAACCACTTGAAAAAAAAAAATGTTGAGACTATAAGCTAGAATTGAAAAAGGGAGCTCAGGATCTGTTCCTGCAAGATAAAACTAGGTATGCTTAACTGTCTTTATTGTTACCTATTATAATTCTATTTAGATACAGCAGACCCAACGGCAGTGTGTGTAATGTTGAAATGCATCTGAATACATTTTATGAGGCTTAAACGTTGGGACACTAATTTATCATTATATATAATTCTTTCCTATCTTGAACTCAGCACTGCTAAAGTTTCATAACTTAATCTCTTTTAGGCTATGAATAGGGAGTATCTTGAAAATACACATACATGTTTTTGATATATTATTCTAACCTAAATACTGTATTACAAAAGATTTTGTTTTAAAAAAGAAAATATACTTAACCCTGGAAATGATCTGTAGTTAAAAATTCAAAGCTTATCACAAAATTATTTATATTGACACTCATCTGTTCTCACATTTTATAACTAGTTTATTAAGAATATTTAGAGAACATTGAAGAATCTCAGATTTCAGAAGTTTCTGCAGTTAGCTTTTAATTTTTTTAAAAATTAAACATGGTTTCTGCATAGAAAATGAATTGCTAATCTGGATGCTTTTTAAAATTATTCTTCTGTATCATACGAATTTTACTTCTAATGGTTCAGTCTTGTTTTCAAAAGCTTTTTTCAGGTATTTCTGTTTTTTAGAAAATGTTTGACTCTTTTATGTTTTAAAATTAATACACATATCCTAAAAACTGGAGTACTTTATTCATCTTTGATATACCAACCGCACTTACATATAATGCATTTATATGTACTATTAATATAAGCCCACACATCTTGCTTACACTTCCAAAAAGGTAAAAGATGAGAAGAAACTGGACAATGAGATAAAATATTCAGAAACATTAATGAAATCATTAACAAAATATAAAGTCAGAAAGGCTTAGAAATAGTGAAACCGTCCTTGAATATGGAGATGAAGCCCATGCAAATGTATTGGAGGATAGTTCTGTGGACCTGGAAGCCTCACACTGAGCCTGGGCTGTTCTATTACACACTTTTCTTCCTTCTTCTCAGCAAGGCTTCTCATTGATCTCCCTCTTTGGTTAGGAACCTAGTCGTAGCCTATTTCCAGTAATGTTCCCTTTGCTTTCAAGATCCTCTCCTCCAAGAATAAAGAGGAAAAAAAAAAAAAAAAAAGAAAACATACACCTGCTTTAACAGATTTTCTAAATATATAGCCAATTCAGTGTATCTTTCAGACCAAACCCCAATAGGAAAAAAAATAACATGTGTTTGTCTTTTTTTTTACTTATCACAAGATTAGCCTGAGTCTGTTATTTCTTGCTCAGTTTCTGTGCTTGGTTATAGAACAGAAAGTTTGAACTTTTAGCTATGAGTTAAGTTCTAATTCTAGAATTTGAAATTACTCTTTTGATGGGCACTTGATTTCTTTAAGCCTTAGTATTTTCATATTGAAAACAGGAAGAGGAAGGTTTGCTTATGACATGATGTTAGAATTTAGTATGTGGCTGTATGCAAAATACTTGGAATACGTTTGATCTTTGTAGTGGATTAAATTGTGTTCCCAAAATATATATTGATGTCTTAACTCCCAGTACTGATAAATGTGACTTTACTTGAAAATAGAATGTTTTCCAATGTATAAAGTTAAAGATCTTTTTTCTTTTTTTTAAAGATTTTATTTATTTATTAGACAGATCACAAGTAGGCAGAGAGGCAGGCAGAGAGAGAGAGGAGGAAGCAGGCTCCCCGCTGAGCAGAGAGCCCGACATGGGGCTTGATCCCAGGACCCTGGGATCATGACCTGAGCTGAAAGCAGAGGCTTTAATCCACCGAGCCACCCAGGCGCCCCTAAAATTAAAGATCTTAAGAAGAAATCATTCTGGATTTAGGTTCCACCCTAAATGACAGATGCACTTAAAATAGAAAAAGAAGAAATTATGACACATCAGGGAAGAACACTACATAAAGACAGAAGCATATACTGGAATTATGAAGCGCAAACCAAGAATGCCAAGCATTTCTAGTGGCCACCAAAAATTAGAAGAGAGGCATGGAAAGAATTCTCCCTCAGAGCCTCCAGAGGATATCAACACTGATATCTTGATATCCTCTGTGGATATCAGACTTGACTGTGGTCTCATGGCCTCCACAACTGTGAGAGAACAAATTTCTGTTGTTCATGCTGTCCAGTTTGTGATTATTTGTTACAACAGCCCTAGGAAACTAGTACAGTCTTCTAAATCGATTCTCCCTAATTCTCTTTTCTATGAACTTGTGTATTTTCAAGGGTAATACCTAGTCAGTATACAGCAATATGACCATATCAGTTAAATGTGGCGGGCATTGATTGGTTTAGTGCTCAACCCTGATAAGATTTGGTCTGTGTCATAACTGTTATTACATACTTACTCTCTGTATTTATTCTATTGATTCATCCACCACAGCAAAAATGTATCCATGGAGGGTGTGCATCCCAGGAATAGAGGTGAATTTAGAAAGCAGGGGGGAAATGCAACAAATTGTGGAAGGCAGAGGATGGATGGGGTCTAGCCAAGGTTATAGTTTGCCCAGTAAGACAGGACATACTATAAGTCTTCAGGTAACAACAGGGAATATTTAATCATCAATTGCTCTTAGAGTAGAAATTCGTGTAAGCTTAAATTACCACCTACCTGAAAACAAAAGGTATTAAGCATGCCAAAGGCAGGCACATCGGCAGGAACGTCTCTTAAGGTTTTTTCCAAGACTAAAATTCTGTGACCTTTTGGCTAGACCCCAACTACTCTAAGCCAGCTTCATACTACCTGCATTAATTAGCTTGGGAGGCTCAGATAGCGTTCTAGGTATTTATGGGAAGTAAAAGATGAATAAGACATTTCATGTTCTTAAGAACTTTAAAATCTAATTAGAAAGGTGAGACATACACACCTGAAAATGTAACAATAAGCAGCAGCAAATTACAAATGTCATCCAAGAGGCAGTGACAAAAATCAATTACTGATTTCATTGTTCATTATGGATACAGACTAAGACCTTGTTATAAGTTATAGATACCAAGATGTTCTCATATAATGCATATGACATTTCCTCTGCAGGTATGTATATTACTAAACATTTTCCCCTAACATATAACTTAGGAAAATTAGGTAAGAGCTGTCGATAGTGAAGTTTTATCTCTAGCTGGATAGTATTTATTAGTTAAAAAAAATGAAACTAAGATTTTCTACTTTTGAAAAATATAATTTTCCCCTAGTGAAATCTGTTTATTTATTGACTATTTCTGCTACAAAAATTAAAGACATAATTTTATATTTAAAAATCTTTCTTTTTGCCTTTTACTTTTTTCAAATATAAGGTTTTAAGATAAAAATTAGTGTATAGAAGAAATAGACATGTTTGCCTATTTTTCTTTTATTGTTTTCCTTTTTGCTTCTCTCTAAGAGCTAATTATCTAAACTGTGCTTATTTAAACATATTCTTGCTTTCTAAAGTAAAAGGAAACAGAATCAATGTTTTTAAAAAGATGTAGCTGTTATCCACCTTGAAAAAAAAAAAGTGAGGGAGCAAAGGGAAAACAAGCAATTGTCTTACTCAGTTTGGGCTGCTGTAACAAATTACCTTAGTCTAGGCGGCTTACAAACAACAGCAATTTATATCTCACAACTCTGGAGGCTGAAGTCTGAGATCAGGTTGCCAGCCTAGCCTGATTCTCGTGAAAGCCTGCTTCCTGGTTCTGAGAAGGCGGTTTTCTTGTTGTACCTTCAGATGGCAGAGAGTGAAACAAAGCAAGCTTTTTCTTGACACTTATACAGACACTGATCCCATTCATGAGGGCTCTACTCTCATGACCTCATCTAATCCTAATTACTTCCCAAAGACCCACCTCCTAATACTAATACCATCAAATTGCTAGTTTTTAACATATGAATTTAAGGGAGATACCAACATTCAATCCATAATAGCAATACTCTGAAATAATTTTTAAAGAAATATTTATTATTTAGCAGAAAATTCTCTAAATGTAGACAATTTTTGTATTTCATGCCATACAAAAATAATTGACAAGTTATATTTTCAGTTATTTTTTTTAAAACTAGTAATTATACTCCAGGTAATATGTGCTTCTAATCTCCGTAAAACAAATAAATATTAGAAATTTATAATAATCTATTCAGTAATTCCTATTTAAATTCACGTGGAAAGGAAAAAAAATGCATAGCAAAAAAATAAGAAAAATAGCCCGGTACTCTGCTGTGGTCTTAGTTAGGTTTAAGTCTAATTTTTCAGTTCCTCTTATGGACCGACATTCTGAAACAGATTCTAGACACACAATTTTCTGTGTTAATCTAACAGTTATTCATCCACTGGTAATAGTCAAGAGCAGGATTTTTTTTCAGATGGTATAGTCTGTGAAAAACAAACAAACAAAAGAAAACATTATTTCGAGTTGCCCCTGACCTGACCCAGAGGCTTAAGATTTTCACCTTTCCATAGAGTTGGGGCAGCTAAACCAATTGTATTTTTTTATTAATTACCTTAAGTTATTTTTCTGAAGGTTCCCCTTATGAATACTTCTGATCTCTGTTCAGACCAGTGGTTCTCAGTCATTAACAACACAGTACAATCACTTCTGGAGCTTCTAAACCTCCTAAGAGCCAGGCTGTGTGCTAAACCAATTAAAGTATCTTGGGAGTGAGATCCAGATATCAGTTAACTTCTAAACCTTACAGTTTTTCCGTTGTGCAGCTTGATTATTTTCCCTACTCTGAAAGTAGAGTCGCACCAGACTCGGCAGAATATATTCACATAAACACAAAGGATATGATGCAGCAAGAAAAAAGACAATGCAGGCAGTATTGCAATTCCTAGAGACGTTCCACAGTGTGACCTACCCAGGACCATTTCTTTTTTTCTTTTTCTTTTCTTTTTTTTTTTCTTTTAAGATTTTATTTATTTGTCAGAAGCCGGGGGAGCAGCAGGCAGAGGGAGAAGCAAGTTCCCCACTGAGCAAGGAGCCTTACATGGGACTCAATCCCATGACTCTGGGATCATGAACTGAGCCAGAGGCAGACACTTAACCAACTGCCACCCAGGTGTCCCACACCCACACTGCCTCTCTGACTTGAACCTATTGAGTTTCTTGGAAGGAATCTTGCCTTTGGGAGAATTCCTATAAAGGACCACAGTATTTAAAGCCCTTTAAAGAATCAAGCAAGGCTTATCAAATTCCCTGGCATCCAGGAGAGTTTCAGATCTTAAGGAGCACATAATAAATTCTATTGCATTTTTTTAGCCAAGAATAAAAAATCAGAAACCCAAGCTTCACCAGAGATAAAGCTAGCGCTATCTTGGTGAAGCCGTAAACCAACTCCGTGTTCACAGCTGCAAAGACTGAACCTGCTGAATTTGGGTTTGCTAGATGTGATTCCCTTTGCTATTTTCCCTATGGATATCATACTGTTTGCTTTTTATCCTACAGAAATTCCCCCAAATTTGAATTCCTTGGAATGCACCCTTTTTATTTTCTAGTACTCTCATGGCTTTCTTTGCCTTCTTTTTATTAACATATTTTATATCCAGTGGAATTTTAGTTTGACTAGAAATGAATACCTATGCTCAAACTCTGAAAGAGAACAATAGTTGCTCCTTTAATGTTAGTTTATTCACACTTACTACTTAATCATTCTTTTATTGCAAATCATGACTATGGAACATCATGAGGTTATATCTACATCAGTCAGTTGATTCAAAAGTGCTACATTTAGTAAACCAGTAAGGTATGAAATATCTAACTGCATAAAAACAATCTAGCATGTTTGTGATAAGTGTCTTATGTTTTGACTTATCTAATTTTTAATTTCAGTTTGTATAATGTTCTTCTTCAGAAATATATTTCCTTTTGCTTGCAAGCTTTAAATCCAATCTAATTACTTTACTGTTGTTTATCTTCAAATTCAAGACACTGAGCAGGTTTTTTGATACTAATTACTCTTAATATCAACAATTCAGTATATATGAAAGGGCCTGGGTCTAATTTTCTTCTTTTATCATCATTTAATGTAGTATGTTTGGAAACACATGGACTATAATCTAGTAGCAATAATCTTTGCCCCTTTGGAAATCCTAAGAATTATTTCATTATACAACCTATTCTTCCTTTTAATCACAATTATCTATCATCCTCTGGATTAAATTCTATAGTCTCTGAACCAAATTATGTCTTTGGTAGTACATTTTAAGACATTGTCCTAGTGTATTTATCTTCTCAAAAAGCCACTCATTTGAGGTCATTAAACATGTCATCTCCTTACCACAAGGTTATTTTCTTTTTTTTTTTAAGACTTTATTTATTTATTTGAAAGAGAGAGAGGGATAGAGCAAGTGAGGGGGGTAGGAGCAGAGGGAGAGGGACAAGAAGACTTTGGCCTGAGTGTGGAGCCTGATGCAGGGCTTGACTCGGGGCTGGATCCCACAACGCTAAGATCATGACCCAAGCCACAGTCAAGAGTCAGATGCTCAACCAACTGAGTCACTCAGGTACCCCTAAGGTTATCCTCTTATCAGTGACCTATGGAGATATGACCTTATATGGGAACGTTGGAGATATCATATAGTTTTAAAACTTCTTGTCGGACTATCTGGTTCACCAATTGTGTATTTTGTTAATGCAATTTTTATGTTCTGAATGCTTCAGTGAATTAGGAAAGCATCAGAGAAAAAGTACTAACTACTAATATTTTGTAATTGGCCAAAAATGTAATGACCTAGTTATCACAATCCATATTTGCTATCATGTTTAATAAAGAAAAAAAATCGCTATGTAATGTTTATAGAGAAAATATCTCCTATGAGTCAATTTTACAGAGATTTTTGAAGAAGTAATAGCCTGAAATGTTAAACATTTTCGCAACCTTGTTTTGGTGCCAATTCTGAGTAGAATGAAAACACATACCCTTTTCAAACCTATGAATTATCCTTTTATACTATTGGCTTAAAATTCAAATATTGAAACAATTCATTAGTCTAATAATACTGTGAACTTCTCTTCAAGTTTTCAAACATGAATTTATCTCAGCTGAATTTTCTACACATTTTTTGAGAAAAATAATCAAATCATTTTACTACTTTGGTAGTTTAATTTCTGTCATTGATGTTAAGATTATTTTATTTTATTTTTCTTAAAGATTTTTATTTATTTATTTGACAGAGAGAGAGAGACAGCAAGAGAGGGAATATGAACAGAGGAAATGGGATAGGGAGAAGCAGGCTTCCTGCTGAGCAGGGAGCCTGATGTGGGGTTCCATCCCAGGACCCTGGGATCGTGACCTGAGCTGAAGGCAGAAGCTTAGTGACTGAGCCACCGAGGCACCCCACTAAGATTAATTTTATATTTATCTTTCAAACATGGACTTTAGAAATGCAACAGTCAGTCTAGTGCAATTTATGAATGCAAAAGTGACGCTACAATCTTAATTATTTGTAATTGTGGTTAAAATGTTCATAAATGAGTAAAACATAATGGAATTACCAGCTCAAAAAAATACATAAAACTAAACACTTTGTAAAAGGTGCCATGAAAGGGCCTAAATCCTAACAATAGGATTAGGATTGGGGGAATTCATATTAAGAGATTAAATAGAAATGCTCTTGACTTCTTCCTACATGACTGTCAGTATTCCATCTGCATAGCTTAAGTGGTGAATTAGAGAGCTATAGAAATATACGATAACCTTCAGTTTTCCCTGAAGAATATACTGACCTTTTTCTAGGCTTTAAACTCATTTTATTCTTGTTAATGTTTAATTCATATAGCAAATGAACAAAAAGGTAAAGCTTTCAGATTTGTAAAACATCATTGAGCATTACATAATGAAAAGGAAACCTGACTTGGTTACTTTCTCTGATTTTAATATTGAACTAAGTCATTTTAGGAGCAGTAAGCATGGCTTTTTCGATTTGTGAAAAGGTGAGGCAAATGTCTTGCCAATTATATTTGCCATGCCTTTTAGTTCCTAGGTCATATATATCTGTGATCATAATCTCAAATTATTTTCTTTTAATAACTATACCAAGAGAGTGAGATATATTTGAATAGTCAGATGTTAGAAAAATATTAAAAATAACTGCAAGAACAAGAAGCACATAATTAACAAGTTGGATTGTGCTCACTGAAAGAGAATCTGTAAGCTTCATAATATCTTTAAGCAAAGACATAATAGCAGGCTCTTGTTCTAGGAAATGAGCAATGACTTTAGGGCTTTTTGAACTGTGATGAAAAAATAAAGATAATTATTTTCCTTTCCAAAGTACCATCTGTCTCCCAAACATTATAAATACTGAGAATTTAAATAAATGGGTACATAACAACCTCAAACTGACCACTCTAAAATAGGGTGGGCACAGCAACAGTCAGCCCCATCCATGATGAAATGTCTATAACCACTGGCTGCTTTTTAAGGAGAGAAAAAAGAAACCAAATATTTAATTAGGGTTACTCTGGGTTGAGTTTCTTGTCAGGTGTATTATATATATTGAGTAATTAATTGCAGAGAAAAAAATCTATGAGATAGAAAATGACCTTCTTTAACAGATGATGACACTGAGTCTCTAAGGCTCCTGTAATTTGCTACAGTGTAAAAGGCAGAGTTGAAAGTTATACTAACTTCTTTTGGTTCCAAAGCTATACTGCCCAAAACTTTATCTTGAAATAAAATATTGAATAATTAATTAAATACTAAATGAATTGCCCTGGAGTAATTACTAAGGATGATTTAGAGGAACAAATTAATTCACAGAAAGTCTATTTTATTTCTTTTTTGCTCACTCCCATGGCTCATTCTAATACTTGATACTGGGCCATAAAAATGAAAAGGGAAAGAGCCTTTTTATTAGATATAGTAAATATACAAGCAAACAGCAATACATCAGTTACTGTTTCTCCTAACTCCTACCTATTCACAGGTGAAAGATTTTCAAATTGTGGATTGAATAAATCTGTAAGATTGAGCTCATCTTGAGGTATTTGGCTCTGACTTACCAGAGAAATCCTCAGGAGAGGAGGCACATACATTACTGGAGAGCTCAGCCTTCCATCCTTTAGAACCTCCCTGGTCTTTGTCCCCAAAGCTATTCCTTCAGAAATCAGAAAGTGAGTGTAAGGAAGATTAAAAGGGCTGATAATTTCTTTAGGACAGCATGGGAGACAAATTTAAACAATACTATACTACACAATAGTTGTCAGACTCTGTTAATAGTACAGAATTATCACAGATCCACTGTACAGTTAGCAAGTCCAGCTTTTCTTGTCTATTGTCATTCATCACCTACCAAAATGCTATCCTGTCTTCCATCTATCTAATCTAGTACAAAATCACCAGTGCTTCTCTGTGGTTCCCTTTTCTGATTACTACCTTGCTATTAGCCACTTTTTGGACTCTCTTAACTATACTCTCTGGAAACCCCTTATGTCCTCAAGTTCTTGACTGAAAACATGCCAATTCTGGACACAACTGAAACTTGACTTCCCATCTATATACCTCTACCTCCCATGTCAGTGTTATTGAAAATTTCCCTCACTACATGAGTGTGTTGTCTCATTAACCAGAGTATTCCACTCCTTTCTTAATTCCATGAAGATATGGAATATCTTGTAGAACACTAGATCAGGCTTGAGAAATGTACTTGAACACAGCAATGGGCAACCATGAAAATCTCATGTTCTCTACATCTACAAGTGTTCTCGGCATTTTTCATCTTTGATTCCTTAATAGTTCTATAATTGCCCATGTACTTCTGGATGATTTTTTTTTGCTTGCCAGTTCAAATTACATAACACATGGCTCTTCCGCATTTTCCAAGCTGGTACATTATTATTTAAGAAACTGGTCAATACCAGAATGAATGTAATTTCCTAATTGCCAAAGTGGAAACTTTGATTCAGCTTGAGTGTTCTCTGGTCTTATCACCATCATTGACCAAGATGAGATAGACTAGCATTTTGTACATATAGTTGTCTAGACCTATATGAACACAAAGAGAGTAAAAAGTCAATCTCCAAATGGTGGAGCCAGGCAGACATCCTTAGAGCATATCAGTATCTAATGAGCATAGATTAGTTATCTAAGATTTGTATCTCAGTTTTTCACATATTCTCACTATTTCTCAAGGGATAATCCTACTTCTGACTCCACTGATTAATGAAGCTTTCTCCTCTTCCAAATATAAACTCATTTCCATCTGTTGCTATGGTATGGAAACAATTCTTTAACAAGCAAAAAATTGGGGGAGGTTACAAATTGACTTTATGAATTGAGCATCACTCTGATATCAAATCTGATGAAAATAGCACAAAAAGGGAAATAAAATAAAATGTGTCCAATGACTTGAAATGCAAAGTACAAAACAAAATACTAGTCTATTTGAGGTGTTTAAATTTCTCCCTCTTTAAAGAGAGAAACACTGACCAAGAAACACTTTTAACTATACAGGAACAACTGATGGTTACCAGAAGAGAGGTGGATGGGGGCTTGGGTTAGATAGGTCATGCAGGTTAAGGAGTGCACTTGTTGTGATGAGCACTGGATGATAAATGGAAGTGTTGAATTACTATATTGTACAACTTAAACGTACCTTAAAGTGTATGTTAACTGCAATTTAAATAACAACTTAATATAAATAATTTTTTTAAAAATTTATAAAATAAATAAATGTCTCCCTCCCCTTGAGGAAGCCTCCCCCAGGGCTCAAAGAGCAGCTCAAGTATATAGGCTTCCAGTTCCTATTGTTTGCTAAATTCCCACTTTTGCACTAGTTTCCAACACTTCTAACCTACAGAGATCACTACTCAAAAATACCTCTTCACCCCACTCTGCACATAATCTATTTTTTCCTTCATACTGGATCAATTTATTAACATAGAGATTAACTAGTTCTCCAATCTTAAAAAAAAAATAATTAAAAAAAATACAAATAAACAAAGCTGGAAGTATTTATAGACCCACTTCCTTCAGGCACTACCCCATAGCAAAATTCTTCGGGACAGTTGTTTGTAATCATTATTTCTAGCTGTTGTTCTCCCATTCTCTCTGACCACTCTGCTAACAACAATCGTAACAGAGGCAATGATGTTCTCCATATTGCTATCACTAATGGTAAATTCCCAGTTTTTATTTTACCTGTTCATCAACACTACTTAGTACAAGGAATGTTCATTTATTTGGTTTCCTTGACCTCTTACTCTCCTGGTCTTCCACTCATCCTGGTAATTTTCCTTTTCAGCTTCTTTTTCTAGATCTACTCCATTCTCCAATCACATATCATAAAGTGTCATTGGGTCATTTCTTAGTCCTCATTTCTATCTACAGTTAACTCCTTTGGTGACTTTATCCTATCTCATAGCTTTAAACACATTCTACACAATTATAACTCTCAGATTTTTGTTTCTATACAGGATCTCTCCTAACAAATCAGACTCAGATATCCAAACCATCTATATAAAATATCTACTTCCATATCAAAGAGGCAGCTAAAATATAACTTATCCAAAACCAGTCTTCTGATTTCTACATTTCTACTATCAAACAAACCAGTTGTTTTTCAAGCTTTCCCCCATCTCAATTAATTTCAATTCCATTGCTCTAGCTTAAAGCCTTTTATTTACACACCTTGTGTATGATATTTCACCAAATTCTGTCAGCTCTACTTTCAGAACATGCAAATACTCATGACTTCTCACCACCTTCACTGCTCCCAGCCTTGGTCTAAACCTCCAATAACCCTAGCTGAGATTACAATTGCTTCCTGACCAATTTCCTGATTCCACCCACCCCCTACTGTCTATTTTTAGCCAAGCAGTCAGAATGATAATTTTCTTTTCAAGCAGTCAGAATGATCATTTTATTTTATTTATTTATTTATTTATTAAGATTTTATTTATTTATTTGAGAGAGAGTGAGCAAAAGAGAGAGAAGGGGCAGGGGGAGGGGCAGACAGAGAGGGAGAAGCAGACTCCCCTGATATCATGACCTGAGCCAAAGGCAGATGCCCAACTGACTGAACCACCCAGGCACCCCCATAATGATCATTTTAGAACTAAATTCAGATCTGGCCCCTGGGTGGCCCATTCGGATAGGCTTCCAACTTTTCATTTTGGCTCAGGTCATGATCTCATGATATCAGATCAGCGCCATACTCCCCATTTTACTTATTAATTTTGTTTCTTTTCAGTCCTCCCTCCTCCCTACTGTGATATATTAATTCTTTGAGGAGAGCTATTTTTTGTGAATTTTGCTTTTGCTGTATCTCCAACACTGAGAGTAAATCTATAGCAAATCTAAAAATATTTGTTGTGTGATAAAAAACAATATGCCTGTGTCTTCTCTGTGTGAAAAGCACAGGAATTCAGCTAGTTTCCTCCTGTGTTTCCTCTCCTTACCATTAGTGACTATCAGAAACTTTAAGTAAGACCCCACTACTTTGGAGCTAATGAGCGAAATGAGACAATTGTCCCTTCACCTTCAGTGTCTCCATGATTACTACCCATGAAAAACTCAGATAAAGAGGTTTTGTGTTAAGTTTAGAAAGAAATGAAATTGGAAGACAAGTTCAAGTTCATTGATTCATGTATTAATTTGTTCAACACCATTCATTATCTTGGAATTTCCTTTAAATCTCAAAGGCATCACTACTAGGTATTTTGAACCTGTCAAGGAAATAGCTACCTTCAAGTTCTACATGTAACCTATTACCTTGGCCCTCCAGTTTTATCACCCCTCCCCCAAAACTACTTTTATTAAATACCCCTTCAAATCACCACAACTCTCCAAAGCAACTTATCCCTCTATGATTCCAGCTGCCTGCCACCTTCCCAAATGCCCCATTGAAAATCTTAAGCTTCCCGAAGTCTGAAGCAACATCCCCTTGAGGATCAACAGCTCTCTTGTAAGGCCAGTGCATGCAGCCTCTTGCAATGTGTCTTTTTTGGGGAAGATCGGTAGAGGCAGAGTGAAATAGGTGAACTCTTCCTCGAAACTTTGTAAGCTTTAGGTAACTGGTCTGTTCAACTGTTGCATCTGTCACATTAAACATTTGTGCATCTTCAAAAATAGAAATTAATTTCCAGGGAGACTACAATTTAAATACAGTAAACTATTGTAAAATAGTTATGTCCTCAATTAGTAAGTTTCTTTGTTTCTTTCCAATATCACAAAATTATTGTGCACATTTAGTGTAACGTCTATCACTATCCAAATGGGCTATTTTTTTTAAAGAACTTGACAAAATAATGTAAAAAATGTCTTTGAAAGAATTCATAGGTAAATAAAGCTAAAATGAGTTTATAAAAAAGGAGAAAAAATTTTTCTACCTAATTTTAAAATGTATATCAAAAGGCCAGCAATTAAAACAGTGTACTACTAGTATGCAAATAAAATTGTATATTCTGATTCATATTAATATTCAAGAAAGAGACCCTAATATATAGGACAGCATAGTGTAATAAATATGGAATCTCAAAAGCATGAAAATTAGATACATAATAAGTGGTTCTGATACCATTAGTTAGCTATTAAAAGAAAATTAGATTGCAAACTCATGCCTAATATGATTTCCAGATAAAAGGATATAGAAGAAAGGAGAACTATTTTTAAAAACAACATTGATCAGAAGTTGGTTGAAATAACTTCTCAACGTGACACAAAAGACAGAAAAAAAATCATTTGAAGTACACGTATCAAATGAGATACGTATTTTAGAAAACTAAGTGATGCCTTATATAATGTTAATAAGCAATATATATATAATTTTTGTATGTCAACAAAAGATACTGGGACTAAGAAGCTACTGCTGAGAGGTTTATTCTCTTGGGTCCTTTTGCTTTATTTTATTCTTCCCCCAGCTCTAAGTTCAAAGGGCACCGTACGAATCTTGGCGGCTTCACATGCTCTGTCTAGTGTTCCTGAACTGCCGTCTGGCACAGGAATTTTGACTGCAGACGATGCTTAATGACCATTGTAGCTGACAGCTATTACGGATGCATGTCTGCTAGTGTCACACCATCCTCATGCAAGTCTAACCAGAAGGGTGACAGTCACAAGTCTCAACAGAGCTTTAAGTTGTTTATAATTCCAAAGGCCTTTTAAAAATGTGATATTTAGTAAGAGTAAGCAAACTGGTTAACAAAAGTGGGACATGTCCTCACACATAATGGACTGTCAATAAAAAACAAAGGCTTAGTACAGACAGACACATTTTTGTTCTGAGCTACCCTGCCTGCTGGACTTCTACTGAAAGTTAAGAACAACTCATTTGTTCATATTCCAAATCCAGAAGCCAGAATTGCTTTGAACTTCAAACAAAATAAAGACATATGCCATCTCAGACAAGAAAATATAGAATACAAATTTCTTACAGAAACTAAGACTTCTATGGGCAAAAAAGTAAAAAGGAAACGAAAAAAGCTGAAATGAGAGTGAACAATTTATAGCACAAATGCATAGTGAAATGGTGAGAACCATAGAAATTTTACTTGGACTCTAATTTTTACTAAAATAACTACTCATGATATACTCACAGTCGAGGTATATCAGAGAACTTACTGATGACCTGTTTCAGCATAACTTTAGAAATCTCTTTAGAAGGCAATCATTAAAGCATCTTTGTAAACCACATGAGGGGAATATTTTATATTTTGGGGTACTTCATTTCTACAGAAAAAAGGGCCAATTTTGTTTCTGGTTTTAAGAAATCTGATTTTTTTAACCCAACTATATCAATAAATCATCATTATTTGTAGAACTCCCCCCTCAACTAAAAATTGGCAGCTGATAAAACAGAAATATGACCCTTAGTCCCCACATTCTATCTACATATTGCAGCACAAAGCTATATTTAAATTTATGGAGATTGCAACAAAAGGGTACATTGAAATTTTGTATAAATAACTGACTTCATTTGCATAAAATATGTGGTATGTTTTATATATAAATGATATGGATGACACATCATTCACTCTTTCAGGGAGGGTGTTCTATATACTGTGGTGCTGGACATGAGAATTGGTGGGGAAAAATTGACTCTTGCTTCAAGGAGCAGATTGTTCTGGAGATATGTACTCTAAACATTTTCTAATAACAGAGACTCAATGGATCATTGAATCACCCATCTTCTCTGGTTTTTATTCATTTTGACTAATTCTGTGGCTTTGTAAGAGTGCTGGTTGGTAAAGCTGTAGCTCTGGTCAAAAAATGGGACAAGGCCAGGGCAGAGAGATGTTCTGTGGCCAATAAAAGGAATTCTGTTCAGGCATATATGGTATCCCAACATTCAACTTCAACTAGATTAGCTTTATAATACTTTCTAAAGAGAGCCACAAGTAAAGAGCTCTTATTGATGGAACATAAAATCGGCTCATCTTGTAGGAACCAATAATCCAAATCATATGAATACTCCTGCTGCCATCATTTAATTTAGAAGCAATGTAAGTTACTAAAAATTCACAAGCAGGCAACAGTCTACGGCCACCGTGGGAAATTACTGAGTGTTGAAATGGCTTGCCTGAGATGGGGCTGGCTCTCTTTATATATGACCCCTTTCTTCCTGGCCTCTAGCAATATTCTGTAAGTTCCTGGAGGACAGACATATGATATATCAAACCATGTCAAAACATAATAATTACTAAATGTTAATTATAATGTTGTTCAGATTCTATATCTTGCAAAATCAACCTGTAAAAAGATACGTGTCATTTATTATTTAAGTCTTGCATATTTCTTTACTTTTATTTCTATGTTTTCCCGGGTTTATCTACCATTTCCATGTTTGTGTACATATCATGTGTTTGTGTATGTAAATTTGATTTAATTTCATGTTTTGAATGCCAAGTAAATAAATAATAAGGATTTTTTTGCCAATAGATATGAAAATTTAAAATTAGGAAAGCTAGTCCTTTCATGAAAAATTACTATAAAAATACCAGAGAAATATTTCAAATATAGGTAATTATTCTTTCTTAAATAATGCATTCTGAGCCCAGTATGCCTTTTTATACTACTAAAAATAGTAATGGCTATTATCTCTACTCCTCTTCATGAAACTTTGTTTAACATAGGCCATAATAATATGGAGCACCTGGGCAGCACTCTGCCAACAACCTCCTAGCCTTTTAGATGGCCATGTTTCTCCCCGTGCCAAAATTTCTCTACAGGACCTCTAAAGTGAGCTGTATATAACAGGAATTCAATTGCCATTTATCTGTTTAAGACAAAACAAGACATTAAAAACTCATATTTTACCATCAACTAAAGAATAAAGTTCACATTCCTTAACATATTCAAGACCCTTAAGTCTAACTCCAGCCCATCAATTATTATTTTCTATTGGTCTTTCAATTATACCCCATATCCTATCTACATTAGATACCTTGTTCACTAAATATACTTCATTAAAACAAATATTTATTGAACATCTTGTTAAAAAAAAAAAAGAAAGAGAAAGCAATTTTATTAATCTTTTATTCATGCTGCCTACTTAACTGCTTTGCTTAGAATGCCCTTTTCCAGTACTCCAGCCTGGGCAACTCCCAGGCAACTCCCACTTGATTTTCATGACTCTGTATTTCATGACTCTGTATTATTGTCCATTGTCTCACTCAGCTCTTTCCTCTGAGATATCACAGCATATTTCCTGCTGATTTGATTTTAACTGTTAGTTTACAAGTCTATCTTCACATATTCTTATAAGGAAAGGGATCACTCTTCTACCAGACATAGCTTGTGCTTTCATATTTGGAGCTTAAACCAAGGAAAAAGAAATTCTTGTATGCGGGGGTTCGAATCTCTGAAAGTCCATTCATTCATGGGATCCATCAACTGAAGAAATGGCATATGCTTTAGAAAGTAAACCCAGACTAAGAAGACCTCTAAGTAAACCTTTGAGAAAAAGAAAAAACAAAAAAGACAACTCTTATTCCCTTGATAATTATTTTTGCATATTTCTAGCAGATTACTTTTGCCCAGGAACTTTTGCAGTGGCAATTTCCATGTGGAGATTGGACAGAAACTATGAAGTAAAGCAACAAGTTCCTGAAATCCTTTGGGGCTAAAAGAGAACAACCAGTCCAGATGGTAATTGGATTAATATGGGGCCTTCAAACTCTGAGAAAAAATTAATTACAGAAGATCAGAAATATGTCTTTTTAAACAGCTTTTTGAGGTATAAATTACATACCATAAAATATTCTCTCATTTTACATGTACATTTCAGTGGTTTTAGTAACATAGTTGTACAATCATTACCACAATCTAGTTTTAAACATTAACATTACCCCCAAAATATCTTTTCTGACCATTTGTGGCCAATTTCTGTTCATATCTCTAGTGCCAGGCAATCACTGATTTCTTTTCTGAGTATAGGTTGTCTTTTCTGGACATTCCATATAAATGGAATTGTAAAATAATCAAATCTTTTGCTTCTGGCTTTTTTTCACTTAGCATAATGTTTTTAAATTTCATTCATATTATAGCATGTATTGATGTGGAGAACAAAGGCAAAAGAAATATTAAAAAAATAATAAAGTTTCTTAAAACTTACAGCCCATTGACAAGTACTTGAAACAAACAGAGTGACCTTTCTTCAGGAACTCAACTGCCTTAAGGTTAATACTTTGCTAGAGGCAAAAAGCAGCCAACAGGGACATTACCCCAACCTCTAGGATCCTGTAAGTCTTCTTTAATATACAAAATTCCCTTTGGAGACTTCTTTTATCTCTACCCCCTGCCAAGATATATAACAATCATCCTCTAAACATATAGCCCACTGATCTATATCTATAGGGTCTCATGACTAAGGACTTATTAGTCTGTAGTAAATGACCTCATCCTAACAACAGCTAGCCCCTCAAGGTCCTGGAAAACTTGCTTCCAAATTCCTTAGAGACATACTATTCGTCCACTCCCAACTTGAAAGTACATAATTAGTCACTCCTCACAATCCCAGTGCAGTTCTTCTGCCCATGGGTCCTATCCCTGTGCTTTTGTAAAACCACCATTTTTGCACCAGATGTCTCAAGAACTCTTTCTTGACCGTCTGCTCCTGGCCCCAATATTTCACATCATGTATCAGTAGTTTACTCCTTTAGTTGCTTAATAGTATCTCATTGTTCAATACACCACATTTTGTCTATCCATTCATTGAATGCTGGATATTTGAATTGTCCTAGTTTGGGTTTATTATGAATAATGCTGCTATGAACGTTCATATATATGTCTTTATATGGATGTATATTTTTATTTCTCTTTGGTAGATTCCTAAGAATGAGACTTTTTAAAATCATATGTTAAGTTTATTTTTAACTTCTATGAAACAGATAAAATGTTTTCCAAAATAGCTAGAATTTCCACCAGCAATGTATGAATTCCTATTTCTTCACAATTTCAACAGCGCTTGTCTTGTTGATTATATCAGTTCTAATAGGTGAAGTGAAATCTCACTATACTTTTAATTTACATTTTCCTAATGACTAGTGTTTAAGATTTTTCAATGTGCTCATTAGCTTTTCTCATATCTTCTTTTTTGTAAATTTTATTAAAATAGAATCTTTAATCTGGGTTGCTTGTCTTATTATTGAGATAGAAGAATTTTTATGCCCTGAATAAAACCCCCTTACAACAAAAATTGTTTGAAAGTATGTTCTCCCACTGTGGGCCTTACCTTTTCATTTTGAGGTAGGGAGGATAGTGTTTGTTGTACAAATATTTGCAATTTTATGAAGTTAAATTTATTACTTTTTTCTATTATAGATGATGCTAAAATATCTTTGCCTAACACATGGTCACGAATTTTTTTTATTTTTTTTTGCTATATTTTCTTCTAGATGTTTTATAGTTTTAACTTTTGCAAGATCATTTTTGGGTTAATTTTGTGTATAAAATGGTGTAAGAGTCTGGGGTATAATAAGAAATGTATTTGTTTTTCACTTCTGGCTCCTGGCACAGATCTCCCTAAACACTTGGAACATCCTGAATGAAAAGAGTCTTTCTGTTATTTCTAAGAAACTTCCTTGAGTCAAGAGTTTATGCTAATGGTGACTGAGGGTGGGGCCCCTAGGTAACCTCAGAATGGGGCTGGCCACCAGAAATACCAAGAGATTAGAGGGTTGGAATTTTTTACCCAAATGATGCAGCTTCTAGGAAGGGGGAAGGGCTGGATATTAAGCTTTATGAAAGTTCCTGAACAAAGAGGTTTGAGGAACTTCTCCACTAGTAAATGTATTCAAATGCTGGGAGAGTGATACACCCCAGTTCCACAGAAACAGGAACTCCTGCGCTTGAGGATCCTCCTAGACCTCACCCTTAGTACCTCTTCAATGGTTATCATCTTTATTATTCTATATTTCATCCATATTGTAGCATATGAATATCCCATATTAAGTTATCATGCTCATTATCCATTATAATCATTATAATAAACCAATAAACATATATAAATATTTTCCTGAGCTTTGTGACTCATCCTAACAAATGATCAAACCTGAGGAGGGGATCATGGGAAGCTCTGATTTATATCTTCTTACTGCACCAAACTACAAGTTCTGCCATACGATATATTTTTGGTGCTAAATATTTGTGTGTATTCAATCATGTTTTTCCAAGTAGTTGTAACTTAATGATTAGAAAAGACTTTTAAAAACTCAAGTATGGGGGCACCTGGATGGCTCAGTCATGATCCCAGCATCCTGGGACAGAGCCCTGCCCTGGGCTCCCTGCTTAGCAGGGGAGCCTGCTTATCCCTCTCCCTCTGCCCCTGCTGTGTTCTCCCTCTTCTCACTCTACCTAAATAAATAAATAAATAAATAAATAAATAAATAAATAAATAAAATCTTAAAACAAAGCAAAACTCAGGTTTGTTTCAGCTATGCCAAATGTTGTTGGGTGAGCTGGGGAGGCCCCGGATGCTGGGGCCTCAACCCAGCCAGACTCAAAGGAGTCATGGAAGGTTCTTGGTCTTATCACAAGAATGAATTCAAGGACAGACACACAGCACAGTCGATAAGTGATGCCAAGTGGGACAGTTAATTAAAGTGAAAATTACACTCTTGAGACATGAGAACAGGCAAGCTCTAGAGTCTAAGAGAGCTGCACACCCTAGGGGTTCGTTTTCTATCTTTTATTGACAGTTGTTAACTAAGGGATGGACAATTTATTACTTGGGGTGGGAAGCAGGGTTTCCTTGCTTTTTCTTCCTAATTTGGTCAAGGGTTTCCTGTCATGGCATCCCCCTTCTTGAGCTCCTCTGGTTTGATCCAGCTTTTTAAGGAATGCTGTCAGGACAGGCCTCTGACCTTCCTGATAGCTGGCTATGACTTCCTCCTTGCTGACCTCTAAGTATCCTGTTAGAAGCTAACTAACTGGCTACTCTACCAAAGGTACAGTGTGAGGGGGCTTTTTGTACCTACGTGGGCCAGAACTGTATTCTAATTAGTGCCAACAATAATAAAAAGGTGAGAAACTGAAGGAAGGAATAAAATTCAAAAGGTTAAATTAGAGTCACTGACCAAGAGCCTTTCCCCCTCCTGAGTTTCTACTTTCTAAAACACTAACTGAAGAGATTGACTTCTGTTTTCCTAGGAGTGGTGGAAATCCATTATAATTTCTTTCTTAATTGTTGATTCTTTAAGGATTTATGTTAAGTGTCTGTGGGTTTAGTGATTGTAATGTTCTGGTGCTTTCTATAGTACCTGTCACATAACATCTCAAGAAAGACTGTTAAATAAATAAATGTATACACTTCAGTAATTAATCTTCACTTTGTCATCTAATATACTTTTCTTTATATAAAGACATTCTCAAGGACAATTGACATAGGTAGCCAGAATATTAATGTATCACAAAAGGCTATTATTTTTTAATTAATTTATTTAGTTAGTTATTTGACTTTCTGTGACTTTATTCTTAGTTTTCAGGGTGTAATTTGTTTGTTTGTTTTCCTCCTTAATCTGTTGTTAAGAAGCTTTAAGAGTTAGAATTTTCTAATTTACTATTAATTTGGAAACACTGATGTCAATCTTTTATAAGAAGAAGTTAAAATGCCCTACATGGAGCAAACTTGGAGATATCAATTTGGCTATTTAGAGGTTCTTCCCTGATCTTTTTTTTTTTTTTTTTTAATTTTTATTTGTTTGACAGACATCACAAGCAGGCAGAGGCAGGCAGAGGGGGGGGGGGGGAGCAGGCTTCCTGCTGAGCAGAGAGCCCCATGCCAGACTCGATCCCAGGACCCTGAGATCATGACATGAGCCGAAGGCAGAGGCTTAACCCACTGAGCCACCCAGGCGCCCCGGTTCTTCCCTGATCTTAAATTTTAGTCTAGATCATTGAGATGGCCAAATAAACACTATTTCATTTGGTGAGATTTGATTAAGTATTATTGGTTGCAGTTAAGTATTTAACATATTGTTCATTTTGGAAGTTCTATTTTATTAAAAAGGAGATGGTAGTTGTAATAGTTGGAATCACCTGGAGTTTCCTCACCTGCCTCCTACATAACCCCATTAGTGAGTATGGCTGTTTTATATGCTTTTGACAGAGTGAAATGACTCACTCTATCTAAATGCCAGATATAGGATTTCTTAAAAATCAGTTAACATGGGAAAGTCAACATAATGAATTCTCATTCTGATTAAATTATGAAGATACATGGTTTAATATTTTCTATCTACACAAATCTTACTTTTTGTTAAGTGATAGTTGATGCCTATACACATCAGTCTGTTGGTTCATGAGATAGATTGGGCTTGTTGCATTCTTACATGTCATTGTTAATCCATCTAAAACACATGGCACCACATGTCAGTTTACTTATTGAAGCTGGAAAGGTATCCATTGGAGAAAAGAGTCCTAGAGCATTATTTGTATAGTATTTATCTTTCTCAAAGGAGTTTTTATATTTCCAATTTCCAATTTTGTTTCCTTTCTTCTTGCTCTTGATAATTTAAAATGCTTACATTTTAGATGATGCAATTTGAAATGTCATTTTTCAGAATCCATAAAATGGTTATTTTAGGTTCTGAACCAGCTATGAATTTCTTGGACATAACAGTTAAATTTTGCTTATCCCTTTATGTATAGTTCATGTTATTTCCTTGCAGAAAAGTCTAACTGGAACAGCTGTGCCCAGTTCCATTCTCAAAATGAACATTAGTTGCTACTACATCACTGTGTGCCTCTGTAAAGTGGAAAGGGGCATTTGAATTTGGAATGATTTACTTTCTCAGGTTCAAGGTAAGTGCTAGCTTATCAGAGAAAGAATCCAAATAGATTTAAGACACCAGCTCTTTACCTCTTCATTCATGTTTAGAGAATATTCCATGGTATCAACACCAGCAAAGGAATACATACTTCAGCTCTTATGCTTCAGAATCTTTGCTAATGAAATATCCTAGCCAAAGTTTGCATGTTTCACACTCTGGCTCATTTTCACACCTTCAGCAACCAAAAAAGCATGTTCAAAATACTGCAGTCAGCTAATGACCTATGTGGATCTAATATAAATCCTTGGTAAGAAACTTTCGTCTTTGCCCAGTCATCCCTCTTTGACACAAAAGTAGTTTCACCATTTTACAATAGTAGCATCAATGTATGTTGATAGATACTGACTTTCTCTGTTAACATAACACTTGATAGATGCATTTCTGAAGCCAGCGAAAAAGTATTTATTCAAGTAAATTATGATGTAAATGGCATTTCTTAAGCTTATATTTTTTCAGCACACCATTCCCAAAGCACATCGGTTTACTAATGTTCAATATGGCCTTCAAGGGATTGTTTTTAAACGTTTTGGTAGATCACTCGTATTTCAGATTTTCTGAATCTTGCTATAGACCCCTATTCCTGCTTCCTCCATCTTATTTTTATAGTTATTTATTCGGTTGTCCCAAGAAAAATAAATGGATCTATTTTATATCTTAACAGAACCATCATACCAATACAACAATAATTTTGTTAGTGATTTATAAACATGTACCAAAATCATTCCTTGTAGTCATCATCATAATGTATCAGTCTTTTTATGGAACATATGAGGGAGATAAGAAACCATTAAAACCTATATCCAATAATGTCACATTCTGGCTAAAATATGTTTAGAATTGTAAAGTAATAGCAATAGTACTTTCTGGAATTGAATCTGTATTTAATGATGCAGGAGTCAGGGATTCTTGGTTGTCTGCTTTGAAATGCTAGGCCATAAGCAGTGTTGAAATTAAACTTTGAAATAGCTCTGTTATCACTGACAACTTACAGTAGTATTACTGATTTGGATATATTATAGATTATTAAAATATTTATTGTGCCAGTGGGTGGGATTTTCATTCCTGATGTTTTGATTATAGTAAGAGTGGTAATCTTACAGTTCTCCCTTTGGGTATAGTAAAATTCTTCCAAGTGAAAGAGAATCAATCATAGATTTCACATAAACTAGGAGCATTTTAACCACTACAGAGAGAAGCTGTACTTGACACTGAAATTTCTTATCTCTCCACTGCTCTTCAGCTTTTTGCTTTTTTAAAATTTTCCACTCATGTTAATGTTCATATAGACTTTGATTATTTTTTTATATTAGGGATAGATCTTATCCTGTTGATAGTTGGCATCTTTGCCAGAGGGAAATCTATTATCTGAGTGTTAAAGAAAGAAATTATGAACTATGTCCACTTTCATTTCTTTTAAAGTCAAATGAGCATCTTTACATTATATGAGTGATTAAAAACAAATAGATTACCTATAATTGTTAGAATATTAAAACACATAAAAACATAGGCATATATGTTCATGCATTAAATATATTAACTGAACTTTATGCAGCTTAGGACATTCATTCATTCATTTATTCATCCATCCATCCATCCATCCATCCATCTCTTCAACATCTATTACACATTTATTGTGAGTGCAGGTGGCACTATGGGTGTTTAAATTGAGTTGAACAGGTGCCCCTTTTATAAAGATATTTTTACTTCTTGGCACATGTCATGAAGCTATAGGTAGATAAATACCATACAGGTACAATATATAGATAACTACCACTTCTCTTTTTATGAAAAGATATATAATTTATGGAACCATGTTGTAGATATATCATCTATTTCTAACAGGCTACAAATTCTTTCTAACTTCATAACAAGGAAGAATGATATCAAATGCGTGTGTACAATATAGATGTAATACTTAATTAGATAAAGATTCCAGTTTGAATGGAGATGCATGTGCTAAAGTTAGAAAAAAGAGATAGCAGGGAGTTGTGGTGGCTAAGAACATGGCCCTGAACTTATTTTGCTGTGGCCAGAACCTGGCCAGAACTTATATTGTCTGTGACCTTGGGAAATTTTGATGCTTCTGGGCCTCCATTTGTTAATTTGCATAATGGGGATTATTATAAGAACTAGCTCCATAGGGTTATGTAAAAATGGAAGGAGATCATACATGTAAGTCCCTTAGATAGTGCTTGGCCTAAAAAAAAATTCTCATTAAATGTTAACCATTATTGTAACAAGTTTATACATATAAAAATTCATTGACTTGGCAACCTTCACAACATTTTGGTTATTACTTAATAAGCAAATATTGAACCTTAACATTTAAAAGATCAAGAAATATGACAATCATGATAACAGTGTCAGATATATGTTATGAAATGGCAAGTGACCAATTAAATTTGACCTAAAGGAACATTTTTTTAAAAGACATGATTTTGTAGTTACTGATTTCAATATAAGTGACTGACAATGGGGATTTATTTCTTTGCTTTCCATGTATTATAATTATACTTCCATTAGAAACTATTCTAAGGAGAATAGTTAAAGATAAGTAGTCACAAGAGTTATTCTGTCTTAAAATGGCATTTTAATTACTTGCTTTTAACTCTTCTGTTGATTTATCTGGAGCTATTACAGTAAGTAGGTTCTAAGCAGGAGTGTGTTATTAGAAAGAGATGTGTTTCCAAACACTGGGAGATGAACTATACCAATGAAATCACCACATTCCTTAAAGTTCACTTCAAATAGTATTCCCATACTAATGTTTCTTTAACTTCTTCAAAGAATTTTATATTTCTTCTCTACTTCCTTAGCATATTGTACATTCTATACATTTTTCTTTTTTGAAACATTTATAACTTTTTATTGTATATTAATCTTCCTGACCTCAACAACACATATCAGAAGGTTTTACTGGCTTTCAAGCTACAGAGTTCATTATTTACATGTAGTGTAACAATTTAGGTTTACATTTTTTGATACCTTGTTTCATGCAGTATTTAAGAGAGAGTGCCTAAACACAGAAATATAACCAGCAGGATATTAAAATGAGACTCATCTTAGTTTTTCTCTTTTTTTACTGAAATATAATTAACATTCAGTGTTATATTTTCAGGTGCACAATATAATGATTCAACAATTCTATACATTACTCCGTGTTCATCACAGAAAATGTACCAATAAGCCCCTTCATGTATTTCATCCATCCCCCTTCCCACCTACCCTCTAGCAACCATCAGTTTGTTCTCTAGGAATTTAAGAAACAAAACAAATAAACAAAGGGAGACTCATCTTAGTTTTGAATGAAGCATGAGAAAATAAATATAAGGTACCAAGGAAGTGTATAAAAATCACTTCTCGGGGCGCCTGGGTGGCTCAGTGGGTTAAGCCGCTGCCTTCGGCTCAGGTCATGATCTCAGAGTCCTGGGATCGAGCCCCGCATTGGGCTCTCTGCTCTCTAGGGGAGCCTGCTTCCTCCTCTCTCTCTGCCTGCCTCTCTGCCTGCTTGTGATCTCTCTGTCAAATAAATAAATAAAATCTTAAAAAAAAAAAATCACTTCTCTGAATACATAAATTCTATAAAGGAAATGGTTTATAAAAATTGTTCCTTGCCTCTCTATCAAGGAACAGAGGCCAGGAATGTGACCACTATGGAAACTTAGAGGGTGAGAGAAGGGTTGGCTGACTAGCTTCTGTGCAGAGAGAGTTGAGAATGTGATGATGTGTTGTCATTGACCAAGATTCCTAGAGATTACTAATTCATGGGACATGTTTCTCAGGGACCAAACACATCCCTTGACCATTATGGGGCGTGAGTGTGTGGTCATCTTGGCTCTCATCTGTTAGAACCCCTGCTAATTAATTGATAGTGGTCTTCAGCATAAATATGAATCAATGTCCATGGATTGAGAAAAAAGTCATCAAAGACTTCCACCTAGATCACTGGAACTGAGGAGAAAGGGACCCAGCAGACAACTTTTGAAAAATCAACAATAATGCCCAAAAAGATAGGTGTCAGCTTTAACCACCTTTGAGACCCACCCAGGGATGTCAGCTTTAGCATCTGCCAAACAAGAGAAAGAAACCGCACCCACATGAGAATTGCCCTATCTTTCCCTACCTTTCCATTTTCCCCTACTTAGATTCTGTAGGGAAATGAAATTACATCCAGAAAATGGAGGAGAATGGTTTACAGAAAATATTTCCTCTGTAGACAAATAAGCATAACTGTCTATGCCTTTTCTTTATGCTTTATAGAGATACCTGTTAATCTAAGAATATATCTATAGAGTAAGAAAATATGAGAATATTATTCTCTCTCGATCATAGTGTTTTTTCATTTAAGATTTGGTGAGAAATGGAAATGCGTAGGTATTATAAAAAATGATAAAGAAACTTAGGTTCTTTGTTAAAATATAATTTGAAGTCTTAGGAAATATAAATGTTTCTTTACAAAAATGTAATCTGAGGTCATATTAAAGAACTTGTAAACTGGACTGCTGACTGGATTCATGGGGTTTATTTATACAGTATTATAACATGAGGCTAAATGGTTGTAAATATACTATTTGCATATCTATTCAGATATGGTTATTTCCATGACAGATAAATACATTCTTACCACTTGGTAGAGCAATTGTAGTAATAAATATGTACATTGGTATTTCCAAAGATAAATTTGTCTTCTTAGCAGATTTAGTAGACATGCAAATAAAGCTTTAACAGTGCTTGGTGGAATATTAAAATTACTGCGGAGTGCCTACTTTTACTGCTAATGTAAGCCAGAAATTTGAGCCATATGCTAAACCATTGGTTCCCAAACTTGCCTGCAATCAACTGAAGGCTTCAATAAAAATAAATACCAAAAAACGAATGTCTCTGTCTCATCCTCAGAGATTATAATTTAATTGGTCTGGGATAAAGATTATAATTTAATTGGTTCGGGGTGAGGCCTGAGCTTTGAAATTTTTTAGAGATCCCAAAGTGATGCTAATAGGCAAAAAAGTTTGAGAACCTCTGGGCTAAGCAATCATTCTTTTATAATGTTTACAATCATGTGCAGCAAGAACAATTTCCTATTCATTAATGAGACTGCTAGTTCTGTAATGAAACAAAACCAAAACTCCATTCTTTTCTGTAAACAGAATTACCAGGCCAATTCCAGAAATCTCTACAATAAGGTTTAATGTTGCATGCACTTGGTCAGTTAAAAATTCCTTAAGAGGGAAGTTCATATTTGTTATAATATGGATAGTTTACTAAGTATTATGTATAATTTAGAAGTTTTAGCAAAATCTTGTATAAAATTAGGTCAGATCCAAATTCCATAATACTATTTATTTTTTATCTGGCTATCAAAGAACAGAAACTTACATTGCATAAAAACAATGTCTTAAATGAGTAATAAGCAAAAAAAATTAAAAATAAAAATAAATAATATCTTGAAAAGGCAATCCTTCATTTATATATCTATGTCATTTAGTCAATCATTTGTTCATTCATTCGTTTATTCATGTCTTAGGTTATTATATTTTTAGCTACTACTATGTGGCAGTTTTGTGCAAAATGTAGGAAAAAAAGAGATGAAGAGCACTATTATTTCTATAGTTTTTTGCAAATTCTATTATTCTTTGACATATACTTTGATGTAGTAATTCTATTTATTGCAAATTGCTAGGAGGAAATAATAAAAATGAGCACAAATATATATATATATATATATATATATATATATATATATATGAATGTTAAGCAGCATACAAATTACAGTAGAAATTTCAAGATAAGAGAATTAGAAAATTATAGTAAATCCATATTCAGGGATGGGGTTGGTTGATGGTTTACACTTCTCATTTTCTTTTTCATTATGTATTTTTTCCAGCTTTATTGAGATATAATTGGCATAGAATATTGTATAAATTTAATGTGTACAGTGTGATGATTTGATACACATATGATTACTACAAGAAGATTAGTTAACATCTCTGTCACCTCACATAATTGCCGTGTGTGCACGCACATGCGTATGTGTATGTGTTGGGAACATTTCAGATGTACTCTTCTTAGCAAGCACTTTTTATTTTCAATAGTTCATAAGTACTTAAGAGTGTGAGGAAATTCTTGGGATTTCTTAATAATGCTAATTTTCAGTGTGGATTATGTATTATATATCAGGTTCCGTAATAAATGTTTTACAATAATTTGCTAGTACTGATCTTCACAACAAGCTAATTATGTAGGGTTTTTTTAATTCTCATTTTATGTGTAAGAAATTGAGGGAACAGAGAAATTAAATAACTTGTCCAATGTCATACATCTATTGAATGGCTGAGCTCAGTTTTAAAAGTCCATGTCATATACTCTCACCTATTATTCTGAATTCTTAATGAAGAATAGCAGAACACATAATTGTGCGGATACAAGAATCAAAATTTCATTTTATACACTGAATGTTTCATTGTGGAGGAATAATAAACAACTTCTGCTATCTTTTTTCCCCATCCCTTTTTTCTATTTTATATAATGGACATGGATTAAATTTATAATCAGGATGACAAAAACATATATGCATACATGTGAGAAGCAGGAAATCATTTTCTCTTTGCAGGCCTGTCAAAGGCTGGGCATTTGCAGTACAGTATGGGAGAGGAATTGGGCATGACTGTGTGGACATCTTGGCTCTCATCTCTTAGAATTCATCTCCATTCTTTATCAGTCAGTGAGCTCCTTGACAGGTGTAAAACCTAGGGAAGAAGGAGAAATAAGAGGATAGTACAACCCCTTTGTGTCTGCCTACTTTCACAATCTTGAGCCTTATATATATTATTTAAAGTGGCTTCCCTGGGTCGGCCTAATAAATAAGAGAAGCCAATTCTTTCTGTCTGTGTTCTTCATATATTTCTTGCTGAGCTTCTCTCCAGCATTTCCTTGAGGTGGGCAGAAGCACCTCTGATTTGACAATGTTTAGGGCTCCTTATTCTCCTCCCACATAACTGGATAGGACAGGATGTGCCATCACCAACCTCACATGGATTTCTGTCTGGGCCACGTCTGGTCAATAGGAAGCATTCACCCATCTCTGTCCCAACAGATTTTAAGCAAGCAGGCTAATACCAGTTTTTAGTGTAAATAGAAATCTAAAAAAGAAAAAAAAAACATTAATTTTTCCTGGTGCCAAAAAGGAAAGAGAGTCTTTTTCTTTCAGACTATTTTCTTCAGAAAATTGTAAATTCTTTCTCTATTCCTTTGAGATGTATGCAGTTTCTTTTTAAAGTTTAAATAAGCCACTTGCCAGCTTTTACAACCCAAAAATGTCTCTCTGGAGAATGGGGGGGGGCCCTCTTTGAAATGCAATCAAAGATGATAACACCTCTCTTTCGCAGTGGCAGGATCTGAGCCTGGCTCCTAGGTGGGCTGCTTAGCACCAGGTTGCAAAACTACCTTCTGTCATAAAGACATAAAAAGTTTATTTTCTCTTTAGATAAAGAAAAATAGATAATTAGATAATTTGTTAGCACAGAGGGTAACCCCAATATCAGGCAAATCTGGGATGAACTATGTGTAGCAAATGGTGCTGTCAAGTCCTCTTATTTGAGGACTAGTTATTTATTTTGAGATCATATATGCAATGGGTTGTATCTGCTTGGCTATATAAAAGGGTGAGATTTCTTTCTATATTTATCATCTCTTTAGTGGACTGCCTTTGATGGTCTTCATATTCTGGTTTAATGCCTATTCAGTAATAAAATTGTTTTCCTTATTTTCAACTTCGTAGAAACTTTTCCTGGGCTGGGAAGACATTTTGGTTTTAATTCAATTTCTCCAGTACAGTACAGCAGCCCTTACTTTCTGGCTCTACCACCAAAGTCTTCCCTTCTTCCCTTCTATTACCCTCTATAAGTCCTCAGCCCACTGTCAGTTTGTTTTTCCTCAGTTATGAGCTAAGCACCTAACCTTCACATTTCTGTAGGTCACCACCTCCTCCTGTCCTCCAAAAGAAATGGTGTGAACTGTGATTATGGTAACAACTTTATCTAAAGAAATTTCTTCACTAATCACTTCTTTTCATGGTCTCTTACCTGTTCTTACAAACTTCATCTGCCTTAGGGCACCACCAGGACGTAGTGAAGAATTTCTTGGAAACTTAATTATTAGCTCATGGATGTGAGGAATTCAGAGTCACTTTCATATTTTGACAGTAATACTCTGAAAAACTTGTTCAAATGTGGAGAGAACATGTCCTATTCAAACAATTACAATAGCTACTCTAGTAAAATGTACATACTGCTTTGGGAACATAAAAGAAAGAGCTATTTAATTTGACTTGAACTGCACTACAGACTTTAACTGTCTGAAGATCTCTTCAGGGAAATCTTTTGTTATTTTTGCTTGGTTTTGTTTATTGTGTGAACTTTAAGACATGTTCTTTTTAGTGGCAACATATTCTAACAAACAGACCTCCCCCCATACACACACACACACACACACATACACACACTTTGGACTTTAATACTTATCATTACTAGTGCACCTATGAACTGAATTAATTTTTTGAAATATATCATGATGTCTCCCAACAGTCAAGATACATTATAATAATTATTTTTTGAGTAACAATATCTATAATTTAATTTAAAATACTTCAGTCATAGACAGTGTAATAGCAGGTAAATAATGGTTTAAGTTACAGTTTAAGGAATTCCCTGATCTGAAATTCAGGGGTAGTCAGATACATTTTAATCTGAAGTGTCACTCTTCAGAAACCACAAGCCTAGTCTATACATAACCTGATTTTAAAAAGAGGGTTTGCTATTTTACATAACTGTAATTGTTTTTCATTTGTAAAATTAATGCTTATTAGCTAATGATGGTTAGAAATGGGTCCCCATTGGTGTAATTAATAATATTGGAAATACATTATCTGGACAAAAGATTTTTAGAGACATCCCTCTAAAATTCATTTAATAGGCATAAGAATCTAGCCAGCCTTGGGTATGTTCTATGTACTGTTCTCCAGACATGGTTCCAAACAAATTTCTCCAGATGAATCTTGGTCTCTCTTATATGTGATTTGAACATTGTCACATTTGCTTTAAACAACTTTCCAAGGTTTCTCAACAACTCCCTGCTAACCCCCACCCAACAAAAGCCAGGATTTTTTAAGCTCGTGGAGGTTGTTTGACTATTTAATAAGTTTTTGTAGAACTTTGTCAGAGTTTATTTGCAGCCTAACTAGTTTCAGGTTATTGGAAAATAATAATCTATCACCTACCTCACACTGTTGGAGGTTGAACAAAAAGAACCTAATAGTTCTGCTTCAACCTGTTTTGGACCAGATCAAACAGTCACTAGGAGATGGGAAGAATGGGGATCACAAGGAGGGGAACACTTGGAAGCATTCTACATATTGGAAAATGAGTAATAATTTCTGTAAACTGGAAAATGAGGGATATTCTCCCAAGCTGAAAGGAAGGTGTGAGAGGAAATATTTCAACAGGGGAGTGTTATGAAATTGTCCCAAAGTACAAAAAAATGTGGCTCATTCATTCATTCATTCACCTAGAAAATGGCTGAAACTTTTGAGATTTTAGGGTAAAAAGCAGGCAAAGGCAAGATTATGTAAGGCTCTATATATATATCTATATATCTACAGAAGTGTTTATCAAACTTTTTAAAAACAACACATTGTAGCATACTTTTTATATTATACAAGAATAGAGACATAAATGATTAACATTTCGCAAAAATATTACATCAATGTATTCAGATGTTTTATATTCCACTCTATTATTTTTAGTTTATTCCATTCGATCTTATTCCACTTAGAATGCTAGCTTTGAACAAGTAAATTAATCTGATATACCAATGGATTATTCTCCACTTTGAGAAAACTCTAAGAAAACTCTGCCCTATAGAAATTAGAAGCTACAAAAACATTTCAAGCAGGTTTTATGATGACTAGAATGAGCATTGTTTCAGTAGTATAGAGAGAGAATGGACTCAAGATGTGAGACTGAAGGTGTAAAAAAGAGGTAGAAGATTATCACCCTGGTCCAGACAAGCTATTGAGAATGTATGAACTGGACATTTGTTTTCTGGATTAAAGGCAGAAAAATTTTAGTATAAAAGTGTAGAATTAGCAAGACTTGCTCACTAATTCTATGTGGGTGCTGGGTGTTAATGAAGGAGGTGGTATGACAGAGAAGAAAGATTCAAGAATACTTTCTAGGCTAACAGATTAAATAACAAGTGTATGTATAGGAGAGATTCACAAAAATATGCAGAAAAACCACAGTTCTGTTTTAATCTATTTTCTAATAAGAGAAGCTTACCATACTGTTGTTCTCAGCATGGCTTGAAATATTCCATGATTCTGTGATTTTTTTTTTTTTTTTTAAGAACATATCTTGTGAGGTATGCTGGCTATTTAGACCTTAACAGTTGTTTGATCAAATGCATTCCAAATCTGATGCAGCCTAAAACAGAATCCCTCTGGGAGAAAGATTCAAGGATGTGTATTGCTTAACAAGATCCCCAGTGGATCTTTGGAACAGTCGTATGACTGGATTGTAACTATTACTGCTCTTTATTTTTCATGTAAGAAAACTGAGTCTCCATGATGTCTAGTGATTTCTCAAATCCTCACTATTTAGAAGTTTAGCTAGAACTAAAATCCATCCAGCTGAGCACCTTTTCTCCACTTCAATGCTTTCCTTAAAACCTTCATACTTTATTATTCACTGATGACCTTGCCTTATACTTTCAAATTAAGACTACCTTGCGAGTTTACCTTAAAATATTTCTGTACTTTCACATTTTCAACCTTCCTTCGGTTCTGTCAGTAAGATATGACCTTCTTTATTGCTAAGACTCCTCTCCAACTGTTTTTATGGCTCTCACTGCCCCTTTATTCTTCTGAGATCAATGTGTTGTTCCATTTGCTTTCTAAGATCAATATTTTTCAGATGCTCCACTGGCATCTTTTTGTAAACACTTGCTTTGGTTAGTTGTATGACCCTCACTTTGTTGTTTAGAAACTACTTTTCCATATTGAGTTAGTTAGTATAGAAAATGAAATGATATTTAACTTTCAATAAAATACATTATAACACTCATTGTACCAACTTTATTTATTTACCTTAAAAGCTCATTAAATAAACTATTACCAACAATTTAAAAGATGAAGAAGTACTACTGAAGCTTATGTTTGTTAGAAATCAAGATGCATGTATGTGAGGGAAAGTATGCTGTATGGAAGAGAGGAGATATTTATTTCACTCTACTTGAAATTTCTATTTATTAAAGTAATATATAAAATAAAAATTAAAATAGAGTAAGGGTACACGTTATGAACACTCTAATGATGTCAGAATAATACATACTGGGGTGTCTAGTGAATTTAATTTAATAACAAAGATCAATAGAACATTCTGTCTTATCTATCTTAATTTTGGCATAGTGAGGGGAGGGTGATGATGATCTGGAAAATGAGAGTGACATATGAGTATTATAAAGTAAAACCTGTCTAGTTCTAATATCTTAGTTTTGAGAAATTAACTCCACTAAAGAAAAATTATGGAACTACTCGACCATAAAATCTCTCATTCTAATACTTCTGTCAAGTTTCATATACCTATGGATAATACCTCAATAAACCAGATCTTTTCAAGAGCAATTCCAAAATTTAGTAGGTAGAGTGGAAAGAACCCAATTTGATTCTATCTTCTATTAGTATGCCTTATTTGTTAAGTGATAAATCACGTTCTATAACCCTACTCCTAAAGTATTTGAAAGATTAGAATTTCTTTATTTGTATGTATAGATAAGAGCAAAGAATTTGAAAGAAGTAGATATTGGTTGAATATTGGCTCTGTCATTTACTACTAATATAACTATCATTGGGTTTCTTTGTAAAAATTAAATGAAAATTTGTTTTACAGAGTTATTATTGGATTTATGGATTTTTCATTCAAAGTAGGGAGGATGTTGCCAGTCACACATTAGCAGCTAAATAAAATGGTTTTGTTTTTAAGTTATTTCCCCAAAGTTGGAGTAACATCCCTTTATGTGTCAAAATGTAAACATTTAAAAAACATTTTATCAAAAACCCTTTTACAAAGACTGCATATTTTTCTGACACTTTAAGCTGTGTAACAGAATTGAAATGTTATTTTTAATTAAAAAGGGTCTAGGGACACTTAGGTGGCATAGTCGGTTAAGGGTCTAACTCTTGGTTTTGGCTCAGGCGGTGATCTCTGGGTTGTTGCACTCACTCTCTCTCTCTCTCTCTCTGTCTCTCAAATAAATAAGTCTTTTAAAAAGGGTCTAAAGACATAGGGTTCCTTAAAGTTGTCTCAGAGACCATGAATGAAAGGACAAGTGGGTGGTTCCACGGAGACCAGCTTCAACCTTATAAAATTGCCATGGTTGTATATACATATCAGCATTCTTTGTAAGATTTGCAAAGATTAGTCTCTGCTGTTCAAAAATGCACAAAAATTGAAATAATTAACCTATTACCAAAATTTATTTTTGAAACAATTCATACCTACAGCAAAGTTGAAAGACTACTGTAATAAACACACATATATTCACCTAGGTTGATCAATTATTAACATTTTGTTACATATGCTTCATATTACTTTCTATATTTCAGTCTGTCTCTATCTCTCTGCTTCTGTCTTTGGCAATAGATAGATGATAGATAAAGAGAGAAAGGAATCTTTTCTCTTTCTGGACCATTATGACAACTCGCCCCCTAAATATTTCACCATTGCCTCCTATGTACAATGTCATTCTTTTACATAAGTCTAAGCCCAATACAATGATCATACCCAAGAAATTTAGCATTGAGATTATATTACATTATAAAAGCTTTATTTGAAATTTCTCAATTTTCTCGATAGTGTCCATTGAAGTTTTATTGGAAAATTCAG
Source organism: Enhydra lutris kenyoni (assembly GCF_002288905.1). Classification (NCBI taxonomy): domain Eukaryota; kingdom Metazoa; phylum Chordata; class Mammalia; order Carnivora; family Mustelidae; genus Enhydra; species Enhydra lutris. The sequence goes on from NW_019154111.1 coordinate 22,067,774, forward strand.
ATACTGTATTGTATTTAGTTATCATGTTTCTTTAATTTATTTTAAACTGAAACATTCCGAAGCCTTTTCTGGCTTTTGGTGCATTTATGTTTTTTAAGAATCCAGGCCAGCCGTTTCATAGAATGAGTCTCAAATTAGATGTGTTTAATTGCTTCCTTCTGATTAAATTGAGATTTTTTTTAAATGTTCGCAAAAAAGCTACATAATATCATTTTTATCCCATTATCTGTGATGTTAATTTTAATCACTTGGTTAAGGTGGTGTCCACTAACCTTCTCCATTATAAAATCATCTTTTCCAATCTACTTAACATGTAATCTGTGGGTTGATACTCTGAGACTCCGTGAATATCCCATTCTCCCAGTACAATTTAGCCAATGGCTTTAGTACCCATTTCTTCTGCCACTTCTACATTAATTAGTGAATCCACATTCCATAGTTTTTCATTCTTGCCTCATGGTTTAACTTATTTTTTTAAATTACCCATGTGGATTAATACGTTCATTTTAATTCATCATGTTAAAATCTATTATTATCATAATTACTTCCATGCAAAAATTGTCCTGTATTGAGCCCATGAAGGTTCTTCAAGCTACCTCTGCTTTTTTAAACATTTCCTTACTTTCTGAAGTAAGTTGTATACCAAACCTCTGACATAAAAGTAGAATCTAGGCTTACATTTTTCTCTTCTGTTCCCATCTGGTTTCAGTTATTTCTCCAGGACCTGGTTCACTTAATCAGAGGATGGTTTTTAGGAACCAAGATCAGGGCTTTTGGGTTGTTTGCTGCTACCTGGGTGTCACTGTTTCTAGGCCCTCTCAGTATATATTAAACTATATATATACACACACACATACACACACGCACATACACACACACACAATCATTTCTGTATTTAACCATTAAGTTCAGTATGATTATGTATGGATATCTTTGACTCTAATCTAATACTACAGGTTTTATTCTAGCCTCTTTTCTCACTTACCTGTAACTTCTCTCTCTGACAGTAAGAAACTTGGCTCCCATCATTCATTTACCTATTTGTTTAACCCTAGTATACTGGTAAAGTAGTTCAGAGTTGTTAACCCATACCCCCATGAGAAACAAATTTGACAACTAGAGTACAGTATATGTATAATTTCTTTAGTTTTTGCACTTACAAAATTAATTACATCAGCTCGTTTTTAAACCCCATTGCTTTGGTAAAGTTATGTCATACATCTGTGATATCATCACATTCATCTGTCAAAGTGCATTCCATTCAGGGATCCCTTGACACCCTGCTCGATTTGTTGTTGTTGTTGTTTTAGTTGTTGTATATTAAAGTTCACTCTTTTATAACCTACAGTTCCTTGGTATAGCATTCCATACAGATTAGTTCCTTCACTTTAAAATTCTCTTGTTCATTCAATTTGTTGACAACCACCCTACTCCTCTAATCTCTGGCAACTACTGGTATTTTCTGTCTTTATAAATTTGCTTATTCTGAAACATTATATGAATGGTATTGTAAAATATGTACCCTGTTGCTCTAACTCACTTCTCTTAGCAAAATGAATTTTCAGACATGTTATGGCATGAATCAATCACCCATCCCCTTTATAGCTGAATACTATTCTATTATATGGAAATACCACAATTTGTTTATCCATTTCCCTGTTGAATCTTGGTTCTTTCCATTTTTTGTCTGTTTGTGTTTAGCATTAAGCTTTCATATAGATATAGTTTACAGTTTATTTGGGTGAACAACTAGGACTGTGATTCCTGGGTCATATATTAAGTTCGTGTTTAACTTTAAAAAAAACTGCAAAACTGTCTTCCAAATTGGAAGATGGCAATGAATGAGAGTACCTCTTGCTTTCCTCTTCGTTTTTGTAGATATATTTTATGTCATGGTACAATACCAGATTATTTTTTCTTTGTGTGTAGGAGCTAATCTTGAGGTTTTAGGTATACTATCACCTGCAAATTTTATTCACTGTAGTCTTTTTCTAATTATTAAAGAGAAATCAATAAAAGCCATAATAATTGGAAAAAGACTACAGTAAGTTAATATTTTCAACTAATACTCGAAAAGAGTACAGTAAGTTATATACAACAGCTATAACAGTTTTTAAAAATTGTTCAAAAGCAGTAGAGATGGTTAGAACGTTGCCATGTCCCTGACCTTAGTGAGATTGTCTCTAATGTTTTTCCATTAAATAATTATGTGTATAGTATGTGTGTGGGTAAATATCCAACAATTCCTAGTTGTTAATCATTTTTATCAGAAATTGACATTAGATTTTGTCAGCATCCTTTTTCATTTAGTCAAGATGCATTATTTCCTAATGTAGATAGTGAATTCAGTTTGTTTTTATTTTTTTTAGGAATTTGCAGGATTTTTCATGGAAATTTATAGTGAGATTAACCTATCAAGTTTAGATGTGTTCCTTAGGGGCGCCTGGGTGGCTCAGTGGGTTAAGCTGCTGCCTTCGGCTCGGGTCGTGGTCTCAGGGTCCTGGGATCGAGCCCCGCATCGGGCTCTCTGCTCAGCAGGGAGCCTGCTTCCTCCTCTCTCTCTGCCTGCCTCTCTGCCTGCTTGTGATCTCTCTCTGTCAAATAAATAAATAAAAATCTTAAAAAAAAAAGTTTAGATGTGTTCTTTATCTTATTTAATTATTGATTTTATATTGTTTTCACAAAATTTGTTTAAAACTTTTATTTCATTTGTGGGATGCTTAGGCGGCTTAGCGGGTTGAATGTCTGATTTTGGCCCAAGTCATGATCTCAGGTCATGGGATTAGGTACCACATGAGACTCTGAACTCAGTAGGAAGTCTGATTGAGGATTCCCTCTCTCTCCCTCCCCCTACACACCTCCCCCTGTTAGCAGTCTCTCTCTCTATTAAATAAATAAATCTCTTTAAAAAAAAAAAGTTTCTTCACTTTCTGTGATTGGAATTATCTGGTCTTTGGAGTTTAATAGAATTTCCCTGGGAAATTACCTGAGTGTGCTGGGTTTTTTGGGTTTTGGGGGGTTTTTGTTTTTGTTACTTGTTATTTCTTTATCTTGTTAGATAGTTATTTAATACTAATACTAATAATTATTTGTGTTTCCTATGTATCTCAAACAAATTTGTGAAAACCCACATATGATTAATCAAGAATCTTTATTTTAATCCATCCAGATTCTAGATTTCCCTGATGTTTTCTGGGAAAAATGGTTCATTTCCCATGTACAAAGCTGTTGGCTGTGTCCTACATTTCCAGTCCTTTATTCACTCTATTATTTTTGTAGGTGTTTGTTTTAAACAATTTAAACTCCTTTTAAGTACTCATCATTACTATTACTAGGAGGGAAACTTCCTTCAAAAATGCAAAAATGTGGGGCACCTGCGTGACTCAGTGGGTTAAAGCCTCTGCCTTCACCTCAGGTCATGATCCCAGGGTCCTGGGATCGAGCCCCACATCGGGCTCTCTGCTCGGTGGGGAGCCTGCTTCCTCCTCTCTCTCTCTCTCTGCCTGCCTCTCTGCCTACTTGTGATCTGTCTGTCAAATAAATAAAAATCTTTAAAAAAATGCAAAAATGTATTCATTATAGGAAGTGGTTGCACAATTATACAACATTTTGTCTTTCCATAATAATTAACTCTTTCTGGACTATACTGCCTATAGTTGCATTTTCTCTGCTGGCTGCTATGAATAGAGGGGTGTTTTACACTGATGTTGAAGAAAAATCACTTGTTGGTCAGAGTTTTAAAAGAAAATTTTTTTTAATCCATTTCATAGCAGCATGACATTCCTGGTGTCCATTTATGCTATCAAAACTCAAAACAAATCTATCCTTCAACTATACTAAGTCCATTTTAAAGTATTTAACACTAATTTAGTAAATATATATGTCATATTTTTTTCTTCTAGAGACTTCCTCATATTCACTAAGTTAGTCTTATTATTAATTGTGTCTATATTGTTACCATCACTGAAGAGTTCCACCCACTTCACAGTGTTTGAATTTCTACGGCCAAGGTTCTCAATCACTTTTCACAACCATGCCATAGAGAGGAATCTTAAAGAGTGAATTTCAGAAAGTAACATGCTAGACTAGTTAGTGGCCAGATGCTTCACTTTTATGAATAATTTGGAGGAATAATCTGGGTTTTATCAACAATTAATTCCATAAACCACATAATTTTCTGATTTCAAAACAATTTCCGTCTTTCATATACTCGAAGTCTTGATACAAGAAAGAATGTTAGGAAAATGTTTAGAAATGCCAATGGTCTCATACTTGGGCAATTACAGACTTTCCCCTAAAGGATAATGCTACTTTATTCACCTCTTCCATATAATAAAATTTGTTCAAAACATAAGTTATATTTTAGTATTATTATTTTCAATGTGTTGTCAGAATGCAAAAAGATTCTATAATAAATTTACTTCTACTATTACTACATTCTTCTCCTCTTCCCCAAAATGCAAACACAAATTAGGGTAACTTAAGTAAAAAATAAAAATAAAAAATAAATAAAATAAAAATGTAAACACAGAAGACCAAAACAAAACAAAGGCAAACTAGAGTAACTTAGCCCTACCACCTATCCCCTACTACTGTTAACATCATTATCAATATAGAATTGAGGTGACAAACAGAAAGTTACCTTCAAGTTTTTGTTTTGTTTTGTTTGTTTCTCTTTAAAAGCAATTTCATGGCAATATCCTACTGCTGGAAGAATTAAAGACCAAGGGATATAAGGAATTCCTCATATATACACAAGGCTAAGAGGACAAACTCCTTTTGGCCCTCTCTTCCTAGGCAAGTACAAAATAACAAATAGGTATGGGAAGAAAATTGGGACAAATTTTAGTCACTTTTCTATGCTCATTAACAAATGGAAAAAAATTAAGTCACTGCTTGAAAGAGCAAGGTCATTATAGCAAATGTATTTCTTATGACTTTTAAAATCCCTTAATGTCACTTAAATTATTGCTAAAGTCTATGACTTATAAATGACTGGTTTGTTTTCACTTCTATGGTAGAGAATGGTAAGTAGGAATTGAGAAACAGAGCACTTGGACTTTAAGTGCTTCTAGTATTCATCCTGTTGTCATTAAGTTATTGTGCACTTTGAAAATGATTTCTTCTTACATATAACCTGTTTGTGCTAAATTATGAGTTGACAAACTACCACATTTGAGCCAAATCCAGCCTTCTGCCTATTCTTGTAAATAAAGTTTTATTGGAACACAGTAATGCCCATCTGTTTAGCTATTGTCTGGGCTGTTTTCCTGCTATGATGATGAAGTTGAATGTTATAACAGATACCACATAGGTTACAAAGCCTAAAATATTTATCTAGGTTTTTACAGAAAAAGTTTGTCAACTCTTGTGCTAAATGATTATACTCTGGTTCCCTTGTGGAATAGCTTATCTTTCTTTGTCTCTATTATCTGTTACTTTCTGATTTAAAAAGTTTTTAGAAAAATGTTACCAAACAAGGACTAGACTCAGAAGGACTTTCTGAATTTTCATTCACTATTACATATGAATGTGAATAACAGATTTAATTGTCTTCTGCTCAACTTCAAGAGGAGAATAGTAATGAATTCAGATAGATAGGTAGATAGATAGATAGATAGATAGAGACATTGATGATTTCTCCACATCAGTCTCCCATGTGATTTATAAATATTTTCTAATCAACTATACAGAACAACAATTCAATGAATTTGGAGTTCTTGGGCATTGTCAGACCCTGTTTTGTCAGTAGCTCACCCAAATGTAATAAGTTAGCACTTCCCATTTGTGTCTATTCTGATACCTAAGCAAATTCATTTTTATTTTATAATAGTCTACATAATTGTTCCAATAACTATCCATAGTGAACTGGTCATATGTGTCAATTTACCCTCCCTCTAGAAACCAAAATAAGATTTACAGGAATAAAACTATATAAATCAAGAAGGAAAAATAGAACAGGAAAAGGTTAACAGTGGAAGAGAAATGTAAAACATATTTGAAAGACTGAGTGTGGGTGAAAGAATGACTAAGGAGACAGAAGAAGCTACAATCTGGTGACTAAATAGGAGGCTAGAGTTTAAAATTTAAAATTGAGAGATACCAAGTAAAAAGTCATAGTGGAACTACTGGGGAAATCTGAAAAAAAAATTTTAGTTTAATTAATACCATTATAGCAATATGAATTTCTTAGTATTAATAAATTGCTATGTTATGCAAGATACTAAGATGAAGGGAAGCCAGATGAACAATTTTTGTAAGACTTCTGTAAATCTATAATTATTTCAAACCATTTAAAAAGGACATATTTCTTAACTAAGCAGTTAAGGATCTTGTAGGTAGAGACAGAAACATTAACAAAACACAACAATGAATAAGAGTATCACACCACAAATGCTCCAATAATGGTTCCCTTGAGTCATCATGGAAATAAGATATTACTGATAGCCCAAATAATAGTATGGGAAATGAAGGGATGCCTAGGGGTCTCAGCTCATTAAGCATCTGCGTTGGGCTCAGGTGTTTATCCCAGGGTCCTGGGGTCGAGTCCCACATCCAGCTCCTTCCTCTGTGGGCACCCTGCTTCTCCCTCTGTCTGCTCATCCCCCTGCTTCTGTGCACTCTGAGATAAATAAATAAATAAATAAATAAATAAATAAATAAATAAAATAAATTCTTAAAAAAAGTCCTATGGGAAATGGAAGTGTATAGATATCAGGGAAGTCTTCCTGGAGAAGATGTTTCCACACTCTGTTGTGAAGGATGAGTGGGACATATCTAAGGAAAACAGAGGATAAAAAATTCCATGTAGATGTAATACCATGAGTGACATGGGTCAGAAACAAACATGGCACATTTAGTGTTATTTAATGTGAAGAGATATGATTTTTTTAGGGGTGGCATTGGAAAAGATGAGACTGTAGACATTGGCAGTAAATATGATCAACAGGAACTTGTATAATATCCTAAAAATTTAGATTTTTAACTTAAAGAAAATAGTGAAAGTTGAGTAAAATTTGACAAAGACTGATATGATCAGTTCTGTGTTTTGTGAATGTTTTCCCAGAGGCTATGTGTAGCATGGATTAGAAGAGATCAACAGTGGAAATCCAAAGACTATGACTATTTTACTTTATTCCAGGTGATCAGGGGCATCAGAGATATTATTTGAAAAGGCTGCAGGGTTCTAAATCCTATTAATTAGAGAGAAATCAGGATGATTTAGTGTTATTTGGATCAGAGGCTATTGAAACAGAAAAATCTAGAATGTACCCAGATAATTTTTCAGGAACCTAGTTGTAGATTAAGTATTAGTTACCAAGACTTAGAAAGAAAGAGGGGAGTAGATTTGGTTGGAAGAAAAGACCCTAAGTTCTTTTTTTATCTTTTTTTATCTAAAAAAGTTCCATTTTTATCTATTATTTTAAGTTGCCTATAGGATACAAAGGTATTTCAAGAGGCTGTTGCACCTCAACGTCGTCATTCTAAATGAGGTATAAATTTAGGAGTCATTGCATACTTGAAGTATGGGGATTAAATATGCTTGCCCAGTGAAAGTTTAAAGTGAAGAAAAATAAAAATAATACTCTGTGAAACACTTAAGTAAGCTGAAGGAAAAAAAAACTACTAAGGAAATTAAAACAACTCTACCATTGATTTCTGGAGAAATAAAACAAGATAGTTGGTTCCCAAGAGGTAACAAAAGGAGTTTCAAGCAAAAGGGTAGGCTTTAAACTCTAAATGGTTTGGGTATCAAATAATAAATCGAAAATATCTTGGATTTGGTAACTAGAAACTCATTGATGAACTTGAGAAAGCTTTTATCTACCCTCTACCAGTTTATATATGTTTAAATGTTTAATATAAATTACATATGTTGAATGGGCTCAAGAAATATGGAGGGGATGACACTATTAACTTCTGTGTGCAAATGATGAAATACATTAAAGGGTTCTTTATGATGGTGTGAATCATAAGCATATATATATATATGCTAAATATACAAGTACAGAGCTGGAAAAAGGAGAAAAAGAGATAACTGATGGTAGAAAAGGCTCCCGAAGACCTGAGAAGGAATTGAGTCCTAGGTCCAAGTATAAATATTTGTGGATCAAGAGATAAGATTCCTTTAATACATGAAGATAAATAGAGAAGAAATAATCAAATAAATTATAGTAGAAAACTTCCCTGAGCTAAGGAAAAACTTCAGACTAAAATAAATTAACTCGTTGAGCAACTTTAATACAAGAGATAAATATCTATTCTACACAACCTCAATGAAGTGTTTAAATTAAAATGGGGGAAAAAAACAATCTTAGAGTTTGAAAAAGATAAAAGAGATAACAAAAATGATGAAAATAAGCTTGGAATTAGAATGCTCCACTGCCTGCAACATAGGAAACTAGAAAAGCCTGAGGCACATGTCCAGACTGTAAGAGAAAAAGAAATATAAGCTAACAACCTCATCCTTTCACTTGTGAAGGACATGTGAAGACCAAAACAGACCTTTATACTTTTCAGAAGAAATTACTGAATTAAGTTTCCCATGTGATACACACTCTCCCTCATTTTATTTAAGACTATTTAAATGTCACTTTTTAAAAAAGATTTTACTTATTTATTTGACACAGAGAGAGAAAGTACAAGCAGGGGGAGCAGCAGAGGGAGAGGGAGGGAGAGAGCAAAGCAGGCTCTCTGTGGAGCACGGAGCCCAATGCTGGGCTTGATCCCATGACCCTTGGATCATGACTGGAGCCAAAAGCAGAGGCTTAATCCACTGAGCCACCCAGGCATCCCTAAATGTCACTTTTTGAAGAGGATTTTCCTTAACACCCTAAACAACATCGCATCACATCTATCATTTTACCCTCATATAATTTTCCTTGCACCATCACCTAATAATATATGGTTATTTGTCTATGTTTTTCACTGCTATTTCTCTGATGCCTACAACATCTAGAATCTGAGTGAATATAAAAGCCAGTAACTGAAAATGAACTTTATGCCTTTATTGTCTCTTATAAACAGAAAGGAATATTCTTTGCTTTAAAAGAAAGAGAACATAATGAACTTGGAAACATGAGGAAAGTGGTCCAACTTTTTAATTGTTTTGGACAGTTGAAAAGGTAATTAAGGCACACCCAGAGGGATTGCTTAGGAGAATTTAATGGGTCATTTACTCATTAATCCAGCCTACATTTACTGAGTTCTAACTGTGCCAACATTATTACTTCCTTCCAGCCCTCTCAAGGACTTCACTCTTTGGGTCATTTGAAATTCATGTCATTGCTCTCTATCTCTTACTCATCACTCCCTTTCTGTTGGGGGTTTCCAGCAGTCAGACAAATATGCACTAGGCAATCCCATCCCACTTCAAACTCTACTCAAGGGGCGCCTGGGTGGCTAAGTGGGTTAAAGCCTCTGCCTTCGGCTCAGGTCATGATCCCAGGGTTCTGGGATTGAGCCCCACATCGGGCTCTCTGCTCAGCAGGGAGCCTGCTTCCTCCTCTCTCTGCCTGCCTCTCTGCCTGCTTGTGATCTCTGTCAAATAAAAAAAAAAAAATTATAAAAAAAAAAAACTCTACTCAAGCTTTCTGCTGCCCTTTACAGTCAAATATTTCCTGTTTTTATTATCATATTTAATCACTAATTTTTAAAAGTGGAAGAAGTTTTAAATTATCAATAAACACAGTGACTCATGTAACATTCATCTATGCAATATTTTAACTAGGATTTTAACTAGGATTACCAAATATAAATATTTTCTTATATTGCTTAAGATTATTTAACTCATAGGAAACAATAATAGTTAATAAAACTGAAATTTCTTTTTTATCACTCATAGTCATTCCACTCCCCCCTAGAAGTAACCACTACTATGAAGCTGGTATTTATCTACCCTCTACCAGTTTATATATGTTTAAAACTATGATACTATTTATGTCTTTAATTTGTATAAATTTAGAATACTGAAGGTCTTTTTGTATGACCAGCTTTTTATATTTAATCATAGATATCTCAGATGTTTCTATGTCAACAGATATAGTTTAAGTTCATTAATCAATTATATTATATTGTTCCTTCATATGCATATACAATTTTTACTTATCCATTCCCATGCTGATGTATAGCTATTTCCACTTTTCATTATATTTTATGTCATTATCTTTATGTATTACTCTTTTGTAACCTCAGCTCATATCTATCATGAGTTACTATTAAAAGAGCTTAAACATCTTTCATGAATAATTTTACTAATTTGTTACCATATCCCACCAATGTTATCATGACAACATGTGTGGTATGAAAATAAACTTTGGAAGAAAATTAAAACACTGAAAGGGTGACTGGAGGAAAAGGAGTTAGGGCACTAACATTAACAGGGGAAGAGTTAAGAATGAAGGAGAAGCTTGGGTATAATTCATGCCAACAGCATGATCAGCAATGTCAAATAATTATATCCAGAATTTTAAAGGTTATTGATCCAGAATTATAAAGGTTATTTTAAAGGATATTGATAAAGGTTATTAAAGGTTATTAGATCCAGAATTTTAAAGGTTATTTAAGGAATATTGATTCCAATGGAGTAGTGGGTTAGAGGCCAGATTAAGAAAGATATTGTGGACAAATGAAAAAATTGGAGAGAAATTACCCTTTCAAAGAGTTTGATGGAAAAACACACACACAAGTCTATGTGTCTGTTTTTATGCCAGTACCATGCTGTCTTGGTGATCACAGCTTTGTAGTAAAGCTTGAAATCAGGTAACGTGATGCCCCAGTTTTATTTTTGTTTTTCAACATTTCCTTAGCGATTCGGGGTCTCTTCTGATTCCATACAAATTTTAGGATTATTTGCTCCAGCTTTTTGAAAAATACCAGTGGGATTTTGATCGGAATGGCATTAAAAGTATAGATTGCTCTAGGCAGTATAGACATTTTAACAATGTTTATTCTTCCAATCCAAAAGCATGGAATGGTCTTCCATCTTTTTGTGTCTTCTTCAATTTCTTTCATGAGTGTTCTGTAGTTCCTCGAGTACAGATCCTTTACCTCTTTGGTTAGGCTTATTCCCAGGTATCTTATGGTTCTTGGCGCTATAGTAAATGGAATCGATTCTCGAATTTCCCTTTCTGTATTTTCATTGTTAGTGTATAAGAAAGCCACTGATTTCTGTACATTGACTTTGTATCCTGCCACGTTACTGAATTGCTGTATGAGTTCTAGTAGTTTGGGGGTGGAGTCTTTTGGGTTTTCCATATAAAGAATCATGTCATCTGCAAAGAGAGAGAGTTTGACTTCTTCATTGCCAATTTGAATACATTTTATTTCTCTTTGTTGTCTGATTGCTGTTGCTAGGACTTCCAATACTATGTTGAACAAGAGTGGTAAGAGTGGGCATCCTTGTCGTGTTCCTGATCTCAAAGGAAAGGCTGCAAGCTTTTTCCCATTGAGGATGATATTTGCTGTGGGTCTTTCATAGATAGATTTTATGAAGTTCAGGAATGTTCCCTCTATCCCTATACTTTGAAGCGTTTTAATCAGGAATGGATGCTGGATTTTGTCAAATGTTTTTCTGCATCAATTGAGAGGACCATGTGGTTCTTCTCTCTTCTCTTATTAATTTGTTCTATCACATTGATTGATTTGTGAATGTTGAACCATCCTTGTAGCCCAGGAATGAATCCCACCTGGTCATGGTGGATAATCTTTTTAATGTGCTGTTGGATCCTGTTTGCTAGGATCTTGTTGAGAACCTTAGCATCCATTTTTATCAGTGATATTGGTCTGAAAAACAGACACATAGACCAGGGGAACAGAGTAGAGAGCCCAGATATGGACCCTCGACTCTATGGTCAAATAATCTTTGAAAAAACAGGAAAAAAATATACAGTGGAAAAAAGACAGTCTCTTCAATAAATGGTGCTGGGAAAACTGGACAGCTATATGTAGAAGAACGAAACTCGACCATTCTCTCACACCGTACACAAAGATAAACTCAAAATGGATAAAAGACCTCAACATGAGACAGGAATCCATCAGAATCCTAGAGGAGAATATAGGCAGTAACCTCTTCGATATCAGCCACAGCAACTTCTTTCAAGATATGTCTCCAAAGGCAAAGGAAACAAAAGTGAAAATGAATTTTTGGGACTTCATCAAAATCAAAAGCTTCTGCACAGCAAAGGAAACAGTCAACAAAACAAAGAGGCAACCCACAGAATGGGAGAAGATATTTCCAAATGACAGTACAGACAAAAGGTTGATATCCAGGATCTATAAAGAACTTCTCAAACTCAACACACACAAAACAGACAATCATATTAAAAAAAAAATGGGCAGAAGATATGAACAGACACTTCTCCAATGAAGACATACAAATGGCTATCAGACACATGAAAAAATGTTCATCATCACTAGCCATCAGGGAGATTCAAATTAAAACCACATTGAGATACCACCTTACACCAGTTAGAATGGCCAAAATTAGCAAGACAGGAAACAACATGTGTTGGAGGGGATGTGGAGGAAGGGGAACCCTCTTACACTGTTGGTGGAAATGCAAGTTGGTGCAGCCCCTTTGGAGAACACTGTGGAGATTCCTCAAGAAATTAAAAATAGAGCTTCCCTATGACCCTGCAATGCACTACTGGGTATTTACCCCAAAGATACAGATGTAGTGAAAAGAAGGGCCATCTGTACCCCAATGTTTATAGCAGCAATGGCCATGGTCGCCAAACTGTGGAAAGAACCAAGATGCCCTTCAATGGACGAATGGATAAGGAAGATGTGGTCCATATACACTATGGAGTATTATGCCTCCGTCAGAAAGGATGAATACCCAACTTTTGTAGCAACATGGACGGGACTGGAAGAGATTGTGCTGAGTAAAATAAGTCAAGAAGAGAGAGTCAATTATCATATGGTTTCACTTATTTGTGGAGCATAACAAATAACATGGAGGGCAAGGGGAGTTAGAGAGGAGAAGGGAGTTGAGGGAAATTGGAAGGGGAGGTGAACCATGAGAGACTATGGACTCTGAAAAACAATCTGAGGGGTCTAAAGGGGCGGAGGGTGGGAGGTTGGGGAACCTCAGGTGGTGGGTATTGGAGAGGGGACATATTGCATGGAGCACTGGGTGTGGTGCAAAAACAATGAATACTGTTACACTGAAAATAAATTTAAAAAAGAAAAGAAAAGAAAAAGAAAAACACACACACATACACACTCATGCACCTGCTTTGGAGGAGCCTGGTTTAAAAACTTGAAAGTATTGCTGTCTTAAAGAGAAAGAAAAAGAAAAGTTGAAAACACAAGGAGGAGTAGTACACACAGAAAGATTTGTTTAGACTGGGTGAGAAATTATTTCTTCTTGTAAGATTAAAGAAGATGCCCAGAAATTATTTGTGTTTTAACATTAATTTACAATTCAGGAAAAACTAAGTATAAGTGTGACAAAAATGCCCACTTCTGACAAAAATGCCCACTTCAGTCTTCCTCCTAACAATGTTAAAGGCAGAGCACTGTGAAGGACTCTATAGACTGATGATTTTGAGTATTACCCAAACTTTTTAATCACATTATAGAGGAACCAAATGTTGTCAACCTGTAAGAGTTCAGCTCATCATTTAAAAATGAAAATTAAGAAAAAGCACTACACCATAAATAAAATTGTGGATGACATTTCCGTGGTTATAAGCATTAAACCTTAAATTTAAAACTAAAGATAAATTATAATGAATCTTGAAAGAATTTCTACATCCTATAAATCTAGATTAAGAGACTGAGAAAAGTAAAATGAAAGTCTAGATCAAATGTGCAATATAAAAAAGAAAACAAAAAACTTTGCACTATATAGGAAAACAATTTTATAACTAGATACATCTATAATACTAATAAATAGATTGAATTTCATTTATATAGATTATAATATTAGTGAAAAATCAAATTTATTCTGAAATAACAGTTGGGTTAAAGGGAAAATGAAATTGAAATAGAGAATTCTGAAAGCAGCGATACTAAAGCAAGTGTATATTAGAACCTGTGAGATCTAGCTAAAATGTGCCCCTTAGGGATAAATACAAATTAAAAATAAAAGGCTTAACTTTCCCCCATTGAAAATAAAGGAAGAGACTCTATGCCCCCTCCCTTTTCCTAGAGCTTTTACTTTGGAATACATGTAATTATAAGGTCTTTGTTACTTTGAAAATCATGTAAATTTTTTTAACGCCTAAATAAACCTCTTTACAGCTTTACAACTCAGGACTGTCTTTCTCAAGAACCTGGGAACCATCCCTCTGAAATGTAATCATTAAAGAAGGAAGAGACCCTGTATCCCAGGGTCTGTGGGAGAAGAGCCTAAATTTCTCTGATGTTTTGTTGCAAAACTAACTTCCATTATAAAGATAGAAGAAATTTATTTTTCCTTTAGATAAACTAATTAGCTAACACAGATGGTTACCTCCAATTACCAGGTGAATTTAGGATGATCTACATGTGACAAATGGTGCTATCAAGTCCTTTTACTTGAGGGGTGATGATTGTCCATCCTGAGAACATATATGTGATGGGTTGTATCTTTGGCTATATATATATATATATATATATGATCATATACATACACACACACACACACACCTACACATATATAGAGAATATATATGTACTATCTTTAGAGGATTACCCGTGATGCTCATCACATCACATTCTGGCTTAATGCTTATTTAATAAAAAATTGCTTTCTTTTCTTCTAACTTCACAGAAAGATTTTCTGAGTTGGGAAGAGATTTTATTTTTAATCATACTTCCCAACACCAGTGGGAGATTCATTGCTTAAGTACTCATATTACAAGAGCTCAAAAGAAAACCAGAATAAATAATTAAAACATTTTCTTAATATTTTTTCACCATGTTAATCAATCAGAGGAAACATACTTATATATCTTGTTATTTTTTTTACTAAAAAAATCAACAGTTATTTGGAATTAAGTTGTTGTAGGTTTTTCTTTTTTTGTGATGCTTTCTTACAATACTAAACATGCTCTTAACATTTGACCCAACAATTGCATTACTAAAAAGTTCCATTTATCCCAGCAAAATGAAAACTTACATTCACACAACACCCCATGTGCAGATGTTTATAACAACTTTATTTGTAATAAATTCCAAACTAGAAACAACCCAATGCTTTTCAAAGTGTGCATCATTAAATAAATGATGCAGAAACAAACTATTTGTATATGAAACAACCTGGATGGATCTCAGGAAATTATGCTGAGTAAACAAACAAACAAACAAAAAAAGCCAATATCAAAAGATTACACAATGTAGTATTCCATTTTTACAACTGTTTTGAAACAAAATTCTAGAAATAGAGGACAGATTAACGGTTGTCTGTGGTTAGGGAGGTGTGGAAAGACAGGAGGTGGCTGTGGTTATATAAGCATGGGAAGAGTAATCTTAGTGATGAAACTGTTTGTATCTTGACTGTGCTGGTGGTTACATAAACTTAAACTTGTAAATTTGCACATAACTATACACGTGCACATGCACACACATACATGCACAAGCTCATGTAAAACTTGTAAATCTGAATAAGGTTGAAACTATGTATTAGAGTAAGTTTCCTTGTTAATATATTGTACTGTGGTTATGTGGGATATTACCATTAGGAAAAACTGGCCTAAGAGTATATGGGAATCTCTACTTTCTTAAAATGCATGTGATTCTATACTTCTCTCAAATTTTTTTCTTTAAAGTAAATTGTGAAATATTTAAAGCCAGATCAACTTACCAAAGAACATTGCTTTGTTTTACTTAAAGATAGCATTCTGTATTTCTGTTACAGAAATTTTTTTCTGAAACCTTAAATCATAAATAAACCATGCCTATAATTATCCCCTTGATCCCATAATACACTGGGAGTTCTTTTCATGTATTCAGGATCACAAAGTTGATAGTATAAGCCCACTCTGCTGAAAGAAGAAAGCTCTTTTAATAAATAAGTAATGTTTCTCTAATCTAGTAAAAGCTGTATTGCTCACATAATCCTTGTTTAGAATTCAGTGATAAGTATAAGAGAAAAACTACTAAATATTAATATTTCCCTATAACTCTTGTGCATATTTACAACAAATTTACAATTAAACAAATTATAAAAATTTATACAAATTTACACAAATGTACAAAGAAATCACACACACACACACACACACACACAGAGAGAATTTAGGTGTGATACTCCACAACACTGGTAACTACTCATTTGGTATTTTGGTATTTTGAAAACATTTTGTCACAAGATCACACATTTTTTTACAAATGTGAAATGGTTATAAAAATATAAAATCTAACTTTCTATGAAGGGATATATTCTGAGTAAGTGATAAGCATTTTTCAAAGAATTGGGTAACTTCCAATGGGCTGCAAATATGAAACCAAGCATTATTTTATTATTTTTATTTATTATTTATTTATTTATTTATTTAGGGGAGAGAGAGAGAGAGAAAAGAAAGAGAATGTGGAGGGGAGGGGCAGAAGGAGAGGGAGGCTTTAAGCAGAATCCACACTGAATGCAGAGTGGTAAGCAGGGCTCGATCTCACAGCCCTGATATCAAGACCTGAGCTGAAACCAAGAGTTGAACACTCAACCAGCTGTGCCACCCAGGTGGCACAATTTAAAAAAAAACAATAAATGGAAGTTTATATAATATAAATTTTAATATTAAATGGAGGACCTCATTATGAATAAACAACCTCTTGGGGAATTTAAAACACACAACGATATAACAACAAAACATATTGTTAATTGTAGTAAAAATATTTATTATCCTTTTCTACCATTCTTTATCTAGTTTGGGACAGGAAGTATCTGAATGATATCTTGAGGGGTGCAAATTAAAATAAGGACAGGACATCATCACAGAATATGGTAGCTCCTGTAGTAAGACATGGCTGATTGATAGGTTATGTTTTAAAAGTCACAATACATGTAAGGAGGGGATGAAGGTAAAAACTACATAAAATGCTTCAAAAATAAAATATAAGGTGACATCAAGTTAGAAACAGAAAAAAAAAATGGATGGACAAATAAAGCCTCATAAGAAGTCTAAATTAATATATGAAACTGCCATGGGAAAAAATACTTGACAGTATAGTCACTTAATACATAAAAACTTCCTTACCCTAGGCCCTGATGCTATCAAAATAAAGCCTTTTGGCCACAAAAAAAAAATATCTTTATTGGATTTGACTGCCTTACTCTTGGTGATTGTGGGTGGGATGAGAGCAACATACACAATTAGAGAATAAAAAGATCATGGGTATACTTTCCCAGGAAAACTAGTTTTCCCTTCTAGTTGAAATGGAGTCTATAAAATAAGGATGATGACATGATACTGGTATGAGGAAAAGTTACCCTTCTGAATATTCCATAGGTGAAGAGGAATTGATTGATCGTATCATTGAAATATTTAAATTGTTACACTGAAGCTTTATTTGTTTAAGCATAAATTTGAAAGCAAAAATTTATCCTATAACAATATTGTTTTATTTATCATTATTATTCTTTTTTTTATTTTATTTTTTATGAACATATATTTTTATACCCAGGGGTACAGGTCTGTGAATCACCAGGTTTACACACTTCACAGCACTCACCATAGCACATACCCTCCCCAATGTCCATAACACCCCCCTCTCCCAACCCCCCTCCCCCCATCAAACCTCAGTTTGTTTTGTGAGATTAAGAGTCACTTATGGTTCTTCTCCCATCTTGTTTCATTACTTGTTTCATTTACTCTTCTCCTACCCCCTTTACCCCCCATGTTGCATCTCCTCTCCCTCATATCAGGGAGATCATATGGTAGTTGTCTTTCTCTGATTGACTTATTTCGCTAAGCATGATACCCTCTAGTTCCATCCACGTCATTGCAAATGGCAAGATTTCATTTCTTTTGATGGCTGCATAGTATTCCATTGTGTATATATACCATGTCTTCTTTATCCATTCATCTGTGGATGGACATCTAGGTTCTTTCCATAGTTTGGCTATTGTGGACATTGCTGCTATAAACATTCGGGTACACGTGCACCTTTGGATCACTACGTTTGTATCTTTAGGGTAAATACCCAGTAGTGCAATTGCTGGGTCATAGGGTAGTTCTATTTTCAACATTTTGAGGAACCTCCATGCTGTTTTCCAGAGAGGTTGCACCAGCTTGCATTCCCACCAACAGTGTAGGAGGGTTCCCCTTTCTCCGCATCCTCGCCAGCATCTGTCATTTCCTGACTTGTTCATTTTAGCCATTCTGACTGCTGTGAGGTGGTATCTCATTGTGGTTTTGATTTGTATTTCCCTGATGCCGAGTGATGTGGAGCACTTTTTCATGTGTCTGTTGGCCATCTGGGTGTCTTCTTTGCAGAAATGTCTGTTCATGTCCTCTGCCCATTTCTTGATTGGATTATTTGTTCTTTGGATGTTGAGTTTGCTAGGTTCTTTATAGATTTTGGACATAGCCCTTTATCTAATATGTCGTTTGCAAATATCTTCTCCCATTCTGTCAGTTGTCTTTTGGTTTTGTTAACTGTTTCCTTTGCTGTGCAAAAGCTTTTGATCTTGATGAAATCCCAATAGTTCATTTTTGCCCTTGCTTCCTTGCCTTTGGCGATGTTCCTAGGAAGATGTTGCTGCGGCTGAGGTCGAAGAGGTTGCTGCCTGTGTTCTCCTCAAGGATTTTGATGGATTCCTTTATCACATTGAGGTTCTTCATCCATTTTGAGTCTATTTTCGTGTGTGGTGTAAGGAAATGATCCAATTTCATTTTTCTGCATGTGGCTGTCCAACTTTCCCAACACCATTTATTGAAGAGGCTGTCTTTTTTCCATTGGACATTCTTACCTGCTTTGTCAAAGATTAGGTGACCATAGAGTTGAGGGTCTATTTCTGGGCTCTCTATTCTGTTCCATTGATCTATGTGTCTGTTTTTGTGCCAGTACCATGCTGTCTTGATGATGACAGCTTTGTAATAGAGCTCCGGAATTGTGATGCCACCAACTTTGGGTTTCTTTTTCAATATTCCTTTGGCTATTTGAGGTCTTTTCTGGTTCCATATAAATTTTAGGATTATTTGTTCCATTTCTTTGTTAAAAATGGATGGTACTTGGATAGGAATTGCATTAAATGTGTAGATTGCTTTAGGTAGGATAGATATTTTCACAATATTTATTCTTCCAATCCAGGAGCATGGAACATTTTTCCATTTCTTTGTGTCTTCCTCAATTTCTTTCATGAGTACTTTACAGTTTTCTGTGTATAGATTCTTAGCCTCTTTGGTTAGGTTTATTCCTAGATATCATATAGTTTTGGGTGCAGTTGTAAATGGGATTGACTCCTTAATTTCTCTTTCTTCTGTCTTGTTGTTGGTGTAGAGAAATGCAACTGATTTCTGTGCATTGATTTTATATCCTGACACTTTACTGAATTCCTGTACAAGTTCTAGCAGTTTTGGAGTGGAGTCTTTTGGGTTTTCCACATACAGTATCATATCATCTGCCAAAGTGATAATTTGACTTCTTCTTTGCCGATTTGGATGCCTTTAATTTCCTTTTGTTGTCTGATTGCTGAGGCTAGGACTTCTAGTACTATGTTGAATAGCAATGGTGATAACGGACATCCCTGCCGTGTTCCTGACCTTAGCGGAAAAGCTTTCAGTTTTTCTCCATTGAGAATGATATTTGCGGAGGGTTTTTTCATAGATGGCTTTGATAATATTGAGGTATGTGCCCTCTATCCCTACACTTTGAAGAGTTTTGATCAGGAAGGGATGCTGTACTTTGTCAAATGCTTTTTCAGCATCTATTGAGAGTATCATATGGTTCTTGTTCTTTCTTTTATTAATGTGTTGTATCACATTGATTGATTTGCAGATGTTGAACCAACCTTGCAGCCCTGGAATAAATCCCACTTGGTCGTGGTGAATAATCCTTTTAATGTACTGTTGATCCTATTGGCTAGTATTCTGGTGAGAATTTTCGCATCTGTTCAGTAAGGATATTGGTCTGTAGTTCTCTTTTTTGATGGGATCCTGGTCTGGTTTGGGGATCAAGGTGATGTTGGCCTCGTAAAATGAGTTTGGAAGTTTTCCTTCCATTTCTATTTTTTGGAACAGTTTCAGGAGAATAGAATTAGTTCTTCTTTAAATGTTTGGTAGAATTCCCCCGGGAAGCCGTCTGGCCCTGGGCTTTTGTTTGTTTGGAGATTTTTGATGACTGTTTCAATCTCCTTACTGGTTATGGGTCTGTTCAGACTTTCTATTTCTTCCTGGTTCAGTTGTGGTAGTTTATATGTCTCTAGGAATGCATCCATTCTTTCCAGATTGTCAAAGTTGTTGGCGTAGAGTTGCTCATAGTATGTTCTTGTCATTGTCTGTATTTCTTTGGTGTTAGTTGTGATCTCTCCTCTTTCATTCATGATTTTATTTATTTGGGTCCTTTCTCTTTTCTTTTTGATAAGTCTGGCCAGGGGTTTATCAATCTTATTAATTCTTTCAAAGAACCAGCTCCTAGTTTCGTTGATTTGTTCTATTGTTTTTTTGGTTTCTATTTCATTGATTTCTGCTCTGATCTTTAGGATTTCTCTTCTCCTGGTGGGTTTAGGGTTTCTTTCTTGTTCTTTCTCCAGCTCCTTTAGGTGTAGGGTTAGGTTGTGTACCTGAGACCTTTCTTGTTTCTTGAGAAAGGCTTGTACCGCTATATATTTTCCTCTCAGGACTGCCTTTGTTGTGTCCCACAGATTTTGAACCGTTGTGTTTTCATTATCATTTGTTTCCGTGAATTTTTTTCAATTCTTCTTCAATTTCCTGGTTGACCCATTCATTCTTTAGAAGGATGATGTTTAGTCTCCATGTATTTGGGTTCTTTCCAAATTTCCTCTTATGATTGAGTTCTAGCTTCAGAGCATTGTGGTCTGAAAATATGCAGGGAATAATCCCAATCTTTTGATAATGGTTGAGACCTGATTTCGGACCAAGGATGTGATCTATTCTGGAGAATGTTCCATGTGCACTAGAGAAGAATGTGTATTCTGTTGCTTTGGGATGAAATGTTCTGAATATATCTGTGATGCCCATCTGGTCCAGTGTGTCATTTAAGGCCTTGATTTCCTTGTTGATCTTTTGCTTGGATGATCTGTCCATTTCAGTGAGGGGAGTGTTAAAGTCCCCTACTATTATTGTATGATTGTTGATCTGTTTCTTTGATTTTGCTATTAATTGGCTTATATAGTTGGCTGCTCCCACGTTAGGGACATAGATATTTAAAATTGTTAGATCTTCTTGTTGGACAGATCCTTTAAGTATGATATAGTGTCCTTCCTCATCTCTTATTATAGTCTTTGCTTAAAATGTAATTGATCTGATATAAGGATTGCCACTCCTGCTTTCTTCTGATGTCCATTAGCATGGTAAATTCTTTTCCACCTCCTCACTTTAAATCTGGAGGTGTCTTCGGGTTTAAAATGAGTTTCTTGTAGGCAACATATAGATGGGTTTTGTTTTTTTATCCATTCTGATACCCTGTGTCTTTTGATTGGGGCATTTAGCCCATTCACATTCAGGGTAAGTATTGAGAGATATGAATTTAGTGCCATTGTATTGCCTGTAAGGTGACTGTTATTGTATATTGTCTCTGTTTCTTTCTGATCTACTACTTTTAGGGTCTCTCTTTGCTTAGAGGACCCCTTTCAATATTTCCTGTAGAGCTGGTTTGGTGTTTGCAAATTCTTTCAGTTTTTGTTTGTCCTGGAAGCTTTTAATCTCTCCTTCTATTCAATGTTAGCCTAGCTGGATATAGTATTCTTGGCTGCATGTTTTTCTCGTTTAGTTCTCTGAATATATCATGCCAGCTCTTTCTGGCCTGCCAGGTCTCTGTGGATAAGTCTGCTGCCAATCTAATATGTTTACCATTGTATGTTACAGACTTCTTTTCCTGGGCTGCTTTCAGGATTTTCTCTTTGTCACTAAGACTTGTACATTTTACTATTAGGTGACGGGGTGTGGACCTATTCTTATTGATTTTGAGGGGGGTTCTCTGAACCTCCTGGATTTTGATGCTTGTTCCCTTTGCTATATTGGGGAAATTCTCTCCAATAATTCTCTCCAATATACCTTCTGCTCCCCTCTCTCTTCCTTCTTCTTCTGGAATCCTAATTATTCTAATGTTGTTTCATCTTATGGTGTCACTTATCTCTCAAATTCTCCCCTCGTGGTCTAGTAGCTGTTTGTCCCTCTTTTGCTCAGCTTCTTTATTCTCTGTCATTTGGTCTTTTTTTTTTTTAAGATTTTATTTATTTGACAGACAGAAATCACAAGTAGGCAGAGAGAGAGGAGGAAGCAGGCTCCCCGCTGAGCAGAGAGCCCGATGCCGGGCTCGATCCCAGGACCCGGGGATCATGACCCGAGCCAAAGGCAGAGGCTTCAACCACTGAGCCACCCAGGCACCCCCTGAACCTCTTTTTATCCCCTTTCTCCCCCCTCATGATTTGGGATCTCTTCTGATTTGGTTAAAGCATATTTTCCTGGGGTTGTTTCCACCCTTTTAGTATTTTACTTGCTCCTTCATATACTCTTATCTGGACAAAATGACAAGGCAGAAAAATTCACCACAAAAAAAAGAACAAGAGGCAGTACCAAAGGCTAGGGACCTAATCAATACAGACATTGGTAATATGTCAGATCTAGAGTTCAGAATGACGATTCTCAAGGTTCTAGCTGGGCTTGAAAAAGGCATGGAAGATATTAGAAAAACCCTCTCAGGAGATATAAAAGCCCTTTCTGGAGAAGTAAAAGAACTAAAATCTAACCAAGTTGAAATTTAAAAAGCTATTAATGAGGTGCAATCAAAAATGGAGGCTCTCACTGCTAGGATAAATGAGGCAGAAGAAAGAATTAGCAATATAGAAGACCAAATGACAGGGGCGCCTGGGTGGCTCAGTGGGTTAAAGCCTCTGCCTTCGGCTCAGGTCATGATCCCCGGGTCCTGGGATCGAGCCCGGCATCGGGCTCTCTGTTCAGCGGGTAGCCTGCTTCCTCCTCTCTCTCTGCCTACTTGTGATTTCTGTCTGCCAAATAAATAAAATCTTAAAATTAATTAATTAATAAATAAAATTTAAAAATAAAATAAAAAATTAATAAATAAAATATTAATAAATAAAATAAATAAAAAATTAATTAATTAATAAAATCTTTTAAAAAAAGAGGCTCAGAAAGAAAAAAAAAGAAAAAAAGAAACAATTAAAAAAAGAAAATGAATAAAGAAAAAATATAAAAAGGAAATATATATATATATATATATATATTAGATAAACTAGTTAAAAAACTTTAAAAAAGAAAAGGGTAAAAGTTTAAAAAAATGTAGCAGAAGAAGAGAAAAAAAATTGAAAAAGAAAAAAAATTAAATTAACTGCAAGGCTAAAGAATCATGGGGAGAAAGCCATGAGTTCCGTGCTTTGCTTTCTCCTCCTCTGGAATTCCGCTGCTCTCCTTGGTATTGAAACTGCACTCCTTGGTAGGTGAACTTGGTCCTGGCTGGATTTCTTGTTGATCTTCTGGGGGAGGGGCCTGTTGTAGTGATTCTCAAGTGTCTTTGCCCCAGGCGGAGTTGCACCGCCCTTACCAGGGGCCGGGCTGAGTAATCCGCTCAGGTTTGCTTTCGGGAGCTTTTGTTCCCTGAGCGCTTTCCGTAGAGTCCGGAGGACGGGAATGAAGATGGCGGCCTCCCAGTCTCTGGCCCAGAGGAGCCGAGAGCCCGGGGCCCCACTCCTCAGTGCGCCCTCAGAACAGCGCCCAATTACTCCCGTCACCCTGGCCTCCAGCCGCGCTCTGAGCTGACCGAGCCTGCGACCGGTTCAAGGTAACCCCGAGCTGTGAGCTCACTCCTCGGCTCTGTCTCTGTAGCCGGCTTCCCCGTTCTAATACCTGTAAGCTCTGCAACACTCAGACACCCCCGATCCTTCTGTGACCCTGCGGGACCTGAGGCCACGCTGGCCCTGCGTGGGCTTCACCCTTGTTAAGCCTCTGGAGCGATGTCCCTCAGCGGAACAACTTTTAAAAGTCCTGATTTTATGCTCCGTTGCTCCGCCGCTTGCCGGGAGCCGGCCCCTCCCCCCGCGGTCTATCTTCTCGTCACTTTGGATTCACTTCTCCGCCAGTCCTACCTTTCAGAAAGTGGTTGATTTTCTGTTTCTAGAATTGCTGTTCTTCTTTTTTTCAATCTCCCGTTGGATTTGTAGGTGTTTGCAATCTTTAGATAAGCTATCTAGCTGACCTCCTGCTACCTGAAGTAGTCTCAGCCTGCTACTTCTCCGCCATCTTGACTCCTCCCCCTATCATTATTATTCTTAAGAAATGTTAGACTTAAAGGGCTCTCAGATTTGGGCAGCCGAATTTTACGAACTGAGTTAAGAACATTGAAAATTGTGACCAAGATTGCGCCTAAAAATGTCTTTCCATCGTAAAAACTTTATAGAATTTGTAGATGTGACCAAAAGTTGTGTTTTATATATATGGTATGTACGCCCCTGTCTTGAAGAAGTTTTTTTCTGGATATGGATGTAAACTGAATGTGTTAATTTTTTTTAAAAAAGAAGAAAACACACACATTTAATTATGTGTTTTATTTATTTATATACGTGTGTTGTCTTATAGGAGTGGTCCTCAAACTTGAGTATGCAGTAGAATCAGGGATTTGTTAGAACACAAATTATTGGGCCCATTCAGGGTGTCTGACTAAGTGTAAGATGAAGTCTAAGAATTTTCATTTCTAAAAATTTCCCAGATGATGCTAATGTCACCAATCTGAGGGCTACATTTTGAGAACCATTACTTAGAGGAATTCAGAAGAGGAAAGATATCATTGAAAAGCAGGGTAGCTGAGTGTGTTTTGTGTGGAGGAGGCAGTTTTTACACTGTGATTAACACTGATTTATACTTGAAAAGAATTTTTTTTCAGGTTGGTAATGGTAAATTCAATTTAATTGTTACTGTTACCTTTTTTCCCTCTTGCTTTTTTCCTTCACCTTTTTCTTCTTCTCTTCTTTTGGCTGAGAATAGTCTCATCAATCCCAATCTCCATGTTTTAATAAAAGAAATGGTGTTTTTACCCTAGTAGTTTAAACTGGTATATTCCCAGCTGGTCCAGAGCAATTTCCTATAACATTTTCCAGGCTACATATATAACTTGTTTCGAACATCAATGTCTCTTCTGTAAACCAGTCAAGGTGTTTCAACTGAATGCAGCAAACTTCATTATTGAAGCAAAGGAGACCAAGTTGGGGTACCATAATGAATGTCAGACACAGATAAACTCTGCAATGTCAGCAATGTTTGCTCAATATTTCCAATTGCGAAAGCAATATAGATAGCAAAATGTCAGAGTAAAGATACAATAGGGGGTAGGTACATAGGTCAGATTTTCATTTTATCTTATTCAATGGAAAATTTAACTCACAGGAACTTTCTAAAAACTCCAATAAACTTACTTTTATTTTTGAAATATGGCAATTTCTTTTGTTTGGTTGGTTATTTTTTTCCAATTAAAATATATAATATTTATATAAAAATATAATACTTCATGTTTCTTCTCTCCAAATTATGTTTGGTACTCAATATGGAAAAGGAGAAAGGCAGGAAGATTTCACTTTTTAAAAATAGCTAAGGAATGATTTTAAAACAACAGAATGTACTTTAAGATGTATTTTCCAACATGTTCACACTAAGCATTAAAATACATTCACAACATTTGTACAGGTAGATGTTGATTATATATGTCTTCTACATCATTCACATAAGCATCATTTTATGAGTGATAAATGAAAATCTTTAAACTGTAGCTCAAGGCTTTTACTTATGAATAATGAAAGAAAAGAATCACATCCCTCTGTGCCCAAACTAATATAATAACAGTCCTCTGGACATCATAATTTGAAGTAAATAGGAGGGTTGAGTGCCAGACACAGAGCAGCCTCTGCTTTCCACTGCCTAACCATGCCGCCGAGTGCACAGAAAGTCCCTGCTCCAAGGCAGCTTTTCAGTCAGCCTCCAGGGGCCACTCCAGGCCATGGTTCTCTCTGGGAGCCTTCTGGCTGGGGAGCACACACAACGTTTCATCTTTTTCTTTTTCTTCTTTCCTTTTTGCTTTTGAGAAGAGCTATTTGGATAAACATCTTTATTCATTTCCTAAGGGCAAAAGGGAAAACTCAGTGAACCTTAGTAATGCTACATTAATTAAGCTGAGACTCTACCAGCCAAGAGATATATAACAACAATTAATATATTCAGTCCCTGTACACACAAATTATAGCAAAATAGACAGGCTTCAAAGTAATTTTTCCAGTAAATAAGGGAATAATTCTCTTACCACAATGCTTTCTATAAAACTCTATAAAAAATTTTTTTTAATCCCAATAGCTAAAGAGACTATGCTTCCACAGGCAGGATTAAATTTTAATCGATTCAGAAGATCATAATAGCAATTGTAAACATTTAGAGTTAACCATGTCAGCCTGTTCAAAACACTTGACTTGTATTATTTTCTGGCATCATAACACAGGTACAATTATTTTCACATTTTGCAAAAATTGGAGGTACAGAGAAGATAACTAACTTGTACAAAATTACAACTAAGAAGTGGCAGAGCACGAATTAAACTGAAACAATTTAAAGCTAGGACTGTTCCAGCTGCTGTCCTTTACTGCCTTTCTTCTGTCATATGGTTAGTTTTCTCATTATGTTTCGTTTGTTTTTACTAAGTTCCTCGTCTGTGACTCAATTATAATGATATGCATATGAATGAGTATGTCTGTCCTGTTCTTATATAAATATATAGCACTTTGGGTTAAATGCAATGCATTAAAATGTATAAGATTAGGAAATTCTGAGAGAAATACAGACACAGATACACTTATGAAGGAGATCTGCTGCTCTTTTAAGCCCTTACAACATATTTAAAAAATAAGTAAAAGCCTGTCTTTAAATAAATCTATTTGCATTACAATAATGCCAAATTATTCTCAAAGACAGAATTAAGCAAAATTGTCCCATACTTTATTTAAATAGTTGAAAGTATATATCGAGTCTTCCTCTGGAAATGACTTAAAAATCCCCCATTGTATTATAAAAATTATCCACTGGATATTAAAATTACCCAGTAGATGTTGTAATTTTACACAAACAAAATGTACACGGGCAGTGTGTTTAACTTTTTTAATTGCGTGGAGGTTAGTTATCTGGTCTCCTTAGAAGCACTATTCCTATGACAGATCAGTCTTTATGATGGATAAACATTAATCGTCCTCCAAAATGTATTTTTTGGGTTATTATGACATTTTTCAAAGAAATGTTTACCTATACCCAATTGCAGGCTTCAGAAATTTGCATCGGATAGTGTATTATTAAAGAAAAATTTGGCCTATTTGAACCACTTAAAACTAAGTGGATAAGTGTTCTAGTATGTAAAAAAAAAATTTAATCTATAATCCTCATCTTTTTCTCTTATATTTTTGTCTCCATTCCTACTTAAGATAAATTTATGGTATCTTCGTGAGGTGTTACAGAACTATGAATTTAGTGTTATTCAAGATATGATATACTTAAGAATATTTGCCATAATATTTTGAAATATTATAATTATGTTAGAATTCATGATAAATGTAAATACACACAGATATACATATATGTTTCAAGATGTATATCTGTATATTTATACAAATATACCTAAGGAAAAATACTAAGTCCTTCACAACATCCTCACCACCCTCTTGCACACTTCAGATAATTCTGGGTTGTCCTTAGTCATGTCATAATGCATCTCTATATTGAGAAAATTGCAAAAAATATATATATATATAAAGATTAAGAGAAGACTTACATTTATAGACTTAAAGTAGTTTATTTCATAGCATTTTCAGGTACCTTTGTTTTATGTGTCATTTATAGAATCTTATGATTCCAAAATTAAGAATGGCAAAATAATACAATCCAATTTATCATTTTATTGGCCAGTAACCTAGGAGAAATAGAACCTCAAAATTTTGAACATCTCCATTGTCTGATATGTAAATAATATCTCATTAAAATACATGTGTAATGTCTTTTTAAAATTTTCAGGAAAATAAAAAAGAATTTTCAGCCTACTCCCTAAATATTTAACGCTGGACTTCTTATCTGATTGATACAGACTAGTTTGCTTATACTTCATTCAGCCCAAGATCTTTGTATAAGCCAGTCACCTGAGATGAGAAGTTTTCTCATTATAATATGCAATGTATATTGTCTCCTTTTACCACTTTTCTTATCACAAAGATCTATGTCGAAGCTTCTTAAATAGCCATTTAAATGTCTGCTCATGTATTCTATTTGTGTCAAGTATGATATGAAAGAAAAAGCTGTTGTTTTGTTTCTAATTTGTACACACTTGATTTCTTTTTCATATTTTCTCCTGCTAAAATTTAGAAAGTTTACTTATAAAAAATTATAAGTATTCACAATATTATTTTCAGAATAGTTGTTTCTGTTTGTGGAAGATAACTTTGACATTTACTTACTTGTGATTTGCCCCTAGAGATAGACTTAGAGGAAAATGATAGACATATTGATTGTCAGTTTGTAGAAAAGCATTAATCTTTATAAGTGACATAGGGCTGAACTCATATATTTCTGCAAAAAGATAATTTTGAGGATGAATCCAATATATTCCTTTTGGAAATGAAACTTTCTAACTTACAAACAAATAAATTATAAAGTCACTAGGCTGACATGAAGTAGCAATTGAAATACAACCAACTCTGTTACTTAAACCTTACAACATTTCTTGCCTGAGGCCCATTATGCAAACCCATCTATTAGGAAATATTTAAAAGGAAAAAAACACAGTTTTATCTCTAGATTAAGCATTGAGTTCAACATAGACTTGAACATGTTCTTGATTCCCACCCCACCCACTTCATCTCAGAATATTAGATATAAAATTTACCTACAGACAGCATAAAAGATATATTTTTTCCAAGATCCAATTACACACAAAAAATGAAAATTTGGCTCTTCCCTATCTCCATCTTAATCCTGAGAAATCATCAAGGCTTCATGATCCTTGAAATATAGATTTCTTATACACAGGGATAATCCACAGCATTTTGCCTATTCTTACGCAAAAGGATGAATCTGACTAGTGAGGCACCTCTCTGTTAAGATCCTGGGTAATATTATGTTTGATGTGCCAAGATAAAAATAGGAATGTGTCTTATAATGAAACTGAAGATGGCCTCAGCCACACACTGGGAAGGCAGTGAAGTTTCTGAGAACTAATAGAGTTTCTACAACAATCATGGAGATCGAAGCCTGCTTGAGAGGAACTCCTTGGAGAGGCAGAACATTATATGAGATGGTCATACAGATGCCCATGAAAATGAGGCAATGTGTACCCTGGCTATGGGCGACTGGGAGGGAATCTCATGCCAAACTTGGCATGGAGGAATGGAGTTAACAGGAATTGTATTCACTCTGGCGCTGCCTTTGTTCTTTCTCCAATTATACTCTACTAGCTAGAGAAGCTAGCTGCTTGAAAGGATGTGCATTGAGGAGTAGAAAAAGGTGGGAGGAAAAGAACAGAAATTGTCTGCCTTCTCTCTATCCAAAATTATTCACTACCACTGAATGTCTTGGTAACCACTTTTATAGCTATAACTAAATTCAATACAATTTAAGGAGCTATTAAGACTTATAAAAAGGAATTTTCAAGTCCAATGTAATTTTATTATGATATTTTTACATAAGATGTAGATATAGATAAACTATATTCAAATTATGAAAGGGAAGGCTAATTGTATTATATCTTAAGGTTATATAGCAGAGCTTGGCATATCCTTTGATACCAGTATATAACCTGATTATAACTATCCTGAGTAATCTTAATCAGTAACAAGGTCAATACTCTTTAAACTTAAAGCACTGAAAGTTCAGCTTCTGCCTGGGCTGTATAAATCTGGAAAGAGCAACAGTTGGATAAACTATAATGAGAAATATCTAGATAAAGTACAAAATCATAATTTTCCATGAATTCATTAAAGAGCTGAGGTCCCAGGGCAATAAAGTACCTTGAAACTCAAGGAGAAACAAAATCCTTCAAGAAGAGATATCTAAGATATCTCTGTGGATACAGAGAGACTAGATGCCATACAAGTGGATAAGAAAAAAAAAAAACCTGAAATTTTGATTAATTGATAGAGAACAAGTGTGAGCTAACTGGCAGTTTAGAACCCCTGAGAGACCCAGAACAAAAAGGATTTCACACTCACTTGCAAGTCCATTTCTAATGACCTCTATTAGCTAACCTCAAGACAGACTGGAGGCAGGGTAAATGATCAGAGGAAAGCCCCTGTGGTTAGACAAGAATGCAAGAGGGAGGGAACTGCCACTGTGGGAAAGGCGCAAAACTTCACAATACTACCTGGAGTCTTCTTTTGTATAAGATTATTCTGGGGGATGGGCAGGAAACATTGTCATACTTATGATACAATGAAATGTGCATTATTACCAGTATATTGGTTAGAAAAGAAAACCTATCTCAGGGGAGAAGCAGGCTAGGAATTCATACCAATATAACCATAGGTCTACCACTGGGGAGGGGGAGAAATCTTTGTCTGACACAAGGTCCACCATAGATATAAAGTGAACTTTGGCTGCAATAGTAAAAATGGGTTGGAAAAGTGAGGGAGCCTCACTCCACATTCTAATCACAATGCCTATCTAATACGAAGCTGGACCAGGAAAATACACTGCCCCTCACCACAAACCTCAGTAAGCATCAAGTGAGAAGGAATAGCATTCTACCACCAGGAGGGTGGACAGATAGCTTTTCTTTTGTACAAGAATGCCATAATGGTTGATAGCTCCTAATGGAACATTAACACAGAAAAACTTTCCTGATCCTTAGTCTCTCTACTAATAATCACAAGGCAGTGGTAGACCACTGCTGGAAGAAGTTGAGGCCTTTGGTACACCAAAGTTACCATAGTCAAAAGCAAAACCCAAATTCACCACTATCCTAACAAGAGTGACTCAACTACTCACCAACTAATAGCCAGACAGAGAAAAAGTCATGCTCGTTTGAAAGAACAAGTATTATTTACCTTATTCTCTACTATTCTACATGGAATGACTGGCAATCAACAAAAAGTTATGAGACAGGTAAGTACGAAAAATATCCAGCTTGGTCAAAGAATAAGAAATCAACAGACCCAGAAATGGAGATAATCCAAGTGTTAAAACTATCAGTCAGGGATTTTAAACAAATGATGGTTTTTATGTTAAAAGATCTAAAGGAAATAGTAGACAAATGGATAAAAACATATGGAACTTCAGTAAGGAGATGGAATCCCTAAGAAGCTAAGAAAATGATTAACTTGAAGTAGATCAGTAGAAATATCCAAACTGAAACACACGGGGAAAGTGGGGGAGCAGTGAAAAAATAGAGCATCCAAGAGTTATAGAATAAATAGCATCAAGCTGTCTAAAAAACATTTAATTGGAGTCCCAGAAGGACAAGAGAAAAAGAACAGGACAGAGCAGTTGGGAAAAATAAAAAATTAAAGGCTCAGATCTTCAAAAAATAGTGAAAGATATTAAACCATATATCCAAGAAGCTTAAAGATCCTAAGATAAATACTAAGTGCATACACATACTTGTACAGGCATGTCATCTTTTCAAATTGCTGAAACCAAAAGTAAGAAATTTTGAAGGCAGCCAAAGAGGGGGGGAAATACAATACATAAAGAATGACCACAGATAAGAATTTTAGTAGACTTGTTTTAGAACTATGCAAATCACAAGTCAGTGGAATAAGTTCTTTAAACTGCTCAACTTAAAAAAACAAAAACAAACAAAGAAAAAACCAAATGTTAACCCAGACTTTTTTACCCAGTGAAAATATCTTTACAAAACGAAGGTGACATAAAAACTTTTTCCGAGGGGCCCCTGGGTGGCTCAGTGGGTTAAAGCCTCTGCCTTCGGCTCGGGTCATGATCTCAGGGTCCTGGGATCGAGCCCCGCATCGGGCTCTCTGCTCTGCGGGGAGCCTGCTTCCTCCTCTCTCTGCCTGCCTCTCTGCCTACTTGTGATTTCTCTCTGTCAAATAAATAAAATCTTTAAAAAAAAAAAAAAAAAAAACTTTTTCCGACAGGGGCGCCCGGGTGGCTCAGTGGGTTAAAGCCTCTGACTTCCACTTGGGTCTCATGATTCTAGGGTCCTGGGATTGAGCCCAGCATCTGGATCTCTGCTCAGAGGGGAGCCTGCTTCCCTTCCTCTCTCTCTGCCCGCCTCTCTGCCTAATTGTGATCTCTGTCTGTCAAATAAATAAAATTAAAAAAAAAAAAAAACTTTTTCCAACAAAGGCTTAGAAAATTCATTGCCAGATCAGGCACAATCTAAGAAGTGTTAAAGGAAGTTCTTTAGGCAGAAGGAATATAAGTTCAGACAGAAACGTGAATCTTCACAAAGAAATTTTGTGCTCTGGAAACAAAAATGAAACACAAATAATAAGTTCTTTTTTAAAAGATTTTGTTTGTTTTTTATTTTTACACTCTTTATTGTACTATATTAATTTATAGAAAGTATTATCTCTTAAAGCTTGACATTTTTATAATTTATTTGCCTTAAAACACGGGGATTTTTTGTGAGTTTTTGCTTGTTTTTAAAGAGAAAACCATTAGTCTCTTGATTGTACTATGTAGAATTGGTCAAGAAAAAAAAAAAAAAATCGGGGGCACCTGGGTGGTGCAGTCAGTTGAGTGTCCAACTCTTGGTTTCAGCTCAGTTGGTGATGTCAGGGTCCTGAGATCAAACCCCGATGTCAGGCTCTATACTTAGTACAGAGTCTGTTTAAGACTCTCTCTCCCTTAGGGTGCCTGAGTGGCTTAGTCAGTTAAGCGTCTGCCTTCGGCTCAGGTCATGATCTCAGGGTCCTGGGATAGAGCCCTGAGTCAGGCTCCCTGCTCATTGGGGGGGTCTGCTTCTCCCTCTGCCCCTCCCCCACTTGTGCTCACTCTCTCTCTCACTCTCTCTTTCTCTCTCAAAAAAAAAAAAAAATCTTAAAAAAAAACCTCTCTCCCTCTGCCCCTCCCCTGTGCACGTGCTCACTCGATCTCTCTCAAATAAATAAATAAATACATTTTTAAAAAATCCCATAAGTGGGTATGTATAAATGATTCAGTATTTCTATCTGAACTTTTGCAAATATTATTTTACGGTAAAGTCAGACAGATAATAAAGAAATAATGATTGTACATGTAAAAATTACATTCATTTAAGAATAATGGCAAAATTAAGCATAAGATGACGTATTTTAAATATTGGTATTGTTAAAGGTAAAATATTTGTTTATTAATAACACCCAAAAGCATAAAGCAATTTTTACAGATGGGTGAAGAATATCTGTTAACAGTAGCATAACCTTGCCATTATTTGAAATGCAGCCAATAATAATGTATTCTTTCTGTGTGGCTAAATGTCTGTCAGTTTATTCCTGTTCCCTAACTAAAGCTCTGTAAATGACTTTTTAGCACTTGTAATTTTGCATTAAATATGGCCATGGGGGAATAAATCTATGATGAACTTCCACATGTATCTCATTAAGAATTCATAGATTTTATTTGCCAAATAAAAAACAAAATGCCATTTTCCAGAATTAAAGTGAAAATTATAGTAATAAAATGAAATTTCTTCAATTACAATCATTAGTATGTAGATTGACACTAAATACTTAGCAAGTTACTTATTCTTCTACATACTTAAAATATTGGAGAAGTGTAAGAAATGAGAGCTTGAGGAGTTTTTTCATTGCATTATGCTTGTGAAAATATAGCCAAACATAACACATAAACGTTGGCTCTTTGTATGACTATCTATAAATGAAAAGTATTTGTATACCAGGGAAGCCAAAAACATTTAGTCTGGGCCCTGAAAAGTAAGTAATATCTGAGTAGGAGTAGTAGAGAATGGGATTCTATGCATCAGGAATGTTAAAAAACAAACAAAAACTAACAAACAAAAACAAGGACAGTTGGAATAATGACTCTACGCTTGCTTCTATTCTACTGGAAGGGAGATAATGCTGAGAGAAAAACTGGTATAGTGAGATTGAATCATCTATTACCTTATAAGTAAGGTAGAGATTATACTTGAAGCAAAAAGCCAAAGAAAATATTATATGACTTTTCCTCCCTGACAAAAGGAAAATCAAGTATTTTTGGATGATTTGAAAAAAAAATCCATGTAGAATTAATATATTAAGTGGGGGGTGGATACAAGAAGATTGATTATGCATTCTTGTTTCATCTATATTTTGTATAAGAATATTCTTAAAATATTATATGCTGTACTCGCATTGCTTTATAAAGACAAATGCATATTATTACTTGTTACCACATTGAAGCTCTCCATATTTAATTTCCTATGTTATTGAATAAACGACCTATTTTATGAGTAGTAGTTTTTATTTTATAACTCAATGCTCCCAAATTTATAAATTATAAAATTAATTTAAGGAATTATAATCGAAAAGTGTATTCATCCCTTCTTATATATAAAATACATGTATCTCATTTTTTGTGCTGCAAGCCAAACTCCCTCTGTAAGTTATTATCATCCCTAGACCCAAACCCATCCTCTGCTCTATGATTCTGTGGCTGGGACACTGCAAACCACATTTCCGCTTGCCAGCTGACTCTTTATTAGATTCTGCCAAGAAGGTATGTTCAAAGAGAGACACAAAAAAGACCGAAAGAATTTAAAAAAAGATATACACTCCTTCCTGTTTCACGTTAAGCCCTCCTTTCCCTTTCTGTTCCTGTTATTGTTATGTCGGAAATGTGCCTTCCTTCTAAAAGAGGCAGATAGTTTTCCCTACTCGTGGAATCAGACTCATGACATCTCTATGCCAGCATCCCTTCCTAGGAAGTGGGATTTCAGCCCCGAAGGGCCCCTCATTCATGCTTCTAATATTTAGTAATTTCAAACTCTTTCCTCTGTTGCTAATCCCCCAGGTTACTAGCTGCTTGTAGTTGCTGACTTCTATGACACATTAACGTTCCATTTTGCTTCTTTCACCTTTCAATCTCTAATTAACAATTATTTCTGTCAAATTCTTTCTGTTAAAAAAATTGATGTGATGTCTACCTCCTTGCTGGATGATTGAGTCTTTAGTAGCGGAGTGGAAACTCAAAAGGGAGCCACTCAAAGACGGGCATTTGGAATCAGTTTGGTCGTGTCTTTAGTCAGAACCATAGTACTGAGCTCCTTAAAAATGGGAAATGGGATGCGACTAATCCACATCGTATAGTGACATCATGATTAATCACCTTATCACCTGTGTTTTATGGTGATGAAGCCAACTTCCTTGGGGGACTAACTGCTTCACGCAACTTTTCTGCAGTCATGATGACCCCAAGGAGTGCACTTGAACACTTAACAGAAAGAAAAAAACAACAAGCTCAGCTCTTTAAATTCTCAGCTCAAGTTAGAGTCAGATAACTGTAGAAATTCTATGACAGTCCTAAAATAAGCCCTTATTCTTTGTAGCCACAGGCCTGCTCTTAATTAAAATCAGACACAAACTTTATTTGAGTGGGTTGCAAAATTATAACAGAAGTTAAATTTGCAGCCTCATCAATTCTCTCTTGTAAAGGTTAGGACAAACTGGGAAGAGAGTGGGATCCTCATAACTGAACAGGGTTCATTGGATTAGATACAGAAAAAGATTAGAATCTTCAAGCCTGAGTCACCCTGACAATGCAAGAGAAGACCAGCCTTCCCTTGCTTCAAGGCCTTGTAATAACCTCACCTGGCATTTTGCGAATAGATGCTTATTCTCAAGACCCTCTTACTGCCGTCTAAAACGAGAGTAATATCACAGTATGGTTCAGGAAGTATGAAGTCTGACTGGGGAAAAAGACATGGCTTCCACACCAAAAACACTGAAAGTTTTGTGCCTTTATATTGGCAGAAATCTGGGAGTGTGACTTAGAATTAGATCTATTTCTAAGTAGGATAACTAAATCCAAAACTGAAGTCTGTAATTTATAATAAATCCTATAAATGACATATACCATTTATATATGCCAATAAATGGTATCGATGACATGTAAGTTCTCTCATACATTATCTCATTTAATTCTCTCCAATCCCCAGTGAGATTGTCAGCTGTTATTCCCATTTTATAGATAAAAAAACTGACACATAAGTTTAGCTTATTGTCAAAGGTTAAGTGTCTATTTAGTAATATAGTGTGCATTCAGACCTACATCTATTTGACACCTATTGTTTTTATTCTCCCCTCAACCCTATCCTGAAATAGAGCTTTATGATTAAGATATGTATCTCTCATTGATAAAGATTTAATGAAAGCTGTCTCAAGAAAAATTTGGCTGACTAAATTTAGAATACTAAAAAAAGCACTGTACATGACTACTCTTTGTTGAATAGCATTTACATTTGAAAAAATATATATTACTATTTGATTAAAGGAATTGCTTAAACTTTCTTTCATGAGAAATCAAGATAAGTTAATAACCTTGCCCGAGCCCAGAGTTCCTTGTTCTTATATTTGAGATACATGGTTTACAGACTCTGTTTAAGGCAGATAAGACAAAGCCAATGTTTTCCAGCATTTTATTTCCTTATAAACTGTGCCCTGTTATCTTTTATAGTTTTATTATTTTTCATTCACATTCGGTGCTTTTTTTCCTATCCTATCTCATGTTATAGTGAATTCTTCCCAAAATACCATGTTGTATTGACTAGGTGACACCATCTGAAAACTTCATCTGTGGCCATTTCTAATGTCTTGCTGGGTATTAGGTAGAGTTGAGCAGACTCCACAATGAATATATCACCAGGTCACTACACAGAAATATTGCTATTTCCTCTTTTCCTCTTAAGCTACTCAGAATTTCAAAGACAAGAAAGCAGCAGAAAGATCTGATTGGTCATGCACACTAGAGTCTAGAAGACATTGTGTTTAATCCCAGTCCAACCACTTGCAGCTGTGTGGATTGGGGCCCATCACTGCAACCCTCTGGGCTTCAGTTTCTTCATCTGTGCAAGAACAACAGCAATGCCTGCCTCTGGAGTTACTGGGAAGACTTGATGTGATTCAAGTAAAGCTTCTAGTTAACATGGCACCTGGGATATGTATGCACCCAGTATTGTTAATAGGAATTCCCTCCAGCACTAAATCTAGTATAAGGTAGCAAAATTACTGTGCATGGGTGTGTGTGAGAGAGAGAGAGAGAGAGAGAGTGAGAGAGAGAATCTGAGAGAAGGAAGAGGTAAAGGAAGGAAAGAGAAGAAAACTTGCATATATAGATAAGACATTTTAGGATTAGAAGATTAACATGCTTTCTGTTAAAGCAAAATATTTAACTTTGGTTACAGGAAGCTATGACATCAAGTCTATGATGACATGGGGGAAAATAAATACAAATTTAAGACAAATATTGTGTGACTGTGTTTCAAAACTCTTGGTACAATTCAGAATTAGAACTGAAATTGAAAGTTAAATTATTTTCAAATTCATTCTGCCCATATAATTAGAGCTTAACAAAACCTTCAAATCATAATAGATAGATTTCTCACATTAAATTCACTGAAAATTAAGGGTCAATTCAGAAATACTGTATAATTAAATATTTACAGAAAATATTGCTGTCCTAGTATGTTTAAAGGAAGGAAGAGCCAACCCAAATAGCAGAGGTTTGTCTAACAGATACCATATGAATTCATTTTCATCAGAAAGATTCAAAGGTCACTTATTTTAAACTATAAATTGCAACTCCGTCATCTCTTTACACATTTGCAGAGCTTTCTCGTTAAATTAAGGAACTCAATATGACTATGAGGTTATTGACGGAGGTTAGGAGTAGTCCTGGCACAGTTGCATTGGCCTCTTTCCTGGTGGCCTTCTCAGAGAGATGCCTTTTGCCTCCCATAGGCTCGTTGTCCAATCAACCACTGGGCATCTGGTACAGCAGATGGGCTCTGCCCCATACATGGAACAGTAACCAGCAAGTGTAATCAGTACTTTTTCTACTTCTGCATGAATTTAGTTATGTGTTCTACTTTCAGATTACTCATTCTAGGATACACTTATTGATCCCCAGATATATGTGAGGTTGTGAAGATTACCAAATTGAGGGTAGACATAAATCCTTACCTCGTGAACTGTGTTCAGTTTTACATCCAGATCTTGTTTCTGATGTGTCCCTGATCAGGCTTACTTCTGGCACAGATTGGATTACTTTATTCATAGTGCCTTCATTCTGATACGTGTTCTTTCTTCATGCTGTATGCCCTTTTTAAGTTCTTGCTCTATTTTATCAGCTATCCTACTCTCCATGGCTTGCTGCAGCTTCTGAACTTCTTTCTTTCCCTGGGGTCACTATATGTATCAGGGATAGAGATTTCTTAATCATTCCAAACAAACCAAGGAGATTTTTTCAACACAGGCATACCCAAAGTTCACCCTAAGAGTATCTGATCTGATAAGCCCAGGTGGTGTCTTGGTCTTAGTTTTCTGTCCAGTTTTGCTCAGACAACTGATGCTGAAATGACCAGTGGGTTATTAGAATATATCCTTTTCATGAACATTAAGAAAAAATTTCCTTGTGGGATTCTGGTAGCAGAACTGAAGGGTCAGAGGTGAGGCAGAGGAGAGGATACTATATGTAGGGATAGCAAAAAAAACAAAAAACAAAAAACACGGTTTTAGTGCACAGCTAGGAAATGCAATTATAGAGATTGGCCAGGCAGACTCAGTATACATAAAATGGACAAACAAAACATCCTTGTCGGCCAACAGTTTGTGATATGTGGACGTGCTCTCTTTATGCTCTCTCTATTCTAAAGACAGAATCGCGGAACTGTATAGTCTGCTGCTTCAGGTTCCGCCTCAGCTACAGCCTGGTGGAAGGTAGGCCCTTCCCAGAGTATCCTGGCAATGAATGGCTGAGTGAGGCCGCCAGAGGGAGGTTGGGCCCTCTAGCCAAGGCAGGATGCAGGGATGAGCATTCTTGCTTCAGAGCTCCACACTAAGCTGGCTGAGGCTTTGCCTTTGTGGAGCCTGTGTAGCACTTAAACACGTTTTTCTCCACCCAATCCCACTCTCCCCATACAGTCACAGCGGTTGGGTCCTAATAAACACCTTTTAACGTCTGCTTTCAGAGGGCCTAACCTGGGACACGTGCAGCAAATAGGAGTATAATACGCGGACCAAAAAAAATGAAAACATGAAACTTCCGTTTTGTACTGTGAAACTGCAAGTTTCATTCAAACGCTAGGATTGCTAGGAGAGAACTAAGTGGGGATGTAAAGTAATTGCAATTACAAGAGCTAAGAAGCAATCAACAACGATAATGATCCATAAACACCTGAACTAAAAAATTTTATAAGCTAAGTTTCTGGAGCAAAAAAAAAAAAACAAAAACAAAACAAAACAAAAAAAAAAAAACAAACTGTAGTCTTGGTGGATTCCTCTTTTTCTGCATCGGTCGCATTGAAACCCCAGATACTCTTCTGTCATGTGAGGGAGAAACCTCGGTCTCAGGTGAAATATTTGGGATCCATGCATCTACATCCTTTACAATCTCCTTCCTTCTGTTTCTGATAAAGAGGCACTCCTCCCATCCGAATCGCGTTCCCTTCAGCATTCGCTGGGACTCTATTCCATCAATTTGATCTTTTCTCCTTTCTGTTCAACCGCCATCTCTTCATTTCTAAACTTGTTCAAGGTTTTTCCGTGAAAATTAGGTGGTCACACGTACGCGTTTAAACACAACGAACAAGGTGCTTTTGTATTTTTGCTGTATTCCCCTTTCCAATCCTGACAGTCCTTTAAAGCATGCATTGAAATATACCAAACTGAAAACATTCAAAACACTAGATTTCAAAGACATAAATCAAGATTCTCAGATTATGACGAAGCATATTCTAGGGAATGAAACAATATATATTTTTAGTAAAATTCAAATGGTTTAGATACAAATTTTTTAAAAGTTTCTAAACATTTTAATTATTTTAGCTTGCTCTTTATCTCCTCAGTTTTCTATTTTATGCTAGGGATTCATCTATTATTAGTACTATAACATACCTACGTATTTTATATATTTTCTCTATTAATAGAAACACAGAAGTGAAATGTTGGTTACTATTGACTGAAAGAACATTGGTTTTGTAGGAAACCTTTCTGCAATCTTTAAATGCATATAAAAGTCCCTACGAAAATCTAAAATATAAAGCTACTTATCTTTATTTCCAGTCTAAAATCATTTACACCCTGGAAATTAACTGCAACCATAATATTTACCCTAAAAATTGCACTAAACATTTTCTTAATATAAAAGTGAATATGCAAACTTTACCATTAGGGATGAAGGATACATAGAATCTATCTTTTTATTTCTTACAAATGCTCATAAATCTGCAACTATCTCAAAATAAAAAGTTGAAAAATTAATGATTTGAAAGTTATCAGTTTGAAATTTTTTTTGAATTTTTGATTCCCAAAGGTAACTTTAATAACGTTATCTGGTAATATTCAAGTTCAGAGTTGCAAGATAGTATTAACTTTTCCTGGTTGCTCATTAACAATTTTAAATAACATTTTTTGAAGCTCGGAATTTATTTTAATAAATAAACACATGTATCACAATAAAACCATAAATTAATAGTGGAACCTATTCTAAAAATTAAGACTACAGATTGAAAGTTTAAAAATCTTTCTCACCAAGCCCAATCCATAATTCCAAACCTCTTCTCAGAAATAACGACTATTACCCATTTACTTGCTTTATTCAGTTAGCATATTTTAAATATATTGCCAGGTCAGTACAAAAAATTTAAATCTATATTTTCTGTACTTACATAATATTCAACAACTGTTTGAATTGAATCGAATGTGCCATAAGTTACTGAACTGATCCCCTATTAATAGAATTGGATTGATATCAAATACTTTATTACAATGAAAAATATGGTTAAGATTTGCTATATGTCTCTTTTTCTAAATGTAAGTATCTTTCTGTAGGAAATGAAATGGTTACACTTTTTATATTCACAGGTTTG
Organism: Enhydra lutris kenyoni; assembly: GCF_002288905.1. NCBI lineage: Eukaryota > Metazoa > Chordata > Mammalia > Carnivora > Mustelidae > Enhydra > Enhydra lutris. The sequence goes on from NW_019154111.1 coordinate 22,108,934, forward strand.
AGGAGTCTCAAGTTGTCCTCAGCTACATATTAATTGAATTTCATAAAAATAGTTTTCCCTACAATGTCTAATATATTAACATTTAAAAAATTATAGTTTGATGGGTAAAACCATTAGATTTTTCTAATTTTCTAGTTTTTATTTCATTTTACTAATTATCAATGACATTTGGTATTACTCACAAGCTCAGGGCCTTTTGCATTTTCTCTTTTGTGAATTGTTATGTGACTCCTTTACTTAATATTCTATTGACTTGCTTGTGGTAGTTCTTTTTTATTGTGTATATTAATCATTTTATGTCTATATGTTTCAAATGTTTTCTCTTAATTTGCCCCTATGACTTTTTGAAATATCCAGAAATAATCTGAAAATTTTCATTATAAGCCTCCTGGGTTTGATTTTTTATGGTTTTGAAAAAAACAATATAAATCATAATGATTTATCTTATTTACATTTTTCTAATATAGTTTTTGTTAGAATAACAGTGTGTAATTTTTCTTAGAAATTTAATGTATAAGGGTTGGTTTTTTTTTGCTGTGAAGCAAAATTATAATTTTATTTTTGTTTTCCAGTTGGATGAGCAAATTGGTTCAGTATATCAGTTTGTGAATAGTGAATTAACTTTCCACAATTTGAAATATCAAATATATACCGTACTAAGCTCTGCCAAATCAGAGGCCTATGTCTACTTGGCTATGAGTCACTAAAAATAAAGTCTTCTGGTCACTATACATTTAAAAACGTGTTTTGGGGGCACCTGGGTGGCGTAGTCAGCTAGGCATCTGCTTTCGGCTCAGGTCATGACCCCAGAGTCCTGGAATCAAGTCCCACATTGGGTCCCTGCTCAGAGGGGTCTTCATCTCCCTCTTTCTTGCCCCTCGTCCTGTTCATGCACGTTCTCTCTCTCTCTCAAACAAACAAAAAAAAATCTTTAAAAAAATTAAAATAAAAACTTATAAGGAATGAAAACCCTTACTATACTTGATGAATTTACTGGGTAGAAAGTAAGATAGTAACAGTTTTACCTATTTTTAAACAATATTAAATATTTCCCCTTGCAGTAATGAGATCTTTACAATTTTGACTCAAGTAAGTAATCCATGATATTTCTTTTCAATAATGACTTGAATGGAAATATTGATATTTCATCCTTAAGAATTTTTTGGTGGGCTTGAACAGTGGCCCCATGAATCATTCATGGATAAAGCTCAGCCTCTCTAGTAATCAGGCAAATTCAAAGCAAGAAAATACAATTTCATATTTATTGACATTTAATGATGTCTGACAGAGAAATGAATACTAAATATTTGTTAGGTTATAGGAAAATAGAAAATTTTATACATAAATTTGGAAGGTATTCATTATTCCAACTATTTTGGAAAACAATTTGGCAATATCTAGAAGAGTGAAGAATGGTTTTCTTATGATTATTCTATATTAGACAAAAGAATTGTGTAAATAGGGGCATCTGGGTGCCTCAGTTGGTTATGAGTCTGCCTTCAGCTCAGGTCTTGATCTCAGGGTCCTAGGATCTAGTCTGACTTTGGGCTTTCAGGGAGTCTGCTTCCTCCTCTCCCTTTGCTCTTCTCCCACTGCATCCCCCCGCCCCCGCCCATGCTCAGGTTTCTGCACTCTCAAATGCATAAAATAAAATCTTTAAAAAAAAAAAGAATTGTGTAAATATATATGGTTACTCATTACATCATATTTGTAAAAACAGTAATTACTCATCAATATCATCAATGCTAAATAGCATGAAAACAGTAGGTAACAAATGGGTGAAACAGTGTTTTATGTCTACACAAGTGTAATGTGCTATATTTACAGGGGGAAGTTAATGTACTATACAGCCACTAGAAGGCATATATTATCATGGATGCTTTTCCAAAATATGAGTAAAGAACATTGTTAAAGACTTAAACCATAAAATAACTTTTATATTAAGTTTAAAAATAATAAAAGTGGTCCTTAATAATGTTCATGTTAAATACAATATAGTAAAAAATTTTGGATACTAGCTGTCTCTAAGGAAAGCTGATCTCAATGGTTGGGAAATGAGCTCATGGATGGGATAAACTGAAAATTTTCATTGTCAAAAATTTTGATCTGAAAGAAATATCTCAAGATTTGTTAATCCTGAATGTTGGACACACAGATGTTTTCTCTAACTGTTGATGATAGAAATGTTTCATTAAGTTTTTGTTTTGTTTTTTTGGTTTACTTGTTTTTAGAAAATCACCTATGGAGAAGACATGTATTTTCATGTTGAAATTTTATTTTATTTAACAAAATATTTTTGTAAGATATATAGGAAAAGGCAAGCACAGCACAGTATGTTGAGGTATCATCAGACCAGTAGAACACAGTATAACTTTTTACTGCAAAAATTAATTAAAGCAACAGTCACTAGATTGCAAACCTCGATGTATGATAATATAAAGAATCTCTGATTTAAGCAGTGTTATTGGAATAAGAGAAAGGGTAAGAGATGAAGGCAGAAGTACACCTAGCACTGATATAATCAACTTACATTTTTTTTTCATATGAGTAAACTAAGGTGAGTACTATTCACATGACATCCCAAGGTCATTTCATCTTGTACCCTGAGCTCTGTCAAAGCATCATCCTATGTCCAATTTCCTCATGCATCCTCAAGATTTTTCAAAATTAGCTTCAGATATTCCTTATTAACAGAGTTGATTCTGTCAGCACTTTTTCTAAACATTTAACAAATATACTTACCTACATAGAAATTTAATAATAGCAACTTATTTGATTTCTGTCTGATTACTTTGTGGCTAATTACTTACCTGTATGATTTTTTTAATTTAAAATAATAATTTTGTATCATGGAAAAGCCATTAAAAATTCATAATGATCCATGAATCAATACCAAATACTTGGTCTAGCCCTATCTCCCTTACTGGTTATATCTAAATCAACTGTAATTAAGCTCAACATTTTCTTTCGGTCTCTCCCCAAAGAACCTCATCGTTTGCTGTGCTACTTCAGCAATATTTCCATTTCTGCTGTTGTGCCAATATCACCTTGGCCCTCAGGAAATGAGCTGTGTACAAAGGCATAATCTTTAAAGAACAAAGTAGATCTGAAATATCTCCATGACCACTGTTCAATATTTCTCCAGAGCTCTGCAGAATACTAATGTTGACTCAGAGGAGTAATGAATAAATAAACACAATTGAATATGTTTCAAATATTGTCCCTTTGTTTTTCTTATAAAACTGATTTGGAACAAACAGTTCAGGTAATCTGTGATTTGAATGACCTCTACAGTGATTTCCAGTTGTCAATTACAAAATAGATCAGATAAAGTTAATGGGAAATTTTTAGTACAGCCTAATTGTTAAATGCTTTTAGGATGCATATATATTTTAATTTCTTGTATTTTAGATCATTGCTTAGCAACACTATTGTTAGCCTTGCAAATAAATGTAATGGTACAAATTAATGTCACTCAGTTATAATCATATTTCTTAGGCTATTAAATGCCACCTTATATCAGCTGTTAAGATACAATGCAAAGCAGTCATTAATTTCTTTAGCAATTAAAATAAAGGGCATTTTAGTAACATTTATTGATGGCATAGATAGTTGATATTATTCTAATGTTACAATCTTACAACATTTAAAATTATGAGAGACAAGGAGTAAATCATTTCAGTAAACCAATCAATATAAAGCTGATTTTTAATGTGATTTTTGTATATTTTTCTATGTGTGCATGTGTGTGTGTGTGTGTGTGTGTGTGTGTGTGTGTGTGTGTGTAGAGAGACAATAGTTTGTAACTTTTGATTATAAAGGGTTTTCCACTATTCCCTACAACAGCCCTCAATTCTGAGCTTCTTTATATCTGATACATACATCATTTGGGCAATTTTAGAAAGTAGTCAATATCAAACTTCCTTAATCAAAATCAAAGCATACAGTGAGTAATTTAATTGACTTTGGTAGAGAAAATTAAGATTAATTCAATATTCTGTTTTGTTTCCTACATAGTAGTAAAGCAGATATCAATAAATCTGTAAAGGTATCAGACCCTAAAATTGTGCATATTATTTAGTGTTTCTATCGTTATTTATTTTACATAATTTATTAAAACTGTAGGATAGAGTTATATATTTGGCATATACACTATATTACATACACACCTGGTTTAATCTCCTATAGTGCAATAAAATGTATTTTGGGGGTTTGTTTGTTATACTGCATATACCAAATATACTAGGAAGATACTATTTTAATCTCTACCAGACAGACTTCTAAACGTTGACATATCTATCAAAAGACTGGGACATTTGAGCAATATTAAACAGAAAAGCTCATGTCCTTGGACTAAGAGTTAATAAATACAGACCACAGGGTAAACCTAGCCTGCATCTGTTCATCTAAATAACATTTTATTGAAACAGAGCCTTTCTCTCTGGTTTTTTTAATCAAATTGTTATTTAAATTCTAGTTCGTTTACATACAGTGTAATATTGGTTTCAGGAGTAGAATTTAGTGACTCATCACTTAACATATAACACCCAGTGTTCAACACAATCTGTCTGGTCTTTTACCAAAAAAGTTTGTCCATTTCTGCCCTTGCTATTCCTTGGGTGATCTGTACCCCTGCATGACGTTTGAAAAAATATACTATTTGCCTTTTATATGCTATTCACCCTTTTGTGTAATTTTCAATTTTTTGATAATTTTTATAACAAAACTAATTTTATTTTATTTCATTTAAGATTTTATTATTTATTTATCAGAAAGAGCACAAGCAGAGGGAGCAGCAGGCAAAGGGAGAAGCAGGCTTTCTACTGAGCAAGGAGCCTGATGCAGGACTCAGTCCCTCCATCTTGGGATCATGACCTGAGCCAAAGGCAGATGCTTAACCGACTGAGCCACCTAGGAGTCCCACAAAACTAATTTTAACTGCAAAATTAGCATTAGCAATACTCCAACCCAAAATACACTTTTGAATGCGACTGGCTCCTTCATAGACATCTATGTCAAAGTATTCAGTAATTAGCATATGTAACTTTAGAAATAATCTTCATAGATTAACTGAATGATGTTCAAGAAATGAGGTTTTTAGGGGCACCTGGGTGGTTCAGTCGTTTAAGTGTCTGACTCTTGATTTCAGCTCAGGTCATGATCTCAGAGTTGTGAGACTGAACCCTGCGTTGGGCTCTGCGCCGGGTGTGGAGCCTACTTACGATTCTCTCTCTCCCTCTGTCCACCACCCCCACCACTCATGTGCGCTCTTGTTCTCTCTCCCTCTTTAAAAAAAAAAAAAAGGAGAAGAAGAAAGAAAAGAAAAGAAATCAGGTTTTTAAAGATTTTCTACGCCGCAGTGCCCTTACATGAATGAAGTTTATGAATCTAATAATCTCAATAGCCTAACATTTACAAAGCAGAAATATTGGCCTACATCATCATTTGCTTCTAGTTCTCTCTACTTTATAGAAATTTCTGCCCTCAGAGTTTGATGGCCATGTAGTCTGAAGGTTAAGTACATGGACTTCCACTCTCCCACAGACTGCTTTTATCACATAAGTCACTCAACCTTCTTTGTGTCAGTTGTATCATCTGTAAATTTGTTGTTATTTTAAAAATTAGATAATGTAATATGTGTAAAGTATATTAAAAATCTAGAAATAGAAAAAACTGCCAAAAAATAAATAACACAAATATTTTAACATATATTAGCATACTACAGTATAACAACTTTATTGAGGTAAAATTGATTGATGTTTATCAATATGTAAATTGATATATATATTGAGGTACAATTGATATACAAAGTCTGCATATATTTAATGTATACAATATGATGAGTTTGGACATATGTTAACATCCATGATACCATCCCCACAATCAAAGTAATAGACATATCTAACACCTTCCAAAGTTTCTTTATGTCCTTTTACTTTTTTGTTTTTGTGGTAGGAACACTTGACATGAATCTACCTTCTGGAAAATTTTTTAAGTGCACAATACCATACTGTTAACTTTAGGCACTATGTTGTCTAGCAAATTTCTAGAATTTATTCATCTTGTATAACTTCTTCTTGTATTTGTTTTTTGGGTTTTGTTTTGTTTTGTTTTTTCTTTTTTTAGAGAGAGAGCACATAGGAGTTGCAGGGGAGAGAAGAAGAGGGAAGGAGAGAATCTTAGGCAGTCTCCAAACCCAGCCCAGAGCCCAATGCAGGGCTCAATTTCACAACCCTGAGATCATGAGTTGGTCACTTAACTGAGCCACTCAAGTGCCCCCATCTAGTATAACTTTAAACCTATTGATCAGCAATTCCCCATTTCCCTTACCCTCCAGTGTCTGGTAACCCTAATTATATTCTCCTCTTCTATGATTCTGACCATTTTAGATACCTCATGTAAATGGAATCACCCAACATTTGGTCTTCTGTAACTGGCTTATTTCACTCCGCATAATGTCTTCCAGATTCATCCATGTTGACCCAAAAGGTAAGATTTCCTTTCTTTTTTTTCTTTTTTTCTTTTTTTTTAAGATTTTATTTATTTGAGAAAGAGCACAAGCAGGAAACAGGGGCAGAGGGAGAGGGAAAAGCAAACTCGCCGCTGGGCAGGGAGCCTCATGCTACTCCAAGGCTGGATCCCAGGACCCTGAAATATGACCTGAGCCAAAGGCAGATGCTTTACCAATTGAGCCACCCAGGCACCCCAAGATTTCCTTCTTTTTTAAGGCTTAAAAATTTTTCATTATACTACATTTATGGGATGCAGCAAAAGAAGTACTAAGAGGAATTTTAGAGTAATAAATGACCAGGGGATTGTCTTGAGTGTATTTGAAGAAAATGTGTATTTTGTTTTTTTGGATGGAATTTTATATATATATAGAACCATGTATTCTAAAGTAGGCTCCAAGTTAAAAAAGTTCTTATTGAAAAAAAAAAAAAACTTTAACTGAGGGTAATCATTTAAAATAAAGCATATCAATGGGAAAATGGGTAGGGGGATGGGTGAAATAGGTGAAGGGGATTAAGAGTACATAATCATGATGAGCACTGAGTAATATGTATAGAATTGCTGAATCACTGTATTTTACACCTGAGATTAATATAACACTGTATATTAACCATATTGGAGTTAAAATTTAAAACTTTATAAAAATACATTTAAAAAATAGGTGAAGGGGATTAAATGGTAAAAACTTCCAGTTATAAAATAAATAAGTCATGGAGATGTAATGAACAGCATAAGGACTATAGTCAATAATATTATAATAACTATATGGGGATCATTTCATCATATATAAAAAAATTGAATCACTATGAAGTATAGCTGAAACTAATAGGATATTGTATATCAGTTATACATCAATTAAAAAAAATTCTCACCTCCCTTGAGAGGGACCTGGTTTTGATACCTGGCCAAAGTAGTAAGACATACTATAGAAAATGACTTTGGAATATAAAGTCCTAAGTTTGGGGCACTCCTTACTCATGTGACTTTGAAAAATCATTTTGTGTTTCTGATCCTTGAATTCCTCATCAGCAAATCCAATACCTGCTATAGACTGAACAGTTGTGGGTCAGAGGAGGGAGGGATAGAGGAAGAAGCAAATCCCCTGCTGAGCTGGGAGCCTGACTAGGACTCAATCCCAGGACTCCAGGATCATGACCCTAGCCTAAGGCAGATGCTTACCCAACTTGCCACCCAGGTGCCCTAGGAAATACTCTTTAAAGAGAAAACCTTCAATAAACTAGGAGTAGGAGGGAAAAACCTACTATAGTGACAGCTATATATGAAAAGCCCAAAGCTAACATGATACTCAACATTGGAAAATGGAAGGATTTTTCTTTACAATCATAACAAGAATGCCCACTCTCACACTTCTTCTATTCAGTATAATCCTGGAAATCCTAGTCATTAGACAAGCAAGCAAGGAGGGAGGAAGAAAGAGAGAAAGAGAGAGAGAGAGAGAGAGGAAGAAAGGAAGGAAGGAAGGAAGGAAGGAAGGAAGGAAGGAAGGAAGGAAGGAAGAAAGGGAGAAAGAAAGAAGGAAAGGAAGGAAGGAAGAACCGATGTGCAAATCAGAAAAAAAGGAAAAAAATATCTTTTTTAACAGGTGACATGATCTCACATGTAGAAAATCCCAAAGCCTACAAAAAGAACTGTTAGAATTAATAAATGAACACAATGAAGTTATAGGACATAAATCAACATACAAAAATCAGTTGCATTTCTATTCATTAAGAAAGAATTAACAGGAAAGGAAATCATAGTATCAAAAAGAATAAATATTTAGAAACAAATTTACAAAGGACATGAAATACATGTGTACTGAAAATTACAAATCAATAATTAAATAATTTTCAAAAGATACATGTAAAACATGTAAAAAGATACATGTTTTGGATTGATAAAATGTCCATATTACCCAAAGCAATCTATAGATTCAATACAGTATCTACCAAAATCCTAATGACTTTTTTTATAAAAATAGGGAAAACAATTCTAAAATTCATAAGAAACTAGGAAAGACCCCAAACTGCCAAAATAATCTTACAAAAAAACAAAGCTGGAGGCATTACACTTCCTGATTTCAGGATATGCTACAGAGTTGTGGAACAGTATGGTACTGGCATAAAAACAAGCATATAAACTAATGGAACAAAATAAAGCGCCCAGATTAAATCCACATACATATGGCCAATTGATCTTCAATAAGACTGCCAAGAAAAAAATGGATAAAAGACGGTGTCTTCAATAAATGATACTGGGAAAACTGGATATCTACAAGCAAACAAATAAAATTGTATCCTTATCTTTTAACGCACACAAAAATCAACTCAAAATGAATTAAAGATTTAAATGTAAGATGTGGAATTGTAAAATTCTTAGAAGAAAACAAGAAAAACTTCATGACATTGGGCTTGGCAATGATTTCTCATATGACATCAAAGCACAAGCAACAGCAACATACAACAAGCAAAACAATCAACAGAATGGAAGGCAACATACAGAGTGGGAGAAAGTATTTGCAAACCATATATTTGAAAAGGAATTGATAGTTAAAATATATAAATAATTGCAACTCAACAGCAAAAAATAAATAACATGATTTAAAAATGCACAGATGAATTGAATAGGCATATCTCCAAAGAAGACATGGCCAACAGGTATCTGAAAAGATGCTCAAAATCACTAATCTTCATGACATGCAAATTAAAACCACAATGAGCTATCTCACATCCGTTAGGATGGCTGTTATAAAAATGAAGTAAAGTGTTGACAAGGCTTAGGAGAAATTGAAACCTACTTACACTGTTGTTGGGAGTGTAAAATGGCATGGTTGCTATGGAAAACACTATGGATCTTCCTCAAAAAATTAAAAATTTTTTACGGGGCGCCTGGGTGGCTCAGTGGGTTGGGCCACTGCCTTTGGCTCAGGTCGTGATCTCAGGGTCCTGGGATCGAGCCCCGCATCGGGCTCTCTGCTCGGCAGGGAGCCTGCTTCCTCCTCTCTCTCTGCCTGTCTCTCTGCCTGCTTGTGATCTCTGTCTGTCAAATAAATAAATAAAATCTTTAAAAAAAAAATTAAAAAATTTTTAACTGCCATGTTACCTGGTAATCCTACTTTGGGTCATATATCCAAAAAAAATTGTGATTATATTCCCAAAATGATTTTTGTTTTCCCTTGTTTATTGCAGCATTATTCACCATAGCTACAGAGCAGGAACAATTGAAAGGTTTATCAACAGGTGAATGGGTACAGAAAATATGGTATACACATATGGTGGAATATTATTTAGCCTTACACAAAAGAGAAGGAAATCCTGCTTTATTAGACAACATGGATGAACCTTAAAAACATGCTAAGAGAAATACATAAGATACAGAAGGACACAAACTACATGATACCACTTATATGAGGAAACTAAAATAGTTAAACATTGTAATAGAAACAGAGAATATACTGATGGTTCCAGGGGGGAAAGAAAACAAGTTGCTGTTCAACTGGTATGAAGTCTCAATTATACAAGATGAGTAAGTCCTAGAGATCTGCTGTACAACATTGTGCCTATAATTAACAATACTGAAGTGTGCACTTAAAAATTTGTTTAGAGCATAGATTTTATGTTAAGAATTCTTACCACAATAAAAATAAATACATAAATAAAAATACGTAAAAAAGTTTTGGTTCCTGTTAAAAATGAATTGTTGCCTCCTTTAGGGTTAAAAGAGGTATAGTGTTCATTTGCTCCTCTGTGATTTGTTGTTCACCTTGGGATATAGTGTTATATCAGGGACTCATCATTGATCTCTGCTTGATGTTAGGTTAAATATTAAGTATCACTGATAGTTAAGATCAGTCTTGGTGAATGGGAGCCCATAATTTTGAGGTCAGGTGTATGATCCATTCCTGCCACCATGACTACCCTGTTCAAGTATCTATTGTATCCTACACAATTTTGTTGGAGGAAAAAATTTGTATTCCCTTTAGAGCATAAGCTTTATATAACAAAGCCTATATTAATAGAACTAGCTTCATTTTAAGCTCTGATCATAATCTGGTTTATTGTTATGCTAGTCACAATATATCAGAGACAGACAACTATGCTTGGCAGAGTCAGGGTCACATGCCAGCAAAATTCAGTACTTTTAGATAGAAAAATATGCAAGAAGTGATTGCAGTTTGAAATGCCCTGAATGTATGTAACTCTATTAGAGAAAACCAGCAAAATGAATTAAATGTAGTCAGCACTGGGTTTGCTGTTCAATGATATCAGGAAATGCACCAAATCCTTGATATTGTTTAGAGTTGTGGAAAGCATTTCAGATGAAATCCCTCAGAATAAGTGTCAAAGTCTTTTCTTCTCCAGCTTAATATGACAGAGAGAGGGGAAAAAATGAGATATACACATCATTTCCAAAACAAGTCAAGGTTGTTCTATTTTCAGAAGATAAAAAATCAGGAAAAATAAAATAATAATGTTTTCTGGGCAAGCAGTGATATATCATTTCTTTGTTTACTGTAGAGTCTACTGTAGTTTCTGAGTTTTTAAAATAAACACAAAAAGGTGATTATTCTTAAGCAATACATGAAGAAATAGCCCAAAACTCTCTGAGATATGTTAGAAATGAAGCCAAGGAGAAATAAGGTAAAGTTTATTGAAAAAAAAAAATTCTGCCTGAGAAAAAATAGATACTGCTTTTGTAAGATAAATGATCCTAAAATGTAATAGATAGTAAGTTAATGTAGTAATTTGAGAGACTATTTGATTAATGTGTTTACCTTATTTTAAATAAGTGAAAGTTCTGATAAGAGGAATTTGAACAAATTGAAATCCCAGGGGAAAAGCTATCTTCATTCCGAGTCATAATTCATAAAAAAGATAAATAGATAAAATGGAATCAATGTCATAAAACAAAACAAAGTTACTCTCTAGGAATATTTTGAATAACAAGTGGGTGAGTTCAGCCCCCCAAAAAAATTAGTGAGCCAATTTTTTTTTAAGATTTATACTTTTATTTTAGAGAGAGCAAGCACAATTAGGGGAAGCAAAGGGTGAAGGAAAGAGAGCCTTAAGCAGACTCCACACTAAGCCTGATCCAAGGCTCGACTCCGATCTCAATCCCAGGATTCTGAGATCATGACCTGAGCTGAAACCAAGAGTCAGATGCTCAACTGACTGCCACCCAGGTACCCCTGGGAAAAATTTATTTGAAGAAGTATTTACCTAAAGTAAGAAACCATTTAAGCCCTTCAAACACCGAAATGGAAAACTTCCCTTCTAAAGATCTATTAGCAGTGGGACAAATGAGTTCTGTATTCTGTCCTTTTTAAGGAAAAGGAAGTTTCATCAGTCTTGCCAGTAGAACTATAAGTAAAATTCATCAAATCTGAAATCTATTAAATGTTAAAATGCATAAAAATTGTTGGGCAAATTGAAGATCCAATGGCTTAAAAAAATACTATACTTTCCTATTAAATTTACTTTGCCTTGATGACATTCCACAAATTTGAGTTTTCAAGAAAATGCTGTTTTGATAAACATAATGCTAAAATGAGTGAATTTAATTCTGACCAAGATAAATATAATTGGCTAATATTATTGGTCAGTAGAAAATTTAAAAGGGGTATTCTTCCTTTGTGTATCATATTTGAGTCTTGGTCTCACACTAAAGGTTAATTAAGACTTTGAACTTCACACCCATTGTACGGTACTTCAAAAACACTTAAAACATCTATTGCTCATTTTCATTCTTTAATAGATACATTTTAATAAAGTGTGGAACTCAGAGCAGGAGCCCCTGTTAGAGTTCATAAGGCAATGCTGTCATGGATCCCATCTGTGCCTTGTTTTGCTTTTCCATGGATTCATTTCTCTCTGTACAGGATCTGCCTTCACTAGGGATGACCAACCAGAGAATCCAGAAAATAATAATGATGATAATAATAATAATAATAGAAAGTATCATCCCACAAAGCCAATGGCAGTGCTTTAGGAATAAGGAAGTAAGTTGATGACTAAAAATACTCATCATATTTAACAACATGGAACCACTGCTTTGAGTTGTATTGAGATGATGAATATATGCCAAGTGAAAAAATCTATTTGTGGCTTAAAATTTTTTTTTGAAGTTTGGCTGTAGATAAGGTAAATCCATTGGTGGAGGGAGATTTGCAGTTAAGGGGGGTTTAAAGAAAAACACTTTATTGAGGTATAATTTTTTAAAATATTTATTTATTTTATAGAGAGCAAGAAAGTAAAGGAAGGAGGAGCAGAGAAGAGAATCTTCAAGCAGATTTCCCACAGAATGTGGAGCCCATTGTGAAGCTCAGTCCCACCACCCATGAGATCATGACCTGAGCCTAAACCAAGTCGGGCACTTAACTGACTGAGCCACCCAGGTGTCCCAAGGTATAATTTAAATACAATACTTCATATATTTGATATGTACAAATTGATGAGTTTGGACATATGCATATACCTGTGAAACCATAGCCACAATCATGGTAATAGCTGTACCCATCATATCTAAATTTATGTAAACATGCACACATGTATATTTGTAGTTTCCTAACAGTCTTTGCCCTCTCCTCAAAGAATTGGCAGAATCAAGTTCCTGAGGAGGACATCAAAACTAAAGGATTTTTCTTCTAGTGTATCACTGTTTCTGATTTTTCAGAAGCCCAAATTTTTTAATATAAAAGGGTACACTCTCATTGAAGAGTCTAAGGTTGTGATCTAGTCTAGTGTAGAGGCTTGGCCACATTGACAGCCCAGGTGATCTGTCTCTATCTCAAACTCTCTCTTTTTTTCCATCCTCAACACATAGCTGAATCTCCAATTCCATAATCCAGATCCACATTATAGCCATTAAGAAATGGAAAACAGAGAAATTGTAAGACATGTCTTGGAAGAAGTTGCCTATCCCATATCTGCTCACATTTCACTGGCCGGAACATACGACCATACCCAGCTGCAAGGTAGAATAGAAACTGAAGCTTTTCTGGGGGGCATGATGGAGTGCAGAGAAACAGGGTCTAGGCTGTGTGGCCAATTAAAATTTGAAGATTCCATTTCGAAAGAAAGAAGAGAGTAATAGATTTGGAGGTAAACTGGCAATCTCTAACACAATATACCCCTTTGGTATATTAAGAATATACACCAAAAAAATATACTAAACCTCTTCACAAGACAGAGAACCAAATGATTGATCATGTTACTGCATTCATCTCAAAGTCTAAGTCCCATGGGCTGTGGACATTCCTCTTCAGCAGGTCCATACATGACTGATGACCAAAAATTAATAATTATGTTAGCTGTCTTTTTTCTATCTCAAGTAGGTCTCACAAACAAAAAGAGAGCAATTTTAAAACTTCCTTTCTGAAAAAGAAATAATGGAGAACACTGTTAGGCAATTGTCATGATAAATCCTCACCAATACTATAGCAGGACCCTTTCTTGGAACATCTGGCAGTAGAGATCTGAGTCTCTAAAAGGACCTCTTTGTCTCCTATCCTTTGTGGTCACATATGAAGAGATATTAGATAATATGGCCTTCCTGGTGATTACATAATTCCTGCCGGCATAATTTTAAGATTATGAATGTTTTCCTTCAGAATTTAATAGTCACAGTTTTGTGGTTTCTTTCACACACACACACACACACACACACACACACACACACACAAACTCTATTAGTAGATGTCCAATAAGAAAATTAACAAATAATAAAGTTTAACAGCTCTCTTATCAAAAAATCAAGTAAAGATAACACCTTTTAATGGTGCTTAACTGCCAAAAGTTTTGTCATTTATTTACAAATGAGTTGTTGCTGCAACTTGAAAATGGCACTGTTTGGAAAACTGTAGCCTGCTCAGTGACAACATTACAGGTACTGCAGTCTCTGTGGGTGGTTGGGCTACCATTATCTGTCAGAGAGCCAGGAATGAGGGTAGCTGAAGAAAAGCTTGTAGTCGGAATCTTGACTCTTTCAGAGCCTCTGCTATCATTGCTTTAATGTAGGGATACAGAATCACTCATTGTTTCCACCTCAACAGCCCCAAATTATAGTTTTATTCCTCAAATTCAATTGCAAGCTACAGGCAGTTAGAGGTTCCCTTAGAAAAGCTGTAATCCCTTCTTTCTCTGCTTTCAAAGTGTGTAACTGTGGCTTGATGTCTTCTCCTAGTTACAGGTGTTTTGTAATAGTGGAAAGAAAAACTCACACAAATCAATATTGCTCATTTTTAAAACATTTTCTCAAGTTCTTTTATTTATTTATTTATTTATTTGACAGATAGATCACAAGTAGGCAGAGAGGCAAGCAGAGAGAGGAAGGGAAGCAGGCTCCCTGCTGAGCAGAGAGCCCGATGTGGGGCTCAATCCCAGGACCCTGGGATCATGACCTGAGCCGAAGGCAGAGGCTTTAACCCACTGAGCCACCCAGGTGCCCCCATTTCCCCAAGTTTCTTAAATATAGTTGGCTTGTGGCCTCACTTCCAAAATGTTATAAGCAATAGTTTTTACCTTGCTATGAAATCACAAGATTCATCAATTTTCAAGTACACAATATATGTTTCCTTGGTGCCTTCCAAGGAACTTCCAGTCAACTGTTAAGCCAAGATATTTTAGTGTTTTTCTGAGTGACCCATGTTTGGTAGAAAATTCTGTTAGTTAGGATAAAGATTTAGCTGTCAAAAGCCCAGAACACTGATAATTTTCCCAACTACGTAAAAGTAGGGTCATCCAGGGAAAGGTACATGTGCTTGCTGATCCTGGGTACACACGATCCCCTTAACTTGTTTCCCTGCCACTTTAAACATTTTTCATCTTCTAGGGTCAAGATGTTTGCTTCAGCTTCTGGTATAATATCCACATTTTATGCAAAATGTGAACTTGATCATCAGAAAAAAAAATACCTAAAACTGAATAACAAGAAAAGATTAAAATTATGTGGCAAATCTTTTCTGCATTATACAAAAGCAAAGGTCACACAAGCATTGTTTGGGGAACATATGTAGTTAACTCACTGCTGTTAATTAAGAGTCCCAGACTTAGTGAAGTTTCTTGCTAATTTCTTAATGTTATAGCCCTGTGGACATTATTCAACTTTGTATCTAATCCAATAATCTTAATTTTTTTGTAAAATTGCTTATGAAATCCATGATTTTCAGATGGTCTTTGAACCTGTCATAACATAGTCCTTGTTCTTCCATTGATTAACATGTTATATAAGATCTTTGCCACATGTTCATTTTCTGTTTCCTTATTACAATTTTATCTTTATGAAAATTATACTGTATCAAGGGCAAGCCATTCCTTTTAGTGACACAATCTGAAAGTTGTTCATATCATATCTATTCATGTCTATGACCATAACATGGTAACATAGACACACTTAACTCTAAAGGAGGCTAAGGAATATAGTTGGTTTCTCTCTCTCTCTCTCTCTCTCTCTATCTGGATGTCAGGGAATTTTATAATAAATTAAAATTCAGGGAATTTTATAATAAAGGAAAGGGAAAATGGATATTGAAAGTAATCTATCATTTTATAATTTATCAGCCATAATAGGTTTTATTACCCTAGCCAAAGCAATATTTCCCTGGGCTAGTTAAGAAAGATAAATTGAAGGGAAACACAGTGTTAAATTCTGGAACTTATCCTTGTTATGAAGCTCTGCTACACCCTCAGAGATGGGTTCCAAATATGAAGAGAAATGGCAGAACCACCCAAGTGGCTGAGGAGAATCTAAGTGTAGAAGCATCTTATGCCTTGTTATTTGAGTGGAGCCTTAGAGTGTTAACTCCTGCTTCACACTGTATGGAATGACAGAGCTGAGAAGGGTATGAGGGGAATCCAGGTTCATGGCCCTGAGATAGAAACCCCAGTCATATCTCAAATTTGTCATGGAACAGGGAGAATGAAATATGTCCTATGTGATCCAAATGGATTAAGATATATATAGGAGAGATATTTGCAATCAGGAAAATGGAAAACATTAGCAACAGGTTCAGATTAATAAGCTAATGAAAGAGATCCTGTATCTAAGGGATTCCTGAGTAGCGTGACAGTGAGTCTTTCTCTGATCTTTGGCATTATGTGAAACCCTAGATTGAGGATTGGGCATCTGAATTGATCAAGTTCCTATTTTGTTGCTTACCAAGTAAGGAATGAATCCAGAGTGGAAAGGTTAAGCCCCCCCAAGCAAACGATCACTGTGTTAAGTGTGTGGGATTAAAGGGTTTATAACTAGTGTGAGAGACTGATGAAGACAAGTTAGGGAAGTCTAGAGTAGACTTCTTCTCTCTGATTTTTTTCATTATTGAAACAGGCTTGTTTAGAATAGTTCAGTAAAGGCAACAACTGAATTGGAAGAATAGAAGTTCTATTGTACTTGTCTATATGTCGAGCTACTACTTACTTTGATGCAAATAGGCTAGACAAGAGGAAGCAATCTTTTATTATAAGGACCAGATAGTAAATCATTTTGGCTTTGCAGACCACACCATCCCATATAGAAGTTCTCCACTCAGCCATTGTAAAGATTGTGCTTTCACACATCTTTGGACATAAAGTAGTTATTCCATTTGAATTGACTTAGACACTGTACTTTATTTGGACACAAACCATAAAGACCTATTCACCTGTTAAGTAAAAAAAAAAAAAAAAAAAGGAACAACCTATATTGAGAGTTTGAGTTCTGAGTTAGTCAGGTCCCTTCCTTTGTATGCATGTTTTTTACAGGTTTCCCAATAATCATTTACCAGAAATTTTCACTTATACTTTGATTTTTAAATGTTGTGGTCATACCACACACTATATTCTGAGACCCTCAAAGTTCCAATAAGATTAATATTCCCCCAAATAATTAAATTGGAAGAGAATAGAAAGTCTGAATTTTATTAAAATTAAGACTCATCTCATTTTAAATACATGCTTGCTTTAATGAGACTTTGAATCTTATAACTTATTGCTAATTTCATTTTGAAATCAGCTTTTCATCCACAGTTATATTAATAGGAAGTATCATATTTCATGTTATCATCCTCACCTATAAATAATAATATGCCTCAATCAAATTGCATGGGTCTGGCATGACATGTTAAATTATTAGTTTTTTAATTGCTATATTCTACAATTCAGTAATTATAGCATAAATATTTCTCAAGTCTTTTCCCACATGTGAATGAAAATATCTTTGGTTAAGGGTTTTGATTAGAAATAGTATTGTAATAGTGCTAATTCTTATATTCTTCTTTGAGATTCTTAGTAATATTGGCATTAGAAATCTTCTATATACCAGTTTTTTTACATAAAGAGCACCTGTAAAAACTGCTCCCCAATTCAAGAACTGTCACTGATATTTAGTGAGTAGTGTCCTGATTTTTACTCTCAATATTACAAATAGAAAATAATCTTCTAAATATTTTTTCTCCAAAAATCCATCTATATAATTTGGTAATATTATTGTTTCTTTTAAGATAAAAGAAAAAAATGTATTTTCTTAGATGAATTTGGAATACATATATTGTTAGCATAAGGAGGTAAACTCCCCATATAAAAGGATTAAATGAGGAGTTTTATATCTCAGACTTTTGACTGAGGCCTCCTAAGGAAAGATGATTATGCTTAGTGACCTCATATTCTAAAGAGAAGTGCTGGATGGATGTTTATAAGATTTGCTAATAGAGACAAAAATTTGCCTAAGGACCTCAGATTTGCATCCGTCTCATCTCTCCATAATCATTTCACTCAATTCCAGACACACTGGCTACTTGATGCTTCTAGAATTTGCCAGGTGCCATCTGGCCATAGGTCCTTTACTCTGCTGCGGTCTTTGCTCAGAATGCTCTGGTCTCACTCTTGCCTTCTTCAAGTTTTTGTTTCAGTCCCACCAATCAACAAACTTAACACTGTAGTCACCTTAGGCTTTTGCTTGCACTCACTATTCCTTCTACACTGCTCTACTTTTTCTCTTTCCTACAGCTCTTATCATTTTGTAGGATATGCCATGATTTGCATATTTCTTATTATGCATTATCTCTTTCTGGCCTATAGAATGTCAGCTCCACAAAAGCAGGGTAGAACAGGGATCTTTGTCTGTTTTGCTTATGGTTGCATCCTAAGCATCTAAAATAGTGCTTGCCACTTTGAATTGGGCTTAATCTTGAGCAAGCAGTTCATGGACTTCCTGAGTATGTCACATGGTGTACTGAAAGTTATTTTGATTGAACCTTACTTCATTCAAGTCAAGGTTTGATTGCATATCTCTAAAACAAAATGTAAGCAAAAAATCCATTTTCATATGCCATTTAGCAATTCTTAGTAAACTGAAACATTGACAAAATGTTTTTCTCCATAGGGGGTAGCCCAGCAAACATCTGTCTTTTCAATCTACACATCCTCCATCTGTAAAAATGTTAGCTACATCATTACAAAGTTTAAAGTTCTATTATTTCAAGATTTTTATGTCAACTGAGAGGCTCATGAAATCTTTAATATAACATCTGCATATTCCTTAGAAAACATAAATTGCAGTCTATACTCCATTAGCCATAGATATGGGTTAAATCAAAATTGGAAAATATAAGTAATGTTGGAAAATTTTCCTCTGCCTTTAAACAAGATACATAAAAATTATAGTTCCTCTATCATCTCTACTTAGTTATTTGTTGGAAGATCACCCTAGAGAGTCCAGTACACGAGGCAAAATATAATCATAAATATTTCTCTTTGAGGTCTTAGAGTTCTATGTTTCCATAATTACATTTTAGGAGCATTACTGATTTTAGAAAGTCCAGTATATCTCAGCCTGGATTTTAAATAGCTAATTATTTTTGAAATGAACAAGAGAAGGACTTTATCAAAACACAGTTAGGATCAAGGGATTACTATGCATCAGAACAGAGAGGGTTGATTAAATGAGATGAAAATAAACCCTAAATAGAAAAGAAGTATTGAGAAGAAACTTAGTTCTTAGTTGGTGGAAGTGTGAGCATCTCATGAGAAGTCAGTTGTTTATGATGAAATGAATGGAAAGTCATGTTGATGAGACTATTAATGTGATTAAATTATTATTTGGGTCCAGGAATTTGGTGATCTTTCTTTTCAGAGTTTCAAATTATCCATATCAGATTTGAAAGGACAACCTAAAACAATAGGATGATTTTCTCAATTAGCTTTTAAAATTACTCTTTTGTAAACTACCTAACCTTGCCATGTAAAGAAAGTTATAAATCCTTACTCTTGGAAGTTTTCCAGTATAATTTTAGCCTTGTGTTAATGAGTATCTCATTGTTATATAAAGATGACTGAGAACAATAACAGCTTACTTCTCCTCAAACACTTAGTGCTACCTTCAGCAGCCCTAATATTAGCAATTGTAATCTAGGGAAATACAAGAAGAGAACTACAAAGAGAAACCTGAAGTCTCTCCTTGAAAGAACATGCCTCAGTTTAAAAGCAAGGGTATAAAAAGGGAAGGCAGTAACTTATTATGGATTCCTTTTGTACCCTCTTTCAGTGAATCATTTGGTGAGACTGACTCAGGAAGCTTTTTTTCCTTTCCTCTGAGATAGGAGCTAGGAAATGAATTAAAGAACTCCTTTGAGGTAGTGGGATTATATGGGTCCCTACTTTATAGCCAATAAATTGGACAAAATACAGTGATTCTGTTATATTTTATATCAAATTATTCATTTAAAAAACTGGATTGGTATTTATTTCAATTGGTTTTTAAAATATTTTTTTCTGAATTATCCTTGGAACAAGTATTATTTTTATTAGAGAGGCATTAGGAGGGGACAAAGGGAAAATACTGGGTTTGAGGCCCTCTAATCTTTCCAGCACAATGATTTATAGTAAGATAAGACTCTTCACTGCAACTTTTTATTGATTGAATGGATTACATTAACATGTTCCCTCATTTTTGGAAGAAACACTTAGCTGCAATGGCTAGGAGCAATAGGTTGCAATTTAGAACAGTAGAAAAATGAGATTTTAAAATCCTAGAGACCTGAGTTAAATCCTTATGCAGCTGAGTTATGACTATTTGCCTATAGAAAAAAAAATACTTTAATTAATCTGAGCAATAATTTCTTTAAGTGTAAATTAAATTGAAATAATATTATTCCCATAGGGATATAAGAGTATTAAATGAAATAGAGCATATTACATAACTTTGATATTTTCTCTGTAAACTCTATCAAGTCTGGGGAATTGATTGAGAGTTGTAACTGTTTTCTCATTCAAGTTAGACTTTTGTTCACTTGATCTAGAATTCTTCTCCATATACAAATCAAGTGAGACTTTAGTGAACTTTGCATCTATTTTATTTCTAGAAACACTGTAATTAACTAGCCAACACCATAGATCTCTGAGAGTCAGGATATTCTGATTGTTGCTTTGACTCTGCTGTTCCTTATGATAACCATGCCCACCTTGTCTTTGTCAATTGAGTGCAGCCCCTTGGCCTGTGGCACCCTGGAATCCAAGTATCCCCAATGCATTAGGTTTCCAAATTCAGTGACAGCAGTTACCACTATAATTTCTGGCCTACAGAGAAGAGTTATCACAGAGCTCTTCAAGGATGCTGTGCAGAGAACATAACAGGCACTAATAATGTTATAAACATTTTATTATTGTCATATAAATTACCGTAAGAATTATTAATTAAACACGTGTTTACCCAAAATAGAAATAAATGTAATTATACACACAATGTAGAATACACAGTATGACACTTCTCTGACATGCCTGTTAAAAATTCTGATACTGGAGTTTCAACTGAACTGTTCTGAAACAGAGGGTATGCAAGTTAGTCTCCAACATTTGTATTTTTAACAGTGTTTCCATTTTATTTTTATGCATGCTAAATTTTGAGAATATTTTTGTGAAGTGTATTACTTTTCTAATCTAATTACCTGTTGCATTATTATCTTGATTTCTACTGTCCTTAGTTGCAACACTTTCATTTTTTTTCAACCTATATTTCATGAAGACAATGATAAATTGCCAATGATTGAATCACTCTATGATAGAAGTAAGGTAATATCAACTAAAAAATACTACATATATGTATAACCACAAATTAGTTACATAGGCATGTACATATACTTATACACATACCATGGACTGTATATAATGTACATTTCTTATAAGTTATAATCCATTTTTCTATCCAGGGAAGTCGCAATAAACATCTTTAACTGAGTTTGACTAAATGAAACATTCCCTAGTGCAATTGAGAGGCTCTTCTTTCAATTCTGTATTTCTCTATTGTTTATTAGTCAATTCTTGGCTCTGTTCTGTTTCATAGATCAGAATGTCTACTATCTTATATTGAACCTCTGGATTATACAGAGTGACTGTATGTCTTCATTGGCAGTTGCAAATATTTCTTTTGATTTAAACATCTCCAGATTACAGTATTAGTTTCTGACTCATTTTGAATAGGAAACATTGAGAATTCTGGACACACACTGTCTCCCAAAGCAAGAGCCACAGAAACACAAAAAACCTACATAGAAATACAAAGCATACATAAAAATGCTCTCTTCAAATCTTGAAGTGTACACTGGAAATAAAGCACCATATTAAAGATGAGCAACATCATCAATCCTTTGTTACTGTTACTGTAGCCTTTTGTTTTATTAACATCATATGCAAATTAAACAATATACTAAAATGGGTTTAAAAGTGTTTGAAAAGGGTGACAAAAAACGTGGTGTGTTAATCTGTTTTAGAAGCACAGTTGTAATTACTTCCTTGCTTATCTGAAGGTAGCATTTATAAAAGTGTAGATAGAAACAGACATCAGAAGAATTCATTCTAAGGCCGTATGTTGAGCATCTCATTGCTTCTCTGTTGACAAGTTGTTACAATACCAAAAATATTATTCATTGACTCACAGGCTTTAAGATACTGTTTTGTGTTTCAAAAACAGTTTTTGGAGATTCTGGTTGGTTTTAGTGCCACCAAGTGAAGACTTTGGAAGTCCTCATTCCCAAACTCACAATAAAAAAAAGCTGAACAAACAGAAATCCAATGGCATTTTTGGACCCATTAGAGACTGAAGTCCCAGGACAAACCACCACCCCAAAATCTGGATAGATGAGCAAATCCAGAATCACAAATCTACATCTCCTTACCTGGAGCAGAAGCCTCTGAACACGTAAACCAGTGGGGACACTTAACAAGGTAATTGTGATTACTTGCTAGAAGCTGAGTGTGGACTAAGGTGAGAGCAAGAAGCTCTTGAGGGCTACAGTCTGGCGGGGGGCTGGGGGGGGGTAATTTATTGTGGATTTTACAGCCAAGAAGCACACAAGTTTCTCATGGTGAAGAGCCAGGAAAGATCCACTCATGACACTGTTAGGGGGAGGAGAATTTTAAAACACATACAAGAACATCCTCCATAACAGAAGTTTACTTTTAAGAGGAAAAGTCTTAAAAAGCTTTATCCCAGCAGACTTGTAAAACTCTATCCCAACAGCTTTATCACTCTCCAACCATTTGAGGCTTCTTGCCTTACCTAAGTGAGGAACAAAAGAAATGCTTATAAAATTCACACCCCAGGGACAGAGGCCCACTGAAAGACTGAGATTTAATTATGCAATTAGAGAATGCTTCCACTTCCCCACACTTTACCACATACCAACAGAGTTTATAGCTGAGAAACCTACAATAAACAGAATCTCTCTGAGGAGAACACCTAGGGAAGCCCAAATCAACAAGGGGGGTTAAAAAGGCAAGGATATTGGAAGAATTTGAAGACTCATGGCAACAGAGTTACAGCAAACATTAGATACAGCACAATACCTAGCCAGATAAACATACTTAAGGCTGATAGATGTCCAGCTGTCAACAATATATATATATATATATATATATATATATAGCTACTATTATTTTTAATTAGATCTTATTTTTCTCTATATAAATAAATCCAAACACATGAATCAAGAACACATTTTAAGGAACAGTTTCACAGTAGTAACTGAAAGGGAAAAATAGAATTTCCAAGATATCTTAGACTCCTAAATCATTTTGGATTGACTATACATTCCATTTCAGGTAAGATAAGATTGTTAGAATTATATACACTGTTGCTTCACTTATTACCTTTTATTTATGAGATTGACCTTCCTATAAATCTTTATGGAAGAAAAACAGTTTTTTTGAAGTTTTCTTATGCCAAGACACAAGATTAATAAATTACATCCACCTTCAAAGGGAATAAATATAAGCTAGAAATAATAAGTCATGGAATCTGAGCTTTAGAAAAAACTCACCAAGTCAGCTGACTGATGTTACTGTCATAGAGGCTAGATCCTGGTGTTAGTTGGGAAGTCTACAGAATCAATATGTAGCAAATAGCAACAAAAGTATATGTAACCCATTTACTTTGTTCTATTTCTCTCTTAATTAAAAGACAGCCTGGAAAATTAAAAAAATATATATGCAGTAGCAACCAGAGTGTGGGAGTCTTTTTATGTCACATATGGGAAAAGCCCAGAGCAACTTTAATTAAATACGGTATTTTGGCATTTCATAAACTAAAAACTAGATTAGTTACTACGGAACTAATGTAAAAATGCAAAAACCTGAAAAAATAACAAAGCAATGAAATTGCTAACAACTTAACACTCTCTGAATTAACACTCTACAGAATCTAACCTATTTTCTAATTTTCTAATAAATACTCAATATCCCAAGAGGATTGAAAAGAGAATTAACAAAATTACCATGGAGAAAGATGCAAGCTTCAACTGAACTAGGTTTATAGGTAAATAAAATAATTATTGGAACAATACTTACAACAGCATTAGTTAACATGAGTTACCTCAGGTCTGCAAAAGACAATCCTGGATTGCTCATGTTTTCCCAACTTAAAATATTAGTATCACCTCATTTGACTCTAAAAATTAACCTTTAATACCCTTTGGGATTTTCTTCTGCTTACTTCTCCAATCTCATGCCATCCACTCTAAATTCAACTCACTTTAACTACTCAGCACTTTCTCTGGTTTAATGAGTAATACCCTGAGGTTATGGCATGAGCTTTCTACTATGCCAGAAACCCTTTGCTTCCTGTTCACTGGCCAACTCTCATTAATTTCTCAGATTGCATTTGAAATCTTCTTTTTTTGAGGAAGGCTTCCTTTGACACTATAACCTGATGCCCAGAGTAATTAATTAGGTCCCCTTTAATTGCTCTGGTAAGTCTTTTATTTCCCTTTTGTAGTTTTCTCTTGTAGTTATAGTGTTTAATGTCTACCTTCCCTTCCAGACTGCAAGCTCCACAGAGCCAAGAACCAAGCCTTCTTTGTGACCTCCCTTTTCCTGGTTCTTAGCAGAGCAACACAAAGAAAAAGTTTAAAAGTGATAATCAAATATAAAAATGATCTTGTGATGCCTCTCAGAACTTCATCAAACAAAGGAAAAAACTGAGTTTTAGGGAATTTAAATACAATTCTCATGGTCACATTCCTGGTAAACAAGAAGTTAGATTTCAAACCCAGATGTGCCTGAACTCAAGGCCTATGCTTTTCATATTTTCAAAATAGACAACAAATAACATGACACATTATGTTTTAGAAAATGCACCTACTCTTTGAAAGGTGTAAAATTAAATCATCTGGTAGGTTTTTGGGTTATAATCGGCTATCTAAAAAAAAATATAGGTTTCCTGAGGTTTACTTTATATATAATGAACTTCACCAATTTAAATGATACAGTCTAACATGTTTTGCAAATGTATTCAGTCATATAACAGTCGTTAGAATCAAAATATAAAACATTTCCAAAACTCAAAAATTTCCCTGATGCCCCTTTTAAGTCAGTCTCCTCCACTCATATTTGGACCCTGGCTAACATTGATCTGTTTTTTGTCACAAGAGTTTTGCCTTTCCTAGAATGTCATATAAATGTAATCACACATTATATGATCTTTTATGTTTAGCTTCTTTCACAGTTTTTGAGATTCATCCAGATTGTATATACTTTATTCTTTTTATTGTTAAAGAGTTTTCCATTCATATAAAGATACCACATTTAGTTTATCCATTCATCTGTTGCAAGACATATGGGTTGTTTCAAGGTTTCAGCAATTGTGAATAGAGCTGTCTTAAATATTTATGAACAAATCATGGTGTGGATATATGTTTTCTTAGATCTTAAGCAATACCTAGGAGCAGAATGACTGGGTTGTATGGTAAGAACGTGCATAACTTAATAAGAACCTGCAAAAAGTTTTCCAGAGTGATTATAAAATTTTACATTCCTTGTAGAAAGATAGGACATTACCAATCATTCCACATCTCATTTTGAATGTAATTTTGTTGTTGTTTTATAAGAAGAAACAAATATAGAAATGATAGAGATTAATATGTTAACTTGGTTTTGGATCTGTCTCAGAGGAGTGGTGTGATCCTGGTAGCATTTGAAAAGCCGGTTTAGGTTTGGGATTTATGTGAATTTCTATCAAGGATAAAACTTGACTCTTTAATCAAGCTAACTCTACCCAACCCATCAATTCTTTATTAAAATCTTATCCAATCTCCTTTCCTGCAACAAGAATGGGGAAAAAAAATAAATTATTCAAATGCAGCGTGAACTGTTATAAAAGAGAAATGTTCCTTGTCTTTATATTATAGTTCAATATACCAGTGGAAACATGGTATGCAAAGTCTAAGTTATTGTGTTAATTTTCTAGGGCTACTGTAACAAATCACTACATCTGAGTGGTTTAAACAATAGAAATGTGTTGTCTCCTAGAGTCTAGGAGTCTGAAATCAAGGTGTCAGCAAGATTGATTTCTTCTAAGGGGTACGAAGAAGAATCTGTTCCATGTCTCCCCATAGTTTCTGGTGGATTGCTGGCATCTTTATATTATAAAAGCATCACCCCAATATCTTTCCTTATCTTCACATTTGTTTCCCTGTGTGTGCATGCTTTTGTCCAAATTTGTCCTTTTAAGGACACCGAACTAATAACCTCATTTTAACTTGTTTACCTCTGTAAAGATTCTATCTCCAAATAAAGTCACATTTTGAGATACTGAGGATTAGGATTTCAACAAATAATTTGGGGGAATACAATTCAACCAATAATAGTTATGTGAGATCCAATGATGGCTGTGCTTATTATCATAGTGTTAAGCAACAATTACTTACAAATTCATAGTAATATTAAGTGAAAAGATACATACAAGTGTCTTTATAACTGAATTGCTTTTAACAAGATTTCATTTTTATGGATTTCTTTAAGAGTAAGAATATTTCAGTGATAATGATGACAAAAAGTTTTGAAAACAATTTTCTTACTGTTATGCAAAGCAAAAGGAAAATAATTTAGGAAATTCTAAAATTGATAAATACAGGTTTTTTGGAGGCAGCAAATTATTTAATGTTAGATAATGGACTATATTTTAAATACAGGAAATATTTGTTTAGGTGTTTATTTTTGAAATATGGAATGGAATGGAAATATGGAAAATTAAATATGAAGAAAAGATATTATATAATTTCATACAGATGGTTCAAATGTACTCATGTGTATCATTTTCTGAGTTCAAATGTTTTTATAAAAGTTATTAATTAAAATGGTACCCTGAATTTCATATAATTATAAAACAACTCACATCTAATTCTAAAATGTTGTAATTGATCCTAGAGTGAGATTTATTCTGTGGTTATGGAAAGCAATGTCATTTAAACTGGAATAAATTAAAGCAGATGAAGAGAAAAAATTTATTCTACATAATACTACTTCAATATATTCTTGAATGACTATGCCAATCCATATTCATCAATAAAAGATGTGGTGTGTGCGAAAAAATGAATAAAAATTTTCACCAAGAAATAGCCCATGTTTTACAAGCATAGAAATTGTTGTATTATAGTCTGTGCATTTCTTCTTCACTATGTGCCATACTCAAGGCATTAAAAAAGGGTATAAACAATTTATTAAACACTATTTCTCTTATACTATGATTTGGAGAAAGAATTTGGGAGTCTTTTCCATTGGTTTAGATGAAATTACCCCTCCAGTATTCCTGTCTTTTTAAAGAAATGGCACTGCGCATCATTCTGTATGCTTATTAAAATTCTAATAATCAATTCAATGAGTTAAGTCTAATTTTCACAATTAAAAATTTTTGCAAAGAATTGTTGCATTAATACACTTGGATCCCAATTCTAAATGCAAGATTAGTATTTGTTAACAGTTATATAGCATGCAAAATAATGCCCTCTCCCTAGGACATCCACATCCTAAAACCATGAACTTGTGAAGATGTTACCTCATGTCAGAAAAATGACTTTGCAGCTGTAATTAAGTTAAGGATTTTGAAACGAGGAGATTATTGTGAAATATCCAGGTGAGTCCAATGTAATCACAGTGTCCTTATAAATGGAAAAGGGGTGCAGAAGCATCCATCAAATAAGGAAATATGATAATAGATACAGAGACCAGAATGATGTGATAGCTGGCCTTAGAGATGAATGAAAAACTTGAAACATTTTATAAGGACCCAAAAACATTATCACCCAAGAGGATTCAATTGACACTCATAAATATTCCACCCAACCACAGAAAAATACACATCTTTTCCAAAACTACCAGGATACGTTCTGTATCATATTTGTAGATGGGAAGATTCAACACAGTAAAGATGACAATTCTCAAAATCTTATCAATATCCTGGCAAGTTTTTGCAGATATAAACAAGATTATTCTAAAATTTATTTGTAAAAACGAAGGAACTGAAATAGCTAAAAACAATTTTGGAAAAGAAGAATAAAGTGGAAGGAATCAGACTACAGAGTTCAAAACTCATAATCAATAATACAAAACTGTGTGCTATTGGTGGGAGCATAGACAGAGACCAAAGAAACCAAAGAGAGAGCTACAAAATGGACCTATACAAATATGCCCAAATGACTTTTGACAAAGATGCAAAAGCAATTCAATCAAGGGAAGGTAGCTTTTTCAACAAATGGGGCTGGAACAATTGGATATTCAATAGATAGATGATAGATCAATAGATTGATTGATAGAGCCTTAACTTGGACCTTACAATTTTCACAGAACTTAACTCAAAAAGGATCACATATTTGAAAGGCAAAACTATAAAACTTTTTTTAAGATTTTATTAACTTATTTGACAGACAGATCACAAGTAGGCAGAGAGGCAGGCAGAGAAAGAGGAAGGGAAGCAGGCTCCCTGCTGAGCCCAGAGCTCGATGAGGAGCTTGATCCCAGGACCCTGAGATCATGACCTGAGCCGAAGACAGAGGCTTTAACCCACTGAGCCACCCAGGTGCCCCAAACGTTTAGAATAAAACATAGGAGAAAAATCTTTGAAAACTAGGACTTATTGGAGAGTTCTTAAACATGACAGAAGAAGAATTTTGAAAAGGAAAATATTGATTAACATAACCTCATCAAGACCAAAACCTTAGGCTCTGTGAAAACTTTATTAAGAGAATGAAAAGATTAGCTACAGACTGAAAGAAAATATTTTCAATCCAGCTATCTGACAAAGAATTCATATGTAGAATTTACAAACACTCAAAACTCAATGTTAAAAGGAGCAAATACTCCATTTAGAAAATGGGCAAAAGATATGAAGAGACATTTCACCAAAGATTAAATATGTATGATAAATGAACAGAAAAGATGTTAAACATCACTATCTATTAGGGGAATGCAAATGAAGACCATGATGTGCTATCACTATATCCTTGTTAGAATAGTTAAAATGAAAAAAAAAAAAAAGTAACAATACCAAATGCTGGTAAGGATATGAGGAAATTTGATCTCCCATATGTTGCTAATAAGAATGTAAAAGGATATATCCATTCTGGAAAATAGTTTGGCAGTGTCCTTAACTAAATATATATTAACCACCCAGCAATTGACCCAGCAATTATACTCCTGGGCATTTATCCCAGAGAGATGAAAACTTCTGTCTATAAAAAGCATGCACATGATTGTTCATAGCAGCTTTATTTTTTTTACTTTTTCAGGCTTATTGTGGTATAATTGACCAATAAGAGTATAAGATATTTAAAGTGTACAGCAGCTTTACTTGTAATAGTCCAAAACTAGAAACAACCCAGATGTTCAAAAACCAGCAAATGGCTAAATTGTTGTACGTCCATACCATGACATATTATTCAGCAATAAAAAGGACCTAAATGTTGATATACACAACAGTTTAGGTGGTTATAACTGGTATTATGCTAAGTGAAAAAAGTTATTATCTAAAGATCACATTTTTATTCCATTTATATAACATTATTGAAATGACCAAACAATAGAGATGGAAAACAGATTAGTAGCCAATAGAGATTACAGATGGTGGAAGAGGAGATGTAAAGATAAAGGGGTAATATAAAGGAATTCTTTGTGGTGATGAGATATCTCTGTACCTTGATTATAATGATGATCACACAAACTACATGTGAAAAAATGACTTTGAACTGTATCAATGTCAAGCCCTGGTTTTGACATTTTACTACAGTATCATGTAAGATGGAAACAAAGGGAAACTGTGATGTGTACATATATTGTATTAGGTTTCTTTTTGACTGAACTTATTTTCTGCTTTATCCAGGAAAAAAAGAAGGAAGAAAAAGCAAGGAAGGCAGGACAGGAGGAAAGAGAGTAAGGTAGAGAAGAAGGAAGAAGAGAACCATGAAAATAGTATAGAAAAAGCAGGATGCCCATAAAAAATAGCTTTATCAAGAATCAAAAAGATTATAATAGCACACTTAAAACATTGAGCACTTCAAGTTCAGCGTAGGAGGAAGGCTTAGATACTATAAATATAAGGAAAACTATAACTCTTTTGTTTTCTATGCATCTAATATAAAAACATTGAAGTTATTAGCAACTCACTGCCCTTTGGGCTAAGCATAAACATTTATCTTTTGAAATAACCTTCCCAGAATAAGGATTCTTCCTCTAATGAGTCTAGTTTCCCCAAATGGTTAATATTATGTAGTAAATAACTGCTGTCCAAAGTAACAGAATTGCTATAGTATAAACTAAAAAAACAAATCAATCAAAAAAATGGAGTGTCAACTCTAGCTTACAATTTAGCAGTGCATTATGTTGGTCTGTCTTTATTTGTTTGGTTTTGTTTTCTGTATAAACAGTAACTTCTGGAAGTATGATTTAAAATCATCCTTTATCATTATTACAAAAGAAATGTTAGTTGAAAACAATAATTTAAATCTTAGTTTATGTATTTAATTTAGAAACTCATTAGATGACTTCATTCTTTAAAAAACAAATCAACATTTATTAGTATGAGCCTAGAGATTGTGAAAGTAGGTGTTTCAAAATTCTGAATGAGTTAAAATAATGAACCAGTCTCAGTGTTTGAATCCAAATAATGTATCCTATTTGAAATAATCTGATCTTTTTGTTTGGGGAAGAAATATTTGTTTCACAATAAGATTATACTTCAGTCGCCTCTTTACGAAACATTTCAGATTCCACCCTCATTGAAATAGTTGCCTTTTCCCTTTCCTCACATAGGAACACATAAAATTTTACACAATATTTTAAAGACGTTATTCCACCAAATTATGACTACTTTGTTACTTAAATTGTATTTCATACTTAATTATCAGTGCCATGTGGGCAAGCACCTTGTATTTTCCATGTTTGTATCTAATGCTTCAGCTACACTTAAAGTGTAGACAATGTTCCACATACGTTGTTCCATTGTTTCCATCATTAACTCAATACTGCATTTGAGCAACAGCATAGCTAAAAGATCATTTTCGAAAGAACATATTTCAAGTTAGGAGGAATGTTCCTTTTGATGGTTCTACACACATGAAATTCCTCACTTTTCTTGATGAAACTCAAGTCAAATTCTCCAAATAAACTGTTTTATTACTGATTCTGTTCCTTCATCCAGTTTCCTTGCACTTGACCTGTATTGTCAATAGGAAACACTTCTACCAAACTAGATTATAGTAGGTACCATTTTCTCTGATTATTTTGTTTCTTTTTGTTTGTTTATTTCTTTTTACCCTTTTTCATACTCACACTTTCCATCATTTTCCACACTTTTCTCATTTTCATGACTACATTTTTATGTTCACAATAATTATGTGGTGAAATGTTTGCCTCATGACATTATCAGATTGCTGTAGTGGGTAAACCATTTCCCTTTAACTGATGTGAAGGTATGCCCAGGGAGAGAGAATGTTGAAGCTGTGATCTTTGGGCTTCTACACTCCTTTCCTTCCACTCAAGGTAAATGTGAAAATAATAATTGTTAGCTTTTGCTTACTCCCTAATAATGCATTTAATCTTCATAATAACCTTATATATAAAGCAAGCACCATTTCTCACTGATTTTTGGAAACAGGAAAGAACAGATGAAAGGCACAATAATTGAAGTTTCCCTGCCTGTTCTCAATTTTTCTGTGAAAATTGAGGTGTTTTGTTTTTTTTTTAAAAAGGTAAGCAAAGACTCCTTTGGTAGTCCTAGAGATTTTTTTTTAATTGAATAATTAGGAAATGGAGAAATATAAGGTGCAAAAAAAAGGACAATAGATGATCAGGGAGATGTAAGAACTGAATCCTCTCTTTCCAGCTGATATTCAAAGGGGAAAATCATTAAAGATGTTCATTCTTAAAATCTGACTTATCTTAACTTCAGATTGGTTCTTTATACACTTCACCCAAATTGTGAAGAATCATGTTTTACTTTGTTTAGTAGTATTTTAATGAATGGTTTGGGGTTGCTGTGCATGAAAAAGAAGAAAGGGAAGCTAAATATAGAGGAATGATAAATGACAGTGGATTTTTAAAATAGTTATTAATAATTTTGAATTTCTCTTGCTTTATATTATTGTTAATGTTCAGGTAAAAATTCAGAATCTTATAGGTTAATCCAAAAAATTTCTAGTGTCACAGTCTAGTACTCCAATCCAGGAATATAAATTATATATTTATATGTTTGTAGTATGTATATGGTATATTCTATTGCCCCTACACTAATAATATTAAAAATGCACAGTATATAACTAGTACACATGCATTGTATGTGTGTGTATATGTGTGTGTGTGTATATGTATACATATATATATATATATATATTCTTAAGCATTGAGTTAAAAAATACAATATATTTGAAGTCTTATTCTACATCTTAACCAAACTACCCCCATTTAGAAATAATTTTCCTGTTGTATGATTTCATTACTCAGTTTTTTCCAGATGTGTATTTGCTTTTTCCAGCTTTCTTGTACTTTAACAAAGTTGAATACATTTGAATACATCAAATTCTAACTGTCCTCTGAAGATATTTGGGAGGTATGGATTTTTCTCTCTTTATTAACTGTCAGAGTACACTAAAAGAATCTAGGGATCTAGAATGCCAATCCTAATGATCCAGTTAGTCTAAATATCACACTAACAATGAACCACTTTTCCTTTAGCAACATTAATTCTAAAAAAACCATGATATAAACATCTAGGTTCAAGCTCCTTATTTAACTATTAGTGGCATGAATATGGGGTTCTTTATATAATTTATTTCAAAATATTGGTTACGGAAAGGGACAGATCATCACAAGTAGCAACAGGAGAGAGGGGACCTTGAACACAGAAATCTTATATCTACTCTGGATCTTTCCTCCTTCCACAGGAATCTTCTTTTTATGGCTGATCCAAGGTACATAACCAAATGTGAATTAATAAAAAAGGGAATCAGTGTTCATCCAAACATACTATAAGATTAAGGTACAAAATTGTTGCATGACTATCCTAACAAAAAAATTCAACAGAAAAAATAGTATCATGAAACAAAAGAACTTATTCAATATGAATGCATAATATTTGATATAGGAAAAAAGCAATTGCAATATGATTGCAGCACAATCCTAAATTTGTTAAAGCAACTGCAGCTATAAAGGAGGATCACAAAATAAAAATAACAATCAAAGGGTAGGGGACCTCAAGAAAGAGATAGATGGACAGCAATCAGTAGATGATTGCCATACAGGAGGAGGATACGCAACAAAAACTTGTAGAATTCAAGGAAAAAAAAGTAGGTGATAAAAACATTTCAAAAACCAAAAAGCAAAGGGAGAGCAAAAGCCATAAAAATAATAAAAAGCATGAAAATATAAATGAAAAATCTGCATAAAAATGAAATAGAAATAATAGAAGAGTCAAAGAGAGCATTCCTCAGTATAAACTTGCAAGTTACTGATTTTCCCCCACATATACCCCTTCTACTATTTATTCCATGTATTTTTGCTCTATTTTATGTTCACGTGTAATATTTCCACTAGCAATGTTGTTTTTTCATATTTTATTCTTGTCTCATACTGCTTTTATTTTATTTCATTTCTTTATTTTTTATCTTTAAAATGCTTAGTGTATCTGTTTTAGTACTTCTATTTTACATAGGAGATATTATGGTTTTTATTTTGAAGCTATTGAAGTCTTCAGATATGTCTGTGCTTTGATCTGGTGTCTCATATTTCCCTATGGGATATCTGAACTCTAACTTAAAAACATATTGATCGGGAGACCAGTATGTCAGTTCAAAGACAATGTGTCCCATTATTTTAAGCTCTGACATTTCTTAAATCTCTTCTTTCTTTCATTTCCTCCTCTTCCTAACTATCCTTTCCTTAGTTCATAATCACAGAACTCACTCTCTGGAAGATAGAACAAATATTCTAAGTTTTAAAACTGTCTGCTGTTAATTTCTAGCAATACATTCTATACACTATGGTCAAAGTTGCTTTCCTAATCGAAATATATGATCTTGTTGCTCTCCCACCATGGTCACTATATCTAACGATTCTCCTGTGTATATTGCAAAAAGTCGAGTCATGAGGATGTTGTAATGGTTTTACTCTTCCAATCTGATAAAGCTATAACTATATTCCCAGAAACAGCTTTTCCTAGTGGGCACCAGATTAACTTCTTTAAACCGAAATGTGTACAAAATTTGGAAGGTAAGAGTGAAGTAGCAGCTAAGAAATGAAGTACCAGCCATTCCTTTCTGAAGGACATTGTGATTGGATATAATGATGTGCAGAAATAGCAATGGTTTCTAGTTTGTCCTTACTCATCCTATCCATATTTGCTCTTTTCCCTGACTTCCAACAGCAGCAGGGAACCAAGAGAACTGGTAGCTATGCAAAGGGACAGTTTTTTCTAGTCTTTTCTCCCGGCTCTTTTCATGGTCCTGTTCTGAGTTGGATATGCCTGGCTTTCCAGATTATCTTGTAAACTCTGCTTTGTCTACCCACACCACAGCTTCAAAACAGTTAATAGTGACTCTTTCCTAATGCCCCAGTTCTTCCTTCTGCATCCCTACTCCCAAGACTCTCCTATAACCATGCACAACTTATCCCTAAGGGAAATCCTTTAGCACACACTATTCTCAATGGTTCAGTTTCCTTATTTGAACCATAACCGATTCAAATACTTTTTAATCACTCTATAATTTATTTCCACCAAACCTCAAAAACTATTTTCTACCTACAATGACTCTCTTGCAAGCATCTGTGGCTCTGTCCATGGCTTTTCCTCTGTCTATAACACTCTTCTTACTCCTATTTGACTGGTGGACTCCACTCTTCTTCAAGACACATGCTTACACTTATGGAACATTCTTTCCCTGCCACTGAGGGCAGTATTCACTCCACTTTCTAAACTCCATCTATACTTTTACTTAAAACTTATATCTTCTGTATAAATACATATTATCCTTTGCCTTTATTATATCTATTAACAAAAAGTCTTGTAAAAGTTTTATTTCATATATGCCTCTTTATACAAGTACCTTCTTTGAACACAAAATTTTTTTCTTAGTGATGGTGCTTTCACTAGTATTTAGCACAGTGCCTGGTACACAGCATTTTCTCAATAATTTACTCAGATTTAAAATACCTTTAATTTTGTTTACTGAGATAGCTATTTTAATCTAATTTTCCATTATTAAAAACAGTCTGTAATGGCTAAAGTTGATGGTATTTGCTTCGTGTGTGTGTGTGTGTGTGTGTGTGTGTGTGACAATGTATCTGTGCAAACATTTTTAGATTCATCATTTTATGCCCTTTGTTATGGTTTTTCCTATATGTGACTGATCTTCTCTAATAGATTGTTAGCTTTTGAATGAAGTGCATGAAATATGTAATCAAATACTCATGTGCAATGGGGGAAAGTGAACACATTGTATGATTATGTTTATGTCTTACATGGCTTAGTTCAATTAACACATTGACTCTGGAAAATTAACTCTCATAAGAAGATTACAATCACAGTAAATCTGTGGCTGATTAAAATTTTTAAAAACGTTTTGGTTACCCTAAAGTATCAATTACACAGAGTGAAATTATTTAGATGTCAGGTATAGCACATTTGTAGCTAGCACATATTTGTCTTATTAGAAAAGTTGATGGTATTTGCTATCTTTTTCAAGGATTTTTCCCCCCACATATTCCTAATATATACTTATGCTTTAATTTGTACCCTATCTTTATTTTTTTAAATTTTATTTTTTTTTTCAGTGTTCATTGTTTATGCACCACACCCAGTGCTCCATGCAATACGTGCCCTCCTTGATACCCACCACCAGGCTCACCCAACTCCTCATCCCCCTCCCCTCCAAAACCCTCAGTTTGTTTCTCAGAGTCCACAGTCTCTCATGGTTTGTCTCCCCCTCCGATTTCCCCCAATTCACTTCTCCTCTCCAACTCCCAATGTCCTCCGTGTTATTCCTTATGCTCCACAGGTAAGTGAAACCATATGATAATTGACTCTCTCTGCTTGACTTATTTCACTCAGCATAATCTCCTCCAGTCCCATCCATGTTGATACAGAAGTTGGGATTCATCCTTTCTGATGGAGGCATAATATTCCATTGTATATACTAACCATATTTTCTTTATCCATTCATCTGTTGAAGGGCATCTTGGCTGTTTCCACAGTTTAGCAACTGTGGCCATTGCTGCTATGAACATTGTACCCCATCTTTAGACAAGAAATGGTCACCAAATGACCTTGGATAACTACTTCAGCAGATATGAACATTGTATGTGAACAATCTATATTTTGTGTTTTATCTCAGTGACTGCAACACTTTTTCTTCAAACCTTTGATAAAAGGGGTCCCTGAGTGGCTCAGTCAGTTAAGCAGCTGCCTTCGGCTCAGGTCATGATCTCTCTCTCTCTGTGTGTGTCAAATAAATAAATAGAATCTTTAAAAAAAAAAAAAACTTTCACTAAGCAAGTGTTTGTTTGTTTGTTTTTTAAAGATTCTATTTAAGACAACTATCATATGATCTCCCTGATATGAGGGAGAGAAGATGCAACATGGGGGGTTAAGGGAGTAGGAGAAGAGTAAATGAAACAAGATGGGATTGGGAGGGAGACAAACCATAAGTGACTCTCAATCTCACAAAACAAACTGAGGGTTGATGGGGGGAGGGGGGTTGGGAGAGGGGGGGTGGGGTTATGGACATTGGGGAGGGTATGTGCTATGGTGAGTGCTGTGAAATGTGTAAACCTGGCGATTCACAGACCTGTACCCCTGGGGATAAAAATATATTATATGTTTAAAAAATAATAATAAAATTTAAATAAAAAAAAAACTTTGACAAAAATGTTATCCTTTATTTCAGGTATTCTAATTGATGCCCAAAAAAGAATTTTTTTAAAGATTTTATTTATTTATGTGGCAGAGAGAGAGTGATCATAAGTAGGCAGAGAGGCAGGCAGAGAGAGAGGGGGGAAGCAGGCTCCCCACTGAGCAGAGAGCCCGATGTGCAGCTCAATCCCAGGACCCTGAGATCATGACCTGAGCTGAAGGCAGAGGCTTAACCCACTGAGCAACCCAGGTGCCCCAAAAAGAATTTTTTATAATTAATGAGAAAAGATAACAAAAGGAGAGTACTTGGAAAGAGAAAGAGCAAAAGAGAAAGACTTCTCTTAGATTAGGCCCAGTTTATGGGCTTCAAATGCCTGGGGAGTGATGAGCTTATTTCTGTTGGGCTCTTACACAAATAGTTACCAAGCATTGTCTATGTACTGTTTTAATATTTCACATGAATATGTAGTCTTTAGTATATGAATGCTTTGATTAATAGTATGCTGATTAATTTTAAAATATTGCTATCTACTATATGGTCTTTTCATAATGTATTTTCTTAATGTACAAATGCTAAAAATATGTATTTTCCCTTATATTCAAGCAGGTTAGAAACTACTTCCTTATATCACTGTTACCAATAAATGTGGCCAGTTTGCAACAGTTTACCTTTCTAGATTAAACCTGTGCATCACATTCAATGTGAGATTGTGGATACAAGTAACAAATTATATGTGACTTCTTAAGTACCTACGTATAATCTTATATTATATTCTCCCAAACTAGATTTTCTAAGAGGCTGAGGCATAAAATCTCATTGAAAAAAAAGGGAAAAAATCAGGCTTCTTGGACTGCCAGAGACTCTAAGTGAAGTAACAGCAGAGGAGAACGTGTTCAAATTATCTCCAAAGTATATTCATTGAACACCCAGACCAGGCATTGTAAATACAAATGCAAACTCACTAGACTGAATATTAATTGTTTCCCTGCTCTGCTTTCTTTCTAAACTCACTCTCTTACTAAAAAATATTTGACATGTTTTATGTGATTTGTTTAAATGATTTCAACATTTTCCACCACATCCCAGCAAGACGAATAAGTGATCCTAATCAAAGCAGTTCTTTTCCTTCAGTGATCTGCATTGTAAATAAAAGGCAATATTTGTTCTTCCAATATTAGTCTTCCTCCTGTGGATGATCTCTAGCTACTGATTAGCCTATCAATTTATACTAATGGGAGTGCACTGAGGCAAATCTATGATAGCTTAGCCCATATTTCTGTTAATATGCACATTTTCTCTACAAGAATTATTCTATAATTTCTTCTAATTTTTAGTAGTCATGAAGCTAAGAAAAGTTTATAATTTATATGTATCTTTTGATTATTTGAGTTTGGTTCTCATTTTATGAGAAAATCCCGGTTAAAAAAATATTTAGAATGATGAACATCTGAGAGGTTTTCTGTTACTAGAGGTCAGATCAGTTTTTATTATAATTTGTTAATTGAAATAAGGATTTCAAGCCATATCACTTAGCAGATATCTTTATGTACTGACAGCTTTGTTAAAACCTGAACTAATATACTTAAGAATAGAAGTCATGATTAGAATTTGGCCAGTATACGTGGCTATTATGAATATTACATTTATTTTGACTTTTATCTACAACAGATTCATGAAATACTGTTCAGGGGCATCTGGTTATCTCAATTATAGAGCGTGTAACTCTTGATCTCGGGGTTATAAGTTCAAGCCCCATGTGTGGAAATTACTTAAAATCTTTTTTTTTTTTTTTAAGAAATACTGTTGTAACTTTATTGCTGCAATAAAGATTAAAGGGGTTGGGAGGTTGTATGGAGTCTGGGTTTCTAAGGACAGGATACACAGAAAAATATTAAGTGATAATGATTGAATAAGGTAAGTGTGTGTGTGTGTGTGTGTGTGTGTGTGTGTGTAGATTTTATTCTATGACTGAAATGGTTTTTTGAATGTTTCTTAGACTACTTTGATCTAAAATTCAATATATAACTAAATCCTATTTCCCCCTTCTCTTGCCACTGCAAGCACTATTCTATTCTCTACTTCTATGTGTTTGACTATTTTAGATTCATTCTGTATATGAAATCAAGCAGTATTCATCTCACACAAAACAAAACAAAACAAAACAAAAAAAACAAATGAAAAACTATAAAAGGACATAAGGAAACTTTTGAAGAAGATTGATTATGGGGATGGTTTCATGAGTGTATGCATATGTTCAGACTCATTAAATTATGTACATTAAATATATGCAGGATTTTATATATCGATTATATCTTAATAAAGCTAAAATATATTTATATGTATATTAAATATATATTATATATAATATATTATATGTTACTAAGTCTGCTTGGCAGATAGCACCTAAGTTTCTTTCGCATCTAGATCCTGCTACTTGAGGTAGCCTAATGATCCTTCCTCAATATTATCATTTTATTTTATGAAGTACAAAAGCCCCCAAATCTATGCAGAATAATTTCTTTAGATCAAATGCAACCTCCTTTCTAGATAAAGTCAGAGATTATGATTATTTATGTGCAAAGAATTTATCCCAGAAAAATTTTAGTTTTGTTTTAGGCTTTCAGTAATAAAGTACATGCAAATCAGAAGAAAACAACTTTATATTGTAATCATATACTAAGATATTTCATCCTTGCCTCTAATCCAGACATGTAGTTGATTAGGCAATTGTTAAATATACAGTCTCTCAGATTTTATAATTATATAGGAAATAATAACTGAACTTGCATGTTAAATATGATTAAATTCATTTTCACAAAATTATTATTTCAATTTTATCATTGAAATTAGCTAGAAATTGAATTAACAATGTTTAGGTCATTTTAATTCATATGAAAAATTAATATACTAATGTTTCTATTGTTATTGTTCAGAACCAAACCAAATTAATCTACCTAACATTGCTACAACATTTGGCAGGCTGCAAGCCCAGAGTTCACTGATTGCATTTTGCTTTTATAAAAATGTCATAAATATAATTAATGACAAGAACACTTCATTGGTATATTCCATCATGAAGTGATATTGCTACACTTAAAATCCTATTCTGGATGTCCAAGTAATGTCAAGTTACATAGTTTGCTTCTATGTGCCATCTTCACTTGTAAACTAGTTATTGACACAAGAAGGAAGACATCGAATGATTTGACACTGAGTGAATGAAGCCTTTGTTATTTGAAATGGCCCTAGTGCCTTGGACATAATTGGGGGTTTATAACTGGATAAAAGAGTTGTCAAATCTATTACCAAACCTGCCAAGAAAACACATTTCATACTATTTTCCTTGTTGCTTTTTCTTTCTTTCATGTAACAATTCAACTTTATAACAATTTTAAATCCCTTCAGGGGAGGTATTTGAAGACGGTCATTGGGCCTCTCTGGTTGTTAAAGGCACTTAACTTTTTGTCTCCCAATTTATTTTACTATACCAAGCATATCAGAAAGCCAAAAGAAGCAACAACTAGAAAATCTGAATGCTGGAGTATATTTTTAAGAAGGAAAAGAGAATAAAACATTACCTAAGTAGAGAGATGTGTTAGGATACATATGTCCACAATTATAAATGTAGAGAGAACAAATTAAGTACCTTATCAAACTGGAAGTCATGGTAATCCATAAGTATTAAAATGATACATTATAAATACGTAACTTATTAGAAATATAATGTAATCATCTGCCAGCAGTTTCACAAGCTGATTTTATTTGCCAACGAACTTTGCTTTACCTCATTGAGAATACAAAAATGTCAAGGGGGGAGAAAAGGTCTTCAGGCAAAGTAATTCAGTGTAGAGTCAGTAGAAAACAACAAAAAAAAAATTATCCAATTTAAGAATGTCAAAAAATGTATATCATATTTATACATTAGTTTTTTTCACAAATAGAAACTGGATGTAGTAATTTGGTAGGACCAGAGTTCAGGATATGTGTGTATGCACTGGGGAGAAAGGAGATGGCAGAATGAGTAGAGACATGAAAAACTTAGATTTTGGATTTAACACTTTTTATATTGACTTTTGAAAAACTGAGACTAAGAAATAACATCATGCAGAGCCACTAAGATAGTTGGTCTTAGACTTCCTGTCTGCTAACTAATTTATTTTTCCATTTCCCTGCATGTAAATTTAAAGTTTTAACAATCAGCACTGATTCATTGTATTTTCTCTAATCATTAGTAAGTCTACTACTATTTAGTGGATTTTATTTCAATAGATATTTATACTAGATAACATAATTTGGGATAAAAATAAATGCATTACATACAATAAATTAATACACTAATATTTTCTTTTATGTTAAAATACACAACACAGTTCTGTTTTCAGTTAGGATTTAGGAAACTACCAGAGAACATCACTCACATGCTAACAACAAAATAACTTACAAACGAATAACTTTTCTTGAGCCTATCAGATATATGAGATCACAAGCCAACCAGGTGAACAA
Source organism: Enhydra lutris kenyoni (assembly GCF_002288905.1). Taxonomy (NCBI): domain Eukaryota; kingdom Metazoa; phylum Chordata; class Mammalia; order Carnivora; family Mustelidae; genus Enhydra; species Enhydra lutris. The sequence goes on from NW_019154111.1 coordinate 22,150,584, forward strand.
AATTCTAAAGTGCAACAAACTTCTCCAAGAAATGAGGAAGCACATGAACCATTTCACGTGTGGCAAAGCACACACAGTAATGAAAGCCATAAAAGTGGGTAAAAAGAAAAATATGTAAGATTATAATATATTCTTTAAAATTGAGTGTGAACTAGTGTAACTGCTTAGAATTCCCAACTGTTCCAGGCAAAAGTGTAGTCCTCATGCACTTGGATGGTTTTTTTCAGACTAGAAGACCCACAGATGATAGATCTATTGGACATGTTGGAGGTGACCTATAGAATACCTGTGATTTCTATATCCTAATAAGTAGATGACCAGTTGGGGGAATTTTACTAAAGAACTAAAATCTCTGAAAAAAAAAAAAAAAAAAAAGAAATGAACCAGAAAGATATTTCAGATTTTAAAATTGCAAATACTTAAATTAAGATGTCAACAGATTGGTTTAACAACAGAATAGAAAGTTAGAGATTTAGAAGATTAATCAATATGAAAAATTCTGGCAGAATCATGGAGAACAAAAAGAGTGAAAAATTCAGAGAAGATTGTAAGATAGATTTGATATATGTGACTGCAAATTCCCAGCCACAAGCGAGTTTCTGGAGGCTTGAGTCAACCTTCCAGAGGAAAACAAAAAAAGAACTTTAACTGAGGATACTCATCTCAAATAAAGCATATCATAGGGGAGGTGGTGGAGGGATGGGTGAAATAGGTGAAGGGGATTAAGAATACACTTAGGATGAACACTGAGTAATGATGTATAGAATTGTGGAATCACTATATTGCTCACCTGAAATTAATATAACAATATGTTAACTAATTGAATTTAAATAAAAACTTGAAAAAAATAAATAAAAATAAAAATTTTAATGGAGGAAGGAAAGAATGAAGAAAGAAAGGAAGGAAGGAAGAAAGAAAAAAGAAGAAAGAAAGAGGAAGGAACCATAGTCTAGCCAGGAGGTGTACCAGGAATCAGTCCCACCCATACCTCACCTACAGGTCTCTGAGCAACGCCAGGGAGATGCCTCAACAATCTTGCTCTGGGCAGTGACTCCACCTCATTACAGCTGAATGGGTCATTTCACTGGCAAATGTGTCTTGTTGGAAGCAGCTCCAAGTCAATTCTATATCCTGAAATCCCTGATCACCTTTCCAGAGAGATGAGCTCGTTTCTCCTACTAATGTCCCTCATGCAGATGGACAGCTAGAGCATTCTGTTGCAAAATAGTTCTGAACCAGGCAGCACAAAACAAAACTAAAAATAAAAACCTGTGTGTAAATAATATGTATCTATACCTGTCAAGGGTTAGAGACGGAATGAAAAAATTAGAGTAACTAGAGGCTAGAGATTTTCAAAACTGAAATAAGATACGAATGATAGATTTATCAGATTTTCCTGCTTGAAACTCAGAATAAATGCATTCTGTTCCTTTGTACATCATAGTAAAACTAATGAATATCAAAGATAAAGAGAAAATACTTAAGCAGGCAGAGGGGAAAAAAGTATATTATCCTCAAAGGGATAGGAGTGACGCTATAGCTGACTTTACAAAGAAGATATAGAAATCTCAGAAAAATGGAATAACTTCTTTGAAATGTATAATAACATCTTTAAAAAACTGTCAACATGCCTTTCTATTTCTTCCAAAAGAAATTAAAGATGAAAAAAAGGAATTTTCAGGCTACCAAAATCAGAGAATTTATCACTTTTTTTTTCCTGAACTAACATAAATGGAGTTCTTCAGGCTAAAATAAAAATATTCCGATAAAACATGTTAATGTAGGGAGGAAAAAAGGAAGGGCAATAGAAATGTTATAAATGTAGATAAATATAAATAAATATTGACTATACAAAACCAATAATAGTAAATCTAGCAGAGGTTAAATAAATGTGAAACTAATGTGCAAGGCGATTAACAACACATAATATAGGAAAGTAGGGAAAAGAATTCAAGTGTTGTGAAGCAGTGCTCCTTTGTAGAACTGCCAACATTATGTAAATTTTCAAATGGGAGCTGTCCAGTGGGGTAGACACTAGTCCCTTGCACCCACTTAGCACTAGTAATGTGGCTAATGCAACTGAGAAACTGAATTTTTTATTTTAGTTAAGTCTGACTCATGTTTAAATGGGCATGTGTCTAATGGTGATTTCTGAAATTCTAAAGATGTCTGCACTGGCTGGGAAGGAGTAAAGTACTAATTCATACTAAGTAGTCCCAACCAATGAAATGTTGTGGCCACTGGTAAGCTGTCACAAGGATATCTTTCAATTTATTCATATTCCAATAAATAACAAAGGTATTTCAAGAACCCAACTATAAACAAAGTTTTAGTTTTAAAATTAATATTAGTGCACATGTAACAAATTAACAGCACCTATCACTATGACAATAAAGTATTATAAAATATACAATCCTTGGTATCTTTCTGATCACTCAAATGAAGGAGAAAAGGAAGGAAGGAAGAAGGAATGAAGGAAATAAATTATGGCTGACTACATAATGAGAATCTTCTAAATTCAGTGTTAATCGTGATGCTTAAATTAACTATTTATGTCTGTCTAATTGCTAGGCCCATGCCTAAACTTACTTTGAGAACCAATACATGGACCTCGAATATTTAAATAGAAATTTTGCCAATACAGCAAAGCAAAGCAAATCACACCTATTGAGTGCCCAAGAAAGAGGGAAAAAAGAGGATTTGCCCATTCATGTCCCAGAAGGAGTTGTTTTTTCACAGTAACATTCCTTCTGATTCTCTACATTAAGCACAATTATTTGGGTCATTATTATTTTCAAATCAGTTTTAGTCACAAATCTGTTCACATTGTTCTCTCAGAGAAATTAACCCAAGGATTTTAAAAACATAACTTTTAAAGTTCTGAAGTGGTTAAAGCCAGATCTTTTTTAGGCCAAGCCTCTTAAAGTACTGAAAAGGCCAATTTTTGTTAAAAACAAAACTCCATAATTACCATTTAAATGTTACAAAAATATAGAAAAGGGTTTCTCCCTCATCAAATTTATATCTTCATTAAACATGCTAACTTTTCATTTTGTCTTCACATTTGCAAAATAATTAGACTTTGCCTTGAGGAGTCAACAATTCAAAATCTTCAAGAATGGTGCAAATTCTGTTGATGTAACTATCTTCTCTGCAATTCTCCAAAGGCAAGAAGTTATAATATTAGGAAGAACTATAAGGATAAAAGAAAACAATTCCCAACAGAGAAATTTTAGCAGTTAATTTTGACCTAAAAAATCTAAGTTTTGAGTAAATACCTGACTAGAGGATGCTCTATGTAAGCAATGATTCACATTGCCTCAGATTTATTGTATGCATCTTTAATACCAAGAAGAATTGCAAAAAAAAAAAAAAAAAAAAAAAGGTGATTGTTTCATTCTTTTGCAACATTTTAAAATCATTGGAGCAACTTAAACTCCTGCAATATTACCACTTTGTGGTGCATGTGATTTCATGTTGAATTCTCCCTTCTTCCATTACTTACATAGATTTAAAACCACACACAGGCAAACACATATACACACAACCTTGAAAAAGTTAGTTGGCTTGCTGCATGTCTTTCAACCAACATAGTGACAAAATTTAATTTCAAATACATATCTCCATGCCTTTTAATTTCCTTTTTATGTCATTATTTCATAATTTTCCCTCCCTTTTCTTTGTGCATTCTTTTTTTTTTTTTTTAAGATTTTATTTATTTATTTGACAGAGAGAAATCACAAGTAGGCAGAGAGGCAGGCAGAGAGAGAGGAGGAAGCAGGCTCCCTGCTGAGCAGAAAGCCCGATGTGGGGCTTGAACCCAGGACCTGGGATCATGACCCAAGCCGAAGGCAGCGGCTTAACCCACTGAGCCACCCAGGCGCCCCTCTTTGTGCATTCTTCTAGGGAAAATTTTCTATTTCATTTTGACTCAAAAATTCATAGACTATGTCCCATTATCTTATATGTATACAGGAGAGTCATATACCTCCTGGGAGTAAATGATTGACTTTCTCAAGGAAATGAACCCAGGTCTAATGTCTTCTTTCAAATTTGTGGTTTTTATACCATACTATACTATATTCTTTTATTTTTTAAGATCTTATTTATTTATTTGAGAGAGAGAGAGAGAGAGATTGAATGAGAGAGAGAGCATGAGAGGAGAGAGGTCAGCAGGAGAAACAGACTCCCTGATGATCAGAGAGCCCGATGTGGGACTCGATCCCGGGACTCCAGGATTATGACGTGAGCAGAAGGCAGTTGCTTAACCAACTGAGCCACCCAGGTGCCCCGTATACTATATTCTTTTAATAGGAATGAATAACAAAGCAGATAACTGAGAAATTTAATAAGGCAAAAATAACTTTTTCCTTTATCAATTATCTGAGAAGTTGTCCAAATTTCTGGTATTTAGTATGATACAAGAAATAGCAATCAATAGGAAAAGAAAAGAAAAAAAAAGGAATGACAATTATATTGGCAAAAAGTAATAATAATACCATGGGGAAAATATATATCACATAATATAATTATACTTTAATACCTGTAAGTGAATAATTCATAATAAGGAAAAGTCATAAAATACTCCTGATGCTCATACAACACATATAAACAATTTAAATAATTGAAGGTCAAAAGCTGATAAAGTACCCAGACACATTTCAGTAATTAAATTTCAAAAATGTTTTTTCCTTTGATGATTAGACCATTACAAATTCTAAAAAAAAATGTCTTTCTGTTTAGAAGGTAGGCTGTAAAGACAGATATGCATTTCTTATTTAAAAAAAAAAGGAAAGGTATGTTTAATTCATTGGTAGTTTTAAAAATAAAAATATTCCATATATTATGTCATAATATTTGTCACTTGAAACCAAATAGCTTTTGTAAATGTCTTAATAAAGTTCTAGTGCACAGTAAGTCCATTGATATGGAGAAACATAGATTTATCTATACCTCTGAGTTCTTTGTTTAAACACTGGAAGTGGGACGCCTGGGTGGCTCAGTTGGTTAAACACTGGAAGTAAAACAAATAACAAAGTAAAACAATAACAGTAAAATGATAACAACAACAAAAAGAGTGCCACACAGATTTTCCAGGAAGCAGATTCTGAGATGGAGTTTAGTAGTCAGGAAAAGAGTCTCAAAAAAGACACCACATATAAAACTAAGCATATATAATAAAAAATGTATATTTGCTTGTATAAATTAATAGTTTTCAATTATTTTTGTTGTTAATAGATTTAGGTTATAATAGTTTCAGGACCCAGGTTGTTTTTTGTTTTGTTTTCTGTGTGGTCCTGGAAAGGGTTGTTTTGTTTGGGTTTTGGTTTTCTCCCTAATACAAACTCTTTTTCTTAATATGCCAAGTCAAGATTAACATAATTGCATTCTCAAAGTATGAAATTTTACATCAAGCTATTTAAATGACACTCTCAAAATAATTTTGATGTTACTTTTTTTAACTACCTTTTAATGATGTGAGGATGCTTGCTGACAAATGAAATATCTCAGATGTACTGTATTATTTTATTACCTTATTAAAAGCTCACCACCAATTTCAGATTAGAAATACCCTCTTACAATGTTAATGGTTACTATAAACTGACCTAAGTCAATTTGGTCATTGTCCAATATAAGGTTGTTTCTGGTAGATATCAGTATCTTCCAATCGAGAAAATTAGATAATTACCTGCAGCAATAACCAGTAACCATCTATGACCATCCAAGATTTGCAATTGCTGTGAGGCAGACTATATCAAGAACTGCAAGTCTCAAATAGATTCCTACCAGACTCAGAATTCTGTTTGTAGGATTTCCCTGTTCATTATTGCCAAATATGATCAGTAGCACTCATATCTTAAATGTCTTAATGTCTTAATGTCTAGATTAATATGAAGAATAATTTTAAAATTTATATTTCTATTTAGAAGGCAGTGAAGCACTAAATTTTTTTACAAAATTCAAGATTGTAAGAATACTTTTGCAAAATAGTAGCTATGTGAGAAACCTTTTGAGATTTCACTTCATAAAAATTATATTGCAAAGAATGGAGTTGTATTTCATAGTTGAATCCCAGAAGTGACAAAATCATTAGGTGGACTACATGTTAAGACATTTGAAAAGATTAATGTGAAAAAGAAAGTGATGACAAATAGAATTCATAAGCAAATGACTCAGATCATGTTACAAACACTAAATTCCAGATGGAGTCATAAATAGGGAGGAAGAGAAAACTATTTTTGAATGACAAGTTATTATGAGGTAAGACAACTCTATTTATGACTATTTATGGCAACATCAGATAGGTCAACATGATTAAATAGAATGTTTCCTCTAGCCATTTGGAAAGTAGGCATAAAGCAGGGATAATGAAGTTTATGGGACATATTGTTTGAAATAGTTTTCTAAATGGTGAGTTCCCGACCAGCATTCTGATACTCTAACTCACCGAATCACTTAACATCTCTGTATTTGCCTCATATTTAGGGGTCTTCAGCAGAACTAATTCAACTGTAACCATATATAAGACTTCCACTTGAGAAAATAATGAAGTTATCATCCACAAGGCCGCAGCCAGTGTTCTAGCAGAGAATTAGAAACTAGGCATTTCACAAGTTATTTGGAAGTCTCTGCCATTTTTAATCTCATAGTAGTATAACACAATAAAAATAAAATAAAAGATAGTACAGGAAACACATAATCACAGCCTCTTAACAACAGAAAAGTCATGTAGCCCAATTTCTATCTCAATGAAAGAATAACCTTCTTAAATGACCTTCAGTACATTCTTAAATATGTCCATGGCAAGGAGTGTGTTGTGGCAAGAATTCCTTTACTTGGAAATCTAATATTGTCAAATAAAACACAAAATACTTCAACTGCTACTTCTACTTGACAATTCTTCATATATTTAAAGAAGCGATGATGTCTTGATCTATTCCTCTTCAAATTGAGCCTTCACAGCTTCTTAACTTGTTCCTCACATGGACACTCCACATCTACTGGATGAATAATGGTTTTCAATCATCTCTTCCAGTGGAGCACCTACAACTACCTTTAATGCACCACCTCCAGAATGATAAACATGGAGTCACAGTAGAAGAGTAAGTTTCCTAGATCTAGACACTAAATCACTACAAATGTAGTTGAATTTTTTTTCTGAGCAGCCTGTTTACTTTCTTGCTTTTTCAGAAATAGTGGCCAAATAAAACCTCCTCCTACCAATCCAAATCTCACATCGTAAATTACATATATTTTGAAAACACTAATATAAAATGTTATATACAGTCCTCCTGCACTGCAGCCTTTTGGTTTCAGTTTGTTATTACAGTTCTGATCTCCATGCTCCCGGTACACTGGATGGTGTCCCATGGGAAGCACAGTGTTCTCCTCTGCTCCAAGGCCTTTGTGTTTACTGCTCCCTCTGCCTGAAAGACCCTTTCCAACACAACCAACCACCCCACCCTCGACACTTGCCAAACTCCCTTTAACTAGCTTTTTAACTTTGGCTTATTCTTTAGCTCTGACTTTAAAGGTTTCCTGGAAGGCCCCAACAAACACTCAGAATGGGCTTACTGCCAGTTGTATGCTCTACATACTGAAGCACTCAATTCTAACACTCAATCTAAATAGTTGTGTCCCACATGAAGCAGAGAGCTCTGTGACTACGCGTGCAGTGCAGGAGAGCTGGCACCTAGTAGGCACTCACTCGATAAGTAAACCATTGAGTGAGAGTCAATGTGAATTTTTAATTTTTTTACTATACAGTGTGTCAGCAATCTCTATCTGCTCTCGTTCATCCACCTTTTTAATAGCCGTGAAGGTAATAAATTTATAAAACAAGGAAGAGATGAGGGTGTTCTAGAGCATTTCATTAATCAACATTTTTTAGATGATTTTATAGTTATGCTATGAATCTTATGTGTTCTACTTTCTCTAGATGAATTTCATAACATGCTTTGCCAGAAGTCATCATAAAATCACAATATACTATAACTGCAATATTTTTTAGTACTACTGCTTGAAAACCCATGAATCTATGGAATGGACATAGTGAAAAGAATATAAATTTCAGGTTAAGTTGTACTTTTACTAGCTACATAATCTTGGAATAGTTATAATTTTTTTAATCTACAAGGGAAAAAATCACCAAAACATATATGATAGATTCTTATAGGAATTAAATAAAATATGTTAATAGTTTTCACTGCTTCCATCACCTTTCTCACCAAACTCAGTATTAGCAAAATACTTTTTTAGTTTAAAATTTTGCCCTGGAAATTTTTAAAAAATCAATATTAAAATTATCAACCTATAATTCCCAGAAAATACCATTTTATTTTTTTAAGAGTTTATTTATTTATTTGAGAGAGAGAAAGTGAGGAGAGAGAGGTCAGAAACAGGGGAGCAGGGAGAGGGAGAAATAGGCTCCCTGCAGGGACCCAAGGCTGGACTCCATCCCAGGACCTTGGGACCATGACCTGAGCCAAAGGCAGATGCTTAACTGACTGAGACACACAAGTACCCTAGAAACAACCAGTTCAAAAATTAAAAACATCACCCTTCTCCAGACTTCTGATTCTTCTCCCATCTTCTTTGATTCCTGAGAGATTACAAACATTGATAAAATTTAAGTACCATAAAAATAATTTGCCTTTATCAGAGACTTTGAATCTACTTTAAAATGGTGAATAGCCCTCATATTATCACTCCTTTCATGCACAGTCAAGCCTATCGAGTTTGAAGAGTGATCTATTTAAGAGAAAAGAACAAAATAGAAGCAGTTGTGCAGTTCTGCCTGCTCTCTTTAATATAATATCTGATAACGTTCCCCAACCATGTGCCCTAGCCTTCCTTTTTTCATATTATTTCTCCTCAGCCTACAAACACATTCTGTTGCTGTTAGCATTTTTCAAAATCCCTAATTTGTTCTTCCAACTTCCTGGGGCTATTTGTAGAGATACACAAAAATATAAAATATTTATCAACATTTTAATATGTCCCCTTTGTAAAATTTGAACATTTTCTTTCACAATTTGAGCTTAACAAAATGATCTCTAACACAATATCTTTAGATGACTTTTTTCTACCCCTGAAATGTTTTTACAATTGCAGAGTTTATATTTTAGCAACTGTCTTTATTCTTCAGTTCTATATCCTTCTAGGATGTTTAATCATACATTATTTTGCATAAGTAGGAATTTTTAAATTGTTTATTGAAATATAACATATGTACAGAAGTACACAAATCATAAATGTATGGCTCAATGAATTTTTACCAAGAGAATACACCCATATAACCAACTCCCAGTTCAGAAAGTAGAACATTTAAAGACCCTAAATGCTTTTATTCTGTAACTACCTGTATTTCTTCCCAAATAAAGTAACCACTATCCTGACTTCAAATATCTTAGAATGGCTTTCTATGTTTTACTTAACATAAATAGATTATTTACTATGTTCTCTTTTGTGTCTGGCTTCTTTTGCTCAGCCTATTTGTAAGATTTATTCATGTTGCCCAATAATTCATTCACATTGTTGTATGGTATTCCATTGTATGAATATAGTAAGCATATTTATCCATTTAATGGATAATTGAATTTATCCATTCAATTATTAATAGACATTTAAGTCATTTCCAGTTTGGGGCCATTTCAAATAGTGCTGATATGAACATATATATACATATTTCTTGTGGGGGAAAATATGGATAAAAATATGAGGAAAATAGTGTGTTGGGACTATTCCTAAGAAAGCAGTTGTTAGATCATACGTTTATTCATATATTCAAATTTAATAGATAATATCAAACTTTTTTCTAAAATAGTTGCTCCAATTCGCATACCTACCCACAGTATAGATTAGTGCTAACGCAACATATCTTTCTCAATCCCTGTACTTCTAACTTGACTGTGACTCTATATTTAAAATAGATCTCTTAGGGGCACCTGGGTAGCTCAGTCAGTTAAGCATCTGCCTTCAGCTCAGGTCATGATCCTGGGGTCCTGAGACTGAACCCCATACCAGGCTCTTTGCTCAGTGGGAATCCTGCTTCTCCCTCTCCTCCCTGCTTGTGCTCTCTGTCACTATCTCTGTCTCTCTCTCTCTCGAATAAGTTTAAAGACACAAAAAATAATAGTAATTAATTTTAAAATAGCTTTTTTACATATAAACAAGTTAGGCCATATTTTTAATTGACTCTATGACCATCTCTGCCTTTTAATTTGTATATTTAGATGGTTCACACTTAAAGCGATTATTGACATATATGGTTTAACAGTTATCATATCTGTAACTATTTTCAGTTTGTTGCCCTTGCTCTATTTCTTTTTGTGTCTTCTACTCTTTCTGCTTTTTCTGGTTTTAACTGAGCATTTCATATGATTCCATTTTTTTTCCTTCTTTCTTAGCTTATCGGTTATCCTCCTTTAAAGCAAAAAATATTTGTGGTTGCCCTAGAGTTTCCAATATACATTTACAACTACTCTAAGTCCATTTTCAAATAACCCTCTACCACTTCATAGTTAGTGTAGGTACTTTGTAACAGAGTATTGGCAGTTTCTTTCTCCTATCTGAATGACATTGATGTCATTCATTTCATATACCCATAAGTAATAATCACCATGATATTCATTGCTATTACAATTTTGAACAAATTGTTTCTGTTCGATCAAACATAAGAAAAATGAGAAGTTATATTTCACCTTCTTTTATTCCTTTTCTAACAACATTATGTAAATCTGTTTCTGACCTATATAATTTTCCTTCTTTCTGAGGAATTTCTGTTAACATTTCAGACAAGGCATATTTATGGACCACAGATTCCCTCAATTTGCTCATTAGTCCTCACAATAATCCTGTGAGGTAGATACTGTTTTAATTATTTATTATTATTATTTATTTTACTAAGACTTTTAAGTAAGTTGCCATATATCACTTAGGCATCAAATGACAAACTACCTTACTAGGCTGCCTCCTGATTCAGTGTATCCTGGTATATTTTGCATATACCTGGTATATTTCAAATACATAACTAACGTGGTCCTTTAAAAGAGGAATCTTCTTTCCATTGCTAAAATATCCTTAATAATATTTCTGCGTTCTGTCTCATCACAGCAATCTTTTCAAACAACAACCTGAAAATCCTAGCAACTCAGTTCTTGCACGGTCCTTTTGTAACTGTTTTCTCCTCCTCCTACATAGGATCCTAAATCCTTCAGCTGAAGTTATCCCACTGTAACTAAATGAAAACCCACTAACTAGAGGAAGAGGTTTATTAACATGACTGTAAATTTGTCTTTCTCCCAGTCTGATTCAATCAAGAATCATATTGCCTGAACTGAAGGGTCTTTATGAACGAAGCCTGGAATCATGTCTGCCATGGACTGCCTGAGCGATGAGATAGCAAAGCGGGGAATATTCACTGCAGTGTATCTCCATGGGCTCTACAGCCCTCTTGTATAAAGTGTGCCCTTGGGATCTGCATTGTTAGCATCACCTGATATCTTTTTATAATACAGAATCCCAGACTCCACCCAGACCTACTGAATTTCCATTTTATCAAGATCCCCAAGTATTAAAACCACAATGAGATATCAATTCACAACTGTCAGAATGGCTAAAATCAAAAACACAAGAAACAGCAAGTGTTGGTGAGAATGTGGAGAGAAAGGAACTTTCATGCACTGTTGGTGGAAATGCAGACTGGTGAAGCCACTATGGAAAACAGTATGGAGATTCCTCAAGAAATTAAAAATACAATTACCACCTAAGTCAGTAATTCCACTACTGGGTAAGCAAAGGAAGTAGTCAAGGGTCATAACTCAAGGATAAAGATCCATAGGAAGTCTTGTTCCATTCCATCTGGGAAGAAATCTCCTAAAAAACAAGATTGGTAGGAAAGGAACAGGAAATAGATCACAATCAACAGAAGTCAGTACAGACAGGAAGAATTATGGAAAAATTCTAGAACCTAAGAGATAGAAGCCAGCAGGGTGGGCTGCTTAAAGAGGCACACGGAGAAGCTGCTATGTGATACCATCCTTGAAATCATATTGCGAGTCTCACTTCTCAAGCAGGAACAAATAAATACTTTCTATATCTATCAATTAACAACACAAGGTTGAAACCAGTCAATGGATTACAAGAGTTCATTGAACATTTGTGAGATAGTATTCTGTAGTCCCACCTTCCCTCTAGAAGCCCTAAATCTGTTATGGGAGAAAAGAGAAAAGGTGAAATAACAAGCATGTTACTCTGTGTTAACACAACTCATCAAGCATCTACCATGTGCCAGCAGAAGTGTTAGCTGCTTACAACATATCCGAACATACACCAACTCAGTTCAGTGAGATTCAGTTGTTGTGTTTATATTATTATTAAACCAAGCCCAGAGAAGTTACACAATCTATTCTAGACCATAGCCACACAGATGCTAATTGGCAAATCTATTTTGTGAGTCCAAGAAGCAGACTATGCCCTTGCTCAAAGATGCCAAGTTACATAGAAATTAAGAGCTAGAGGAATTGTGATGTGTGAGGGCTTGTGTAGGGGGTGGGGGGTAGAGGGCAGGGGGCTATTAAAGCATGTGATCATTATGTATTAAATAAGAAAAAGAAATAACACTGACATCTATGCTCAGGATCTTCACTGGTGTTTTCTGACTTTGCTTTTTCTGGAACACATATTACCAGCACAGATGATATATTGAAGAGCCTGAAGCTGGTGGTCAATTGTGGGTTTACTGTGAACCCCTGGATTCAATGACTCTACCTTCTTTTACTTCCCAATGTGAGCAAGGATAAAGTTAATGGTGTATAACTAATGCTCTAATAAATTTTCAACCACTACTGAGCTATTTGCAAACTGCTTGTCACTAACACTGGGTTTACTCACCCCACTCCCTTCCTTATAATCCACCACCAACTATTTCTTTATGACTTTGTGTTCCACCATGAGCGAAACATGGCAAATGTGAACAAAATCATGAAGTTTGCCTCTGCACTCCAGATGGTTGCTGAGTGCCAGGTTTGAGAAATCCAGTAAATCAGTGGTTGCAGGCTGCTAAATATCTGCTTAGGCGTGCCCCCACAAAATGACCTTGAGAGTTTCATCTCAGAACCCAGTCATAATTTACATGGTATTAAATCAAAGAGGAAGAAGTTTTCATCCCACCAATTATAGTTTATGCTTTTGAAACCTGATAATAAACAAAACTAAATTATTAGAGCAGAGGCATCTCTAGAATAAAAAGACAAAATGCAGATGTTTGTGCCTTGTGTAGTATTGGTCTTAGTGCTTTAGCTCAACAGCATTCCCCAGTGGGGTTCTAAGAAACTAACGTTAATAGTACTATTTCAAAGATACATCTAAAGGCACTTCAGATATGTGAGATACTTCATCCAGTTAAAACCTGCACTTTCTTTAAAAAAAAAAAAAAAAAGATTTTACTTATTTATATGAGAGGCACAAGCCAGGGGCAAGGGGATGGGATGCAGAGGGGGAGAGAGAAGCAGAAAGTGGGAAGCCCAGTCTAGGGGCTTGATTCCAAAACCCTGGGATCATGACCTGAGCAGAAGGCAGCCACTTAAATGACTGATGCTCGAGGTACCCCTAAAACTTCATTTTTGACAAATGAAGGTACTTTTAGAAGTAAAGGAAAGGATCTGGAAATGATATAATACATAATAAAAGAAATTAAAGACTGATTAGTCTGGGAAAGAAAACATGGGTGGGAGAAGGTTTCCTTAAATACTTGTATATCCCTTTCATTTACTTCAATACCCATAAAAACTATTATCCCCTATGGTGTGGGAGCTTGCCTTTTATTTTTTCATTATTTTTATTAACATATAATGTATTAATTGCCCAGGAGTACAGATCTGTGAATCATCAGGCTTACACATTTCACAGCACTCACCATAGCACATACCCTCCCCAGTGTCCATAATCCCACCACCCTTTCCCTACCCCACCCAACCCCCAGCAACCCTCAGTTTGCTTTGTGAGATTAAGAGTCTCTTATGGTTTGTCTCCCTCATGATCCCATCTTGTTTCATTTTTGCCTTTCCTATCCCCCACAACCCCTGCCGTACCTCTCAAATTCCCCATATCAGAGAACTCATATGATAATGGTCTTTCTCTGAATGACTAATTTCACTCAGCATAATATGTTGTTGCAAATGGCAAGATTTCATTTCTTTTGATGGCTGCATAGGAATACTGTGTGTGTGTGTGTGTGTGTGTGTAACACATCTTCTTTATACATTCATCTGTTGATGGACCTCTAGGTTCTTTCCATAGTTGGGCTATTATGGACATTGCTGCTATAAACATTCAGGTGCACGTGCCCCTTTGGATCACTACATTTGCATCTTTAGGGTAAATACCCAGTAGTATGATTGCTGGGTCATAGGGTAGCTCTATTTTCAACTTTTTGAGGAACCTCCATTCTGTTTTCCAGAGTGGCTGCACCAGTTTGCATTCCCACCAACAGTGTAGGAGGGTTCCCCTTTCTCTGCATCCTCACCAGCATCTGTCATTTCCTGACTTGTTAATTTTAGCCATTCTGACTGGTATAGATGGTATCTCACTGTGGTTTCGATTTGTATTTCCCTGATGCCAAGCGATTTTGAGCACTTTTTCATGTGTCTGTTGGCCATCTGGATGTCTTCTTTACAGAAATGTCTGTTCATGTCTTCTGCCCATTTCTTGATTGGATTATTTGATCTTTGGGTGTTGAGTTTGCTAAGCTCTTTATAGATTTTGGATACTAGCCCTTTATCTGATATGTCATTTTTGAAGATCTTCTCCCTTTCTGTCAGTTGTCTTTTGGTTTTGTTAACTGTTTCCTTTGCTGTGCAAAAGCTTTTGATCTTGATGAAATCCCAATAGTTCATTTTTGCCCTTGCTTCCCTTGCCTTTGGCGATGTTCCTAGGAAGAAGTTGCTGCAGCTGAGGTCGAAGAGGTTGCTGCCTGTGTTCTCCTCAAGGATTTTGATGGGTTCCTTTCTCACATTGAGATCCTTCATCCATTTTGAGTCTATTTTCGTGTGTGGTGTAAGGAAATGGTCCAATTTCATTTTTCTGCATGTGGCTGTCCAATTTTCCCAACACCATTTGTTGAAGAGGCTGTCTTTTTTCCATTGGATATTCTTTCCTGCTTTGTCGAAGATTAGTTGACCATAGAGTTGAGGGTCTATTTCTGGGCTCTCTGTTCTGTTCCATTGATCTATGTGTCTGTTTTTGTGCCAGTACCATGCTGTCTTGATG